>NC_140943.1:32073170-32493170 GCF_014529385.1 Adiantum capillus-veneris
CTACTACTCTATATGGGGTGCATGCAGAGGAGCTACAAAATGAAACAGAGGATATGTGTTTAAACGGAGAGCTCTATATAGATATAGGAAGTTATGCTGAGTTATGCGAGGATGAGAGAGAGATCTCTTAAAGCCACAAATATTGTATTTGAACAATTTTGCTCCGTGCTGTAAAAGCTCTAGCTCTCTAAGTAGCTTCCATGGTGTGTAACGCTCTTTTCTACTCGCGCTCACATCTTTTGATTGAAAATTCTGAGTTTTCGACTTGCCTCTTCTACCACTCGATTCATTGCGTCATTGTATTTATATGCGTCATTACGTCATTGTATTTAATGGTCTTTGCGTCATTGTCTACTCTATTCATTCAATATTAAGTTTAAATATTCGTGTGTTTAATGCAGGTATGGATGATGAGGAGTTTCTTTCTTCTTTGTCACCACAGCAGAGACAGTGGTACGTGGAGCGTCATCGCTCTGGCGCATCATCGCGCGTTCCTACACCATCCGCATCTCCCTCTCTTTCGGAGCATTCGGCGCGCTCCGAAGCTTCGGCGTCGACGAGACGAGCGTCACACTCGTCTAGACACCGGCGCTCTAGTGGTGGCGGTGGCGGTTGTTGTGGGGATTCCGCCACCGATGCCTCCACACCGCCTCGTGTTCGACGAGGCTCTTTACCCTCCCCTTCTTTGCCCGCCCCCACACCAGCCACAGCATCGCCATCTACGCCAGGTTTTGCACGGCTGACTGTTCCTAGAAGCTACACACCTCTACCTACTCCGCCAGGAGCCACCCCACTCGACACTCCTCGCTTCGGGGCCCAGACGCCGGTGGAGACACCTGACGTCCGTACCCCCATCGACACGCCGCTAGAGACCCCTGCCGGGACACCCAGGTTCACGCGTCACCGGCCAGAGGGCTTGCCTTACTCCGTCGACATCAGCGGCGGCATCATCATGGATGATGACGGCAAGAAGGTGATCTCGCGCATGCGTGGTCTTTGCTCTCAGCTGTTTAGACACTATATACTAAACAAATGGAGTGAAGTACCAAGTGATTTAAAAAACAGAGTCATCAGCATACTTCATGATGAGTTTCCCGTTCCAACACGGGATCAGCGCTTCAATGAAGACCTGATGAAGATTCGAATGCGCGAATACTGCAAACACAAGCGTTCCGAAGTGCAAAAAGCAATCAAGAATGGGTGGAATAGGCCAGATTGGCTGGCCAAAGAAGATTGGAAGAATGCGAAGAAAGCAGCGCGCGAGAATCCCGACAAGTGGAAGCAACAAAAGGATGCAGCCAGAGCGCGAGTAGAGGCAGGGAGCTCGCACCACTTGGGGAGCGGTGGATGGGCATCATTTGAGGCCGATTTTGTAAGTCTTTTCACATTGCTCTTTATGCATGTTCGATAGTTTAGGGTTTATGAGTTTTTTAGTTCTAACATAATGAAATCTTTGTATGTTTTGACAGTGGTCGATGACAGGACGTGATCCCACACCGTACGAGCGCGAGTACGCAGGCAGGAAGGGCTTAAACGCCCTGATGGACATTCTCAGTTCTCGCGGTGGCATGGTTAGTATTAGGGTTTACTCTTTTTTATTTTTTGTATTGTTTTATAAATGTCGTTATATGTTTATACTTACTGAAAGCTGTCTTATTGTCTTTTTTTGCAGAATCCGACAGATACGCTGCTTGGACGCGATGAGACGTCTGATTAGACGACGTCAGTTTAGCCGTAGCTAGATAGCATTAGTTTAGGGTTTCTCATAGCTTATGTATCATGAGACGGATTTTATACGTCTTTTTGAACCATGTATATTATTACATTTGTCACCGCAATTCCTTTTGCCAATCAATTCTTTATGCCTATGATGTTGTACAATTGTCATTATTACATTTGCCAATCAATTCAGTTTGTCTATGATGTGTACAATTGTCAATTTTGCAAACAATGCGTCTTGTGGGTGACTATTTTGGGTCTATTATTTACCTTTGCACTTTTTTAAAAAAGTGAATCAAGTACAATATGGTTGATGGGTGGCAGGGCATTCAATGCCCTGCCACCAAAAAAATATTCTCTCAGGCGTCGCTATAAGCGTCGCTATTTATGGCTCTGTCGCGTCGCTATATGCGTCGCTATACTCTTCTGTGAGAGCGTCGCTATCTGCGTCGCTATAGGCGTCGCTATGAGCGTCGCTATATAGCGACGCTCATAGCGACGCCTATAGCGACGCAGATAGCGACGCCTATAGCGACGCTCTCGTAGCGACGCTTTTAGCGACGGTTATAGCGACGCCGGGGGTTATAAAAACCCAGTGTATTTCCGTCGCTAAGAGCGTCACAAGAGCACACAACCTCTTGTAGTGTATATATATATATATATATATATATATATATATATATATATCTGTCTCTCACCAAGTCACAAACAAAAACACACCTAGTCTCTCTCTCTCTCTCTCTCCTCTCTCTCTCTCTCTCTCTCTCTCTCTCTCTCTCTCTCTCTCTCTCTCTCTCTCTCTCTCTCTCTCTCTCTTCTGTATTTTTCTATTGGCGCGCGAGGAAGAAAAAGTGTGTTTTGCAACTCTCTCCGCGCGCCTTAAGTACAACTGAGAGAGTCATAACAATACTAACGGCGCATGGAGAGAGCTGGAGCCAATGTTTGGTTGGCTATGCGCGCCGTTAGTAACGTGTACAGAGAGGGTAGGGAAAGAGACAATGTATATATATCTCTGTGTGTGTCTGTGTGTATGTGTGTCTCTGTCTCTGTCTATGGAAGTCTGGGTATTGAGGTGTGTGTGTTGAACAACAGTCTGGGTTTTTCTTTGTTTAGACACACACACACAATTTGTACCAACTATTGGAAATACAGAGAGAAAGAGTGAGAGATCACCTTTTGTTGGTGGGGTTTGCAGGAACTCCAAGGGAGGTGTCTCCTCCATTGCTTTTCTGTGTGTCAAACTGACTCTGTCTCTCTTCCTCCCTCTCTCTCTCTCTCTCTGAGAGTAAGGACTCCCTCTCTCTATCTCTCTCTCAATCTGTGTCTCTCCCTCTCTCTATCTCTGTGACAATCTGATCACTCTTTCTCCCTCTCTGTCTCTCTAAGACTCTCTCTCTCTCTCTCTCTCTCTCTCTCTCTCTCTCTCTCTCTCTCTCTCTCTCTCTCTCTCTCTCTCTCTCTCTCTCTCTCTCTCTCTCTCTCTCTATTGTTCTCTCTCTTTCTCTCTCTCAAAATCACACTTATAACGGATACACACGGCGGCGTCCCACGTGTCACTATAAATTATAGTATATTTGCATGCTGTCACACGTGTGGTCATTATTGAGACCGTATACTTTTGTACGTCATATAAAGAGGTCAAGAGAGAGAAAAACCACACCTCGTGAAAGAGAGTGAGTGAGAGAGAGAGTGAGAGAGAGAGAGAGAGAGAGAGTGCAAGAGCCGTCGTCTGCGTCTCCGACAGCAAGCCCACCCTTCGACATAACGAAGGTCTGCCTCTCCCTCTGCCTTTGCCTCTATCTCTCTATCTCTGTTTCTGTCACCCACACACACACACACACTCACAAACACACACACACACACACACACACTCACAAACACACAGACACACATCTTTAAAATACAAACACACACACACACACACACACACATACACACCCACACACACACACACTCACAAACACACACACACACCCACACACACACACACACACACACACACACTCACAAACACACAGACACACATCTTTAAAATACAAACACACACACACAGAGACACACACATACACACCCACACACACACACACACTCACAAACACACACACACACACACACACACTCACAAACACACTCACTTACACACAGACACACATCTTTAAAATACAAACACACACACATACTCTCTCTCTCTCTCTCTCTCTCTCTCTCTCTCTCTCTCTCTCTCTCTCTCTCTCTCTCTCTCTCTCTCTCTCTCTCTCTCTCTCTCTCTCTACCAAAGGCGCGCGTAGAGAGGCATACCCGTAGTGCATGTCTCTATGCGCACCGTTAGTACTGTGCATTGACCAGAGAGAGAGAGAGAGAGAGAGAGTATGTGTGTATTATTTTACCCTATACTAACAGCGCGCGTAGAGAGGCATACCCGTAGTGCATGTCTCTATGCGCGCCGTTAGTACTGTGCATTGACCAGAGAGAGAGAGAGAGAGAGAGAGAGAGAGAGAGAGAGAGAGAGAGAGAGAGAGAGAGTATGTTTGTATTATTTTACCCTATACTAACGGCGCGCGGAGGTGTTTGTTGAGGTAAAAACGTGCTCCGCGCGCGTCTTTAGTAATGCGCACTCTCTCTCTCTCTCTCTCTCTCTCTCTCTCTCTCTCTCTCTCTCTCTCTCTCTCTCTCTCTCTCTATTTAGATATGCTAAGCTATAGAAAGGAGAGAGAGAGAGAGAGAGAGAGAGTCATAGAAAGAGAGAAGGGGATTGAGACTCTTCTTTTGGTGTACAGTGAGATGGCTAGAACAAAAGCCACTGCAAGGAAGGCAGGCAAGGGACCAAGATTAGCATCTAAAGCAAGTAGCAGATCTGCAACCCCAAAGAAAAGACCTGGAAAACCAAATAAAATTCTGAAAGGGCCAAGGATGAAGAAGCTACAAACCTGCATGGGACTTTTCAGAGAAATCAGAAAGGCACAGAAATGTGTAGATTTATGCATACCAAAGCTGCCCTTCCAGAGGATGGTGAGGTCCATATGTGATGAAGCTACCTGGGGCACCAAAAGGTGGAAGGTGGTGGCATTAATGGCTCTATAGGAAGCAGCAAAGGACTTCCTACTGGAGTACTTCAGTGACATGACCATTGTTGCAGCCCATGTCCACAGGGTTACTATAATGGACAAAGATAGTGAGACACTGAAAAGAATAAGGTGGAGGTATGACAAACTGCTGGTCCCCAATGTCTGCAAGGATAAGAAAATGAGGGAAATTTTGTTATACCCCCCGGAGCTAGTGCCACAACTCACAGTTGTAGATGTCACACATGATAAGAATACAAGGGCAAGGGCAGAGACTATTGCTCGCCAAACAGAGGACATGAGGGAAGCAGAGCTTAAGGAGAAAGCAAAAGTAGCAGTGGAGTCCCAGAGGCAAACAGAGTGCAATGTGACCCTGTCTATAGAGGCAAGCAATCAAGAAACTCTACTTTCAATGAAGAATGGTTTGCTTGCAGAGATACCATTTGTAGATGGAGCCAGAAAGCTAGATCTGGAAAAAGTGGACATTGATTTATTGCAGAATCCAGATGCTCAGATTTCAGACACAATTATCTATGCTTGTCTTAACTAAGTGTTACTATCTTGCTAGCTTTGAAAACTCAGATAATAGGTTTGCTAACTCAGGTAGAGTCTCTGCAGCCTGATCAAAAGTCAACTCCCACTGCACACTCACACAGAGGTGTTTCTCCTTGATCCACAAATGTCAGTAATTATTAGACAAAAGAACAGTCCATCTGGGACCTTTGAGAGTTGGTTTCTCCACTGTGCTATGCTGGAAGTTACTGTGATCATCTTTCCATATGAGAACAACCATCACTGGAGTCTCATATGCCTTGATGTTGACCAACCAGCAGTGTGGGTGTTCAATTCAATAAAAGGAACCCACCCTGAAATTAGGCTGTAAGTGTTTTGTATTAGAAAGTGTTTCTTATAGATATCCATGTAAATTTGAAGAATCATGCTAACATCTTGACATTGCTTTGTGCAGTTGTATAAAGAGGTTGTTGCTTGCCTATGGCAAGCTATGTGGAAGGTATGAACTATACAAGGCCCCAATCAAAGAAGTACCTGTCCCAAATCAAACCGATGGGAATTCTTGCGGCTGGAGATGTCTTCTCCATGCAGAATATGTCCTGCAAAGCTACTTTGCATTAAAACCTTTCATGACTAAGGTACCCATTTGGCAATGCATTCAGTTAGTTTTGGTTTAGTCTATAAAAGAATTCTCACCATGTGGTCTTTCAATTTTGCAGAGTGCTTTAAAAATCTACACATATGATTATTTGCAAAGATACCGGGTAAGTTTAATACAACACCTGCTTACTATGTCTAGCCCTAGAGAGCTTGAAGATAGCGGCTTGGATGAGCGCACTATTGATCTTACAAAACATGACGTGCCACCACGACAAACCCCTACATCCGATACAATGGAATCGCAACGGGCCGAGGGGGTCATATCAGCAGAAGATGAAAGAGCCGAGGATGAGGAAAGGTCAAATGAGCATATGGAAGGTGCTAAGGTTCAACCGGAGGAGACAATGAAAGAGCCAAGTCAGCCAGTGGAGGAGCCAAAAGAGCCTATGGCTGAAACCCAAGATGAGGAAAGCAGGCCTATAGATGAGCAAAATTATATGGATGAGGAAAGCAGGCCTAGGAATGAGCAAAATGATATGGATCAGGCAAGGATGTATGAGGCAAGCCGATCAACCGAGGGAGACGAAAAGACCTTTGAAGACACCTTGAATGAGGCAGAAAGAGCCATGGGGGAGACCCCTGATGAAGATGTGAATGATGACTATGAAGATAAAGCGGAGGAGAGCAACAACGACATGAACACTACAGAGACCCAGTATGGACCCTTGCTACCTGTAGATACGGTTGTTCCGGTAATGTCTATTCAAGTATGGCAAAATATGTTCAGCTTCTAACTACTTATATGTACTTGTCAACTTTTACAGAGGTTTATTATCTTGGACGTCAATGGATTGCTACTGATGCGGGTGCCTCTCGGTGACAGAGGACCCTTTGAGGATTTGCAAACGTTTCGGATGGGAACTTGTCGAGTCATGGTTCGTCCAGGAACCAAGGAATTTATTCAATTTCTTCTTCCGCGCTTCAGAGTTGCCATATGGTCTTCAATGCAAAGGCAAAACTTGTCGCCACTAGTTGCAATAGTTTGCAGTGTATGCCAAGCTCACACGTCAGATTTTGCCTTTTTGTATGATCAAAGAAAATGCGTTACCGTTAAGGGCCACTACCACCCTAAAAAACCAGGCTTACCTCTTTTGTACAAACCGTTTAGCCAAATCGGTGTACCCTTTGATGCAACTAATACACTACTAATTGATGATACTCCTGAAAAGGGAGAACTAAATCCTCCGGGAACAACTATCTCACCACCTTCTTTCGAGGGGCATTCCTTCGATTTTTACCTTGAAGACATTCTGATTCCATACTTACAAAAATTGTATCTCAGTCCATTGTTCACGGACGAGTTTGTACTTTCTAATGAATTAAGATGATTCTTCTATCATGTCTTTGTCTTGTCTAACATATATATATATATATATATATATATAGAGAGAGAGAGAGAGAGAGAGAGAGAGAGATTTGACGTGGTAAAGAAATGTATTTCAAGCACACTTTTTCACAGGGCACAATTGAAAAATGAGATCAATAAACTTCATGTCTTGAAAGTCAGTTGTATACACTTGGGTTCACAAGAATATCTGTTACATTGACACTACTTCAACCCGACCATCCAACTCTTTGCACAAAATATCTTTTTCCCTTCGCCGCATCACCTTACGGCCAGCTAAGAAAAAGGAAAAATCTGATAGGTCCTTGTCCATTGACTCTTCAATGATGTCATTTCGCAAATGCTAAAGACTGCATAGCTCCCTTATTGTAACCACCAATAGTAGGCCATGCTCTTTATCAATCACTTCCACATCCACAGTAGGATTATCTTCCAAACCTGCAGAAACCTGGTCCATAGGAATGTACTTACCGTTTAGCATTTGTGATCGCATATACCAAAATGAGAGTAACAGTGATTGGCTTGCAATCATGTACTTGACAACTAGAGTATCAAGCGCGACCTCGCACCGTAAACCAATCTCTTCCTTTGCATACCATCCTTTGTCAAGAAGTTTGTCACAGGATGACTGTTGAAATGACTTGCACATGAACATAGTTTTTGTAACTCGGATGTTGTAGCTATGAAACAGCTCTATGAAGAGTGCAACAGGACAAAAGTTTGCAATTCTAACCAGTTTGGTAGGAATAGAGCTACGTAGAGACCTTTGTATATCCTTGTAGAGCTTACTTCACATTGCCTCCACCATTGTTTCCTCGGGAACTGGCCAGTCCACAGTGTTCCAATCGGTTGGTAGAGGCACTTTCACCAACATGCCATTCTTATTCCCTGAGCTGAGTTGGTAAAAGTGTTCATAAAAAAAGATTCCCTCATCAGCCAGTCTTTTGCTGCTCCTCTCTGAGTACTATAGAGAACCAATGTGGGCATGAACAACATGGAAGAGGCCTATTATGCACTCCACAGGTTCCCATTGCTCATAAGAAGAGGGATAAACATCTGCAATATATATAAGAAGAGTTAAACTAAGAGTATCAATAAGTACAAATGACAAATCTAATGTAATTGAGCTGTGAAGAATGGAGACATTACTCATAACAAGCGGGAGAAACATTGCAAAATATATAAGAAAAGTTATAATGAGAGTATCAGTAAGTTCACATGTCAAGAGTACTTACAATTGCAACGTGGTTGATGTATATCTGATACATTTCCACCGTTTGCTATCACCTCTGGATGGGTAAACACATGCTGAACAAGAACTTCCTTTACAGATCTTTTGCCGATTTCAACTTTGAAATCCAACACCCTGGCCTTCCATGCTGAGCGGTAAACGTTGATACCACTAGACCTCTTGGGTCTTCTTGGTTGCATGAGGACCCATGAACCTTTGTTTATCCTTTGTCCAACCCATTGGTTCTCTGCACTTATTGAAGCTGGTATTGTAATTGAGGATATGCTACTACTTGGCCTTCTAGGCAAAGTGCAATTGTTGGTTGTTGGTGTGAGAGACAGTAAACACCTGGAGGCTCTTGGGCGAGAAGACGTGGACGCCATAACTCTCAGAGAAAAGCTTTAGTGGAGGGAGATTCACTTTGAAAGCATTCTAATGGAGGGAAAGTGTTTTAGAATTCCAATATCTTGTGCGGGCTTAATGGTCACCCTCCAGTACGTTAATGACCATAAGAGAATATCAGAAGTGGGACCACATGCAAGCACCTAAAAGCTCGGTAAAAGGAAGGAAATTACTATGCTACAATCCTAGTTTCGTGAAAGTTTTATACTATTTTCCTATTTTTTGAGTCTTTCCACGTACTTTCCTATGTAACGTAGCCTTCATGCTCATTGGACGCGCTCTATTTTTCTCTCTCTCTTCATATGGCCCTCCAAATGACCTCTGAAATTTCCTAATGGAAATTTTGTATAGTCACCATCAGTCCATGAGTTCAATTCACAGAACTTATATATTGCATCCAAGGTTTTCCATGCCTTTGCTTTGTGAGTCCTTGCTGCACCATTGTCTACATGGTGGACAACTACAACATTGTGCAGATTTTTCCACCTGTTGTATCATAATGTTTGTCATTCTTGTGCACTTTGGCTTCTGCATTGTTGTCCAATTGTGGATAGTGAAAGAAAGAGCCGCGCTTTCACACCACCAATGGATAGCTTCTTTGGAACATCCTGGCCATTTATCAATCTCTTCTCATCATGCTCTATCTTGACATGTCCTCCATGCAAACCCATTTTTGAGAAGGCCGTCTCTAAGGTTGAGATTGCCCTTTGCTTCACAGAGAGAGGTCATGTGGTCCACGCAAAACAAATGTAGAGAAATATTAGTTTTTCTATTATTCTACAAAGTGTATGCATTGTGCATATGTTTACTCCACATAGTGGGATATCCAAAATGGGTCAAAAGTTAGGGTCACATAGATGCCTATCCAGAGCTCTTCTCCAAAATGGTATGTCAAGGATGTGAATCCCTCCCATGCAATACAAGCAAGGGCTTTTGCTTGTTTCTCCTTTGGAAATTCCGTACATGCATTTAAAGGTTTTTATGTCTCCAATCATGTGCCACTCTACATTGTAGGATCCCATGCCCTCCACATCCAATTTCTTTCCATTTCTCTGTTCGCTTCTTGTTTCTAGTATGTTTGTTTGATGAAAAACCCAATTCAATATATTGAAGTTCTAAGTAGGGCACCTAAACAGATAATTTTAAACTTATTATAATACACATTCGAAAGCATTCAACTGAAACATAACGATAAATTATCTTAAACATAACTTCTACGCACCTTGAACATCGCAAGAAAGAAAATGTCGTGCTCAGATTGCACACTAAAGTTTTGAGGATCATCTGGTCCAATGTTTGCATCGAGAGCTCTATTCATAAGTATGATTGTGACCCGCTCAACCTTTGTCTCCTTTACAAGATCGCACTCATCTAGCTTGATGACAAACTTCAGGACGCCATTGCACTCTTCAGGAGTAACATCAAACAATTGCACAAGGTATGACTGTAGTGAGATCATATAATAAAAATATTGTTATAATTTTCATAGTCCATTTCTTCTCCTTTTGGTAATTTGTATGTCGATTCAATGTGGAAAGGACTTCCTAGCTTTTGAAGCACCTCCTCGTTGACTTCACATCTTGTTTTTTGAATAGAGAAAGGGTTTGGAAGTAGTGTGTGCTTGATGTGAAACTTTTTGACTTGTCTTTGCACAAACCTAAGTAAGAGGGGTTAGGAATCAAAACCCTTTTCTAGTGGAACAACACTGCAAATGATGCTACATACTTAAAAATGGCAGCATATCCCTTATTGGATATACCAGCTTCATCCAAAATTGATTGAATGTCTCGTGCAGAGAGTTGGTTCTCC
Source organism: Adiantum capillus-veneris (assembly GCF_014529385.1). Taxonomy (NCBI): domain Eukaryota; kingdom Viridiplantae; phylum Streptophyta; class Polypodiopsida; order Polypodiales; family Pteridaceae; genus Adiantum; species Adiantum capillus-veneris. Next base: position 32,083,912 of record NC_140943.1, read on the forward strand.
TATAAAAGGCTGTCAAGATGTTTAGCAATGATCTTACCATAGAACTTATCATCCAAGAGGCCAGCTACATTTTTGCGATTCAATATGAGCTCGTAATGGGCGGAGGAGGTGGTTGTGTTGCGCTCCACTTCCTTGTCAGGGTGAAGCAAAGATCTGCACAAGCATGTTAGCAGTAAGAGATGTGAGAGTTTATGGAATATGAACTTAATAAGGATAGATGCACTCACTTGATGGCTTGCACTCTTTTCTTGATTCCTATCGAGCCAACTTTCAAGTCCGCGATGTCTCTTAGTTTTCTTTCTCTTTGACGAAGACCTAGAGCTGTTTTTTTTTTTCTTTGAGTTGTTGTGTAAGCTTCTTGATGGTCTCCTTGCTGCCTTCAACCTGTTTAGCACATTACACAATTTTTTGGTGTAAGCGAACATTCTCGCTGTATACAATATCTCTCTCTTGTTGTGCAGAACATCATTTCTTGCATTCAATTGCTTAGTGTTGCCATACAAGCCATGGTGGCCATCTCCAACATAGTTCACTAAGGATGTAATATCCTTAAAAGATAGAGTGGAGTTTGTGACGGGATGTTTTGGATACATTCTGCCGTCCAGCCAAAGGTCCACATTTTTCATGCCTTGTGATCTTAAGTTCTCCTTCGAAGCTTCAAAAAGCGTCTACTGTTTGTTTTTCTTGAAGAGGCGTTCATACTCTCGTGAGAGCTCTATGTGCATGTGATACACATCTCTCCTATTCCTCATAGAAGTTTTTCATGGAGAAGCTACAAGTGTCGATTGAGACATGATTGATCAAAACTGTGTGCAGAAGTAGGTGGGGCAATAGAAGAATGGCAATTTTAATATCGCGACCGCGTGAGAGAACGCAAGAGGGAATGGGGGGGAAGAAGGAGGAGAGGAAACAGAGCTTAGTTTTCAAAAACGCAAAAGATTGAGATATTTGACATTGAATTCAGTAGCCGCCATGCACAGTGAAGTGTTATCATGACTGGAATACTTTTTGGGTTTTTTAATAAACATACCTTGCATGAATAAGATATCCAGATTTTAGAAAACATGTATGAAAAAGGCTTAAAATGAATTTTTTATTATCTCTCTCTACGCTAACATGGCATTTCCTACAAGGCCCAAATTTGAGTCCAAACTTTTCCTCATGTAGGTGGAGTGCGGTTGCTTGTGCACTCTTCCTTTGGGCAAAGAGGGCTGTTTTTTGTTGCTGCAGTATATGCAACATCAGTTCCTAGCCCTCTCTACCCAAAAACAATTTTGCAGGTTTGGTCGTCGGAACATAATTCGGTACATACACTGGTATGAGCCTCGGAACAACCATTGGTATATGAAAACATTTCCAACGCATATAACCACGTTTATTCCGGCTCATATAAGATCATGTATTTCGACGGGAGCTACTGGTGCATATATTGATGCCACAATACCGGCGTGTATTCCGATGCTTATTCTAGGGAATTTTATTTTTAAAAGAAGCTTTGTCTCGTCGGTATCTGCACCGATTTTTCGGCGACGTGTTGTAGTGAAGGTAATACATTCCATGCGGGAATTACAACCTCAATTGGCATTACAGATTTTTGACCACACATCAACTCAAGAGGCATATAACCAGTAATTGAGCTATGAGTTGTGCGATCAGTCCATAAAGCATAATACAATAGCCTAGGCCACTCTCCTAGTTTTCCTTTGCAAGCCTTAGCCAAAGCTTTAATGATCAAAGGATATGATTTATCATTCCCTTTAAGATTGTATGCATTAGTGAGAGCAAGTTTAATACCTAACCTAAAGAAAAATTCTTTGGCTTTGTCAGCATCCAACTCAACCCTGTCTACTATTATTTTCCCAATGCACACATAACAGCTAATCACATCATCTAAGAGGAACTTACATATCCCTCTTTTTCTTTTTGTTATTAAAGCAAGAGCTTCAACTCGATTAGTTAAGTCTTCTCATGCAAGCATTGTGTATCTCATTTTCCATACACCCAATAGCATTGTAACCAGATCTACTAACCACTTATAATGCATGGCCAATGAGTAAGTAGGGTGAAACCCATCACAATGATGTATATTTGAGTACATTTGATAGGTTTCATAAGACTCCACAAAGTGAGATACATCTTTATACATACCTTTCCACCAATACCTCTCTTTTATTTCAGTAAAGGTGGCCGATACACCTCTCTATCCAGCATAAAGACTCTCATGAAACTTTTTCATAAGATCATTTTGTGTATCCTTATCATTCCCAACTCTCAACGGCATCCCCTTTCTTTGTTTTGCATGCTTCCATAGGTACCCACCTTTCAGAAAGTATCCATAGGCTTTTCTATGTATTCTTTTAACCTCTTGTTAGACCACCACTCTTGCCTTGTCAAAGTTCTCATATATCCAATGAGAAACTAATCACCGTTATAAAGGTATTCTGTAAACTCAAGTGCGTTTGATAGGCAAACATGATCACCTTTAGCATGAGAGCTACTATAAACACTTGTGTGTACATCTTCACCTTCTATAACCATCTCTTCTTCATTTCATATCTTTCTCTACAAAGGATATCCATAACTGGGTTATCTTTACCTTCCATATGCTTAAATTGTGGATTCAAGGACTTTGTATAGGCAATCTATCTCAACATAGCAATGTCAGGAGTTGAAGAGCTTGTGGTCATTTTAAGAGGAGGTAGACAATTAGTCTCTACTATTACATTTGCACCTATCAAATACTCTTTGTCACACTCTCTTTACTTTTGTGTAGTTGCATTGACGAGCACTTAGGACTTTTGCTCCAAATCTCACCACATATCACTTATCATCTTCATCATCTTAGCCAATTGCCCATCCTATCCTATGGGGCTAGTATCCACTGTCACAATCACATGCCTTCCTCATTCATACTTTACTTTCCTCAAAGTTGGAGACATAAGAAACAACTTCTTTAATTTCCTCAGGGCATGTGTATGCATTTCTTCCCATTGAAAAGTTTTTGGTTCTTTCTCAAGATTAGTTGATACAAAGGTTTTTCTACATGCACATGATGTGAAATGCAAATAGCATAAAACACACATGCACCCAAGAACCTATGAAAATCATTACCATGATACATATCTCTTTCAGTCTTTGAACTACATCAATTTTTTTTGGAAAAGGTCTTCTACCATATGGCCCGCATATATGTCCTACAATAACAACTTCATTCACACCAAACACTAGCTTTTGCCTAGACAAGGTAAGGTTCACTTCTTCAAATTTTGCCAAGATCTTATCACAGTCATTGATATGATGTTTCACATACTTGTGGCACCCCCTTGAGTCCAAAGCCACATCTATATCACTTACATTGCATCCTTTGATTGACACATCATCAAGAAAGGGCATGGTAGTTTGAGGTATGAAGTCACATAGGACTTTGTTCATACCATTCATCATATGTGCAACTAGATTAGTTTCTCCCTAAGGTAAGGTGCACATTCTTACCAAACCCAAAGGTGTCCTCATGGTAGTCAAGTCCTTGCTTTCCACTGCTAGTTGGAATTGATCATACCCTGATTACAAATACCCCATAGAATATATCACCCTTCTTGTAAATGCCTCTACAAACTCATCTACAATTGGCCCTATACCCACATTTCTTATGTCACCTTATTCACAAGTTGAATATCATGGATAAAGTGTAAAGAACCATTTTTCTTTGGAAATGTTAACCACCTGTTTGAATATGGAGCACAACAAGGATCCAAAATACCCATCTTGATCTTTTTATTAAGCAACTCAATGAGTTTTGGAAAATGAGACTTTGGAATTGGAATAGGCTGCAAGCTCCAAGGTACATGAGGGATAGTGAAGATTAACATAAGAGCAACAATGGAAGGAGAAACACACCCTCTCTCATGTGGCTCAAATGAAAAATCATTTCCATGTTTGGCAAGCATTTCTTCAAAGCATATTCTTTCAAACTCTATCAAATTGTCCTCACAATCAACCTTTAACTCCTTGAAAGAATCCTATGTAAACTTGTGCCCCATCTTTCTTGGACACGAAGACTAGGTTGCAAAGCAACTAGTTTCATCTTATTTGTGCAGTCTTTTGGTAGAGCTAATGTCATTGGTTTCACTTTCTTTTCCACAAACTTATACTTAGTATCCACTTGCACATCAATACCTTGAGCATTTTTGAAATCCTCAATAGCTTTGTACGTTTCTATGGAGCATACATTTTCAACCTCATTTCCAACACACAAATTGCAATCCACTAAAGACTTCAAGTCTTGCATAGTATCCACAAATGAACACTCATCAAACACACCTGCAATGCATTCCTCATCTTTTATCAAACCATTGATCCTCAAACCTTTCTATGCACTATTTACATGTTGTCTTTTACCCCACTTCAAGTCCTCACACTTTGTAAAAGTGATAGATCCATAGTCTATTAATCCTACAAAACCTATAGAATTAAAACATCTTCTTTGCGGCATATACATCATGCAAGAACTTTTCTCTTTTTGTACCATTGCAATATCGCTCAAGATCCTGCTCTACAATGGTACATGGCTAAAACCCCTCATATCCATGTAGTCCTTCAAGTCTTTGTTTGTCTTTTGCAAGGTTTGCTCTCTAAGACATTCATGGTTCCTTTCATGATCCACACAAACAGTAAGTAATTGGAATGCCCACTTTCCATCCTTGATCCTTATCCTAGCATAATCTGATCCATTATCTATCACCTTTGTTTCCATATGAGTAGCAGTGAAGTGGACCTATTTTACTCCTCTTCTAGACTTGTAGCATCTAAGAGCAATTTCATCACATTACTTGCCATAGACCTGTACTCCATGTGCATTAAATTCTCTTCTTCACCATGTACATGGATATATTGAGTAAGATATTGCCAGTTTATCATGATAATATCAATTATTTCTTCATTGATCTCCCACTTCACTATTGCAAGAACCTCACCCAAGGTAAATTCTTATTGTTCCAAATTCTCTCTTCCAAAACCTTTTTGAGATCTGTTCCTGCCTTTAGATCAAATTGGATTTTATAGGTTAGACCCTTTGCTTTGGCTTTTGTTGCTTCTTTCTTCTCTTCTTTAGAGCTTCTTGCATAGGCACTTCACGTAAAGATATCTCTTATGGAGAATTTGATCTAGGAGGCACTATGCCATTTTTGCCTCCATTCCTTGTGGCCCTTTTTGAATGCCATTCATCCCCGTTCTCATGCCTACGTTTCTCTTTGACAATGGCTGCATTGGCTTGACATTTGGAAATGTACCCATGTATTGACAAACAGTCCACATGGAAATTCCAACATGTTTCTAGCCAAATGCAATATGTAACGTCATGGAAAACCTCTTTAGTCATTCTACCCTTCATAGAAGATTCTATCGCCCATGGCCACAATTCTCCAATCCCATAATATGCTTCTTCTCCAACCTTGACTCCTTTCTTCTTAATAGTCTCTACCTTCAACCCATAGGTGGCTGCCACAACCATTTAGATGGCATAGCTACTAGCCATATCCTCAAGTAGCTTCTTCATCCCACCTTTGCCAATTTTTTTCCCCAAGAGCTTACCTGTGTCACTTAAGTGAATCTTGCTATCTTTAAAGAAAACAAGATCCTTCATTAAAGCATCTTCGAAACTCACAAAATCCCTTCTTGCATGGTCAGTACTATCACACCATATGCAACTTATTTACAAGGTCTTTGAGGTCTTTGCCCTATAGATTGGCCTAATGGTTGCCCCTTCTCTTCTAGCCTTGCAAGCTTTAACTTCAATTCTTGCATTCCCTTGACACTATCATCTTAGATGGATTTGTCACAATTTGGAACCACAATAACAGTCTTTATGGGACTCTCATGATCACTTGGGTCTTGAGTAGGGCTGACTATCATCTTGTCTCTCCATCATCGTCGCTTGGATAAGCCTCATTCCAATCAGCCTTTATAAGCCTTCATAAGCCTCATTCCAATCAGCCTTTATAAGCCTTGCTCAATATCCTTATTCTTGAGTATAGTAAATCTGACTTCTCTTGAATCTCTTTGCCTGTTGTGTGAAAGAGCTCCATTTTCTCCAAGTTTTGGGTGACCTTTTTAGTCCTTGACAGTTGATCATACTGGCTTTCAAATTCCCTTAGCAGTTTATAGGAAAAAGTCCCTCTTTTGGCCAAAATACCACTCTAAAAAGGCTCTCTTTGTCACCCTTTTGGAGTCCTCCATGAAATACTCTTCCTTCAAGGCTACTTTAAATTCTTCCCAAGATCCCCCATGTTCATTTATAATTCCCCTTACAAGCTCTCTGATCTTGAGAACCAGAGCCAACTTAGAACTTTGAACCATCTCTGCTTCAGGCACTCAATGCAGCTCCATCTTCTTTACATATCCACAAAGATACTTTGTTACATCTTTACCATTAGATTGGTATATTTTAAACTGGTCCATCTTTACCATTGAATTGCTTCATTTTCTTCACCACATATTTAAACACATTGGTTGAGGAAAGCTCTCTCAACACATATTTTACATACCCACAAAGATAGTTTGTTACATCTTTACCATTAAATTGGTGCATTTTAAATTGGTCCATCGTTACCATTGAATTGCTTCATTTCCTTCACTACATTGGTCGAGGAAAGCTCCCTCCTTTCAGCAGCTTGCTACTGCTACATAAACACAACAAAGGCTTGAAACATTTGCATTGTGACCGGATCAAATTGCACCCCATGTTTCTCTTGTTGCTCCATAGATTTAAAGATTTACTTTGAGAACTTCAATGAAGCTTTTGAACCCTTACCCTAGCCTACTTTGGGTTGGGCTCACCAAATTTGTGTCAAGAAGTGCACAATGTAGCTAGGAAAGCGTCGGGCCTCTAACTTTGAGGGTTCAACAAAATCAAGCGAGTCGTAGAAGAATTGAAGATTAAAACACAATATAGTCATGAGAGACACTTTGAAAAGGAACCAATGACAAATTAAAATTCTTGTGCATGTGAAGATTTGGTGTAGAGGGCTCCCAATTGTATAGTTGCAATGCTCTTTCGCCTTGATAAAACTCCTAAATAAACACTTCAACTCTTTGTCGTAGCAATTTCATGGAGGATTTACAACTTTATTAGACAATCCCAAGTGATTATTGAAGAGGGAAAACCCTAATTGGTGGCCTCACAGCCTCAAACACGCAGTGGAAACAACGAGGGACTGCACTAGTACATCATAGAAGCAGGCTATGTATCCCTTCACAGAGAGGCTTCAAGTGCAGAAAGAATCTACCTTCAACTCTCATAGACATGAATCCATGAGTGATTGGGCATTTTGAACCATTTTTTATCATTTATGGATCATTTTTTACCATTCTATGACCATTTTTAGCCCAAAAATGTTGTTTTTTTACCCGTAAACATCCCAAACAAGTTGGAAAAAATTCCTAAAAATTGTGTAAAAATCCCATTGGGCTCAAATTACATTTTGAACCTCATTTTTCCACTTCTCAAGCAGTTAAGATGCATCTTTTAGACATGTGCATAAAACTTGCTATTTTTGGTAGAGATCGCCCGCATTAAACTTTCTAGGCGAAATGAGTGTGCCATCTTCGTGCAATTGAAATATGTACATCTCTAAACCAAATTGGCCATATTTTATGTGAAAATATACTGCATAATTCCACGTCAAGGGTGGGTCTCACCGCCTTAATAAGATATGTGTACGATTGCATTTGTGGCAACCATTCTCACACATTTTACACTATGTGCATTGTTTCACTTGGTCCCTCATATGAAAAGGCATAAATGATGGGGTGAACATTTTGATTTCACATTTTCCATACAAAGATCGTATTCTGAGTAGGAAAAAGATGTGTTATAACATGATCTTTTATAATACCCCTTGAATGCATGCAATATAGTAGCTCTAATTATGGTGAATTCCTCAAGCTTGATTAACTTATTGGTTGCTTGCTTGTCTGTTGGCCCCTATCACCTCTTCGCAATGCGCATCACTTGCACCTCTTTGTGTAATCACCATTTTGACCTATTTTAGAAAGTCTTGATGCAAAGTGGTTATGTTCCTGACTTTGATCCTTTTCTTGAAAAAATACCATCCTTGAGTTTCTGTTGTGACATTTATTTTACATCCTCATTTCACATTTTTGGCCCAACTTATCACTCCACTTGTGTCTGATCATATTTTTCTTGCACACAAAAAACATTTTCTTATCAATATTCAATCCATGGTAGATGCTTGGAGAAGTAAAAGTGTGTGTGTGTGTGCACGAGCAATGTTGTGGAGGGGGGAGGAGGGTTTCTCAATACATAATATTATGGCAAGTGCTTGTAGGGAAGTTATAGAAGAACTAGATTTGGTAGATCGTATTGGTAGGTTGGAGCCAATATGAACAATGTTTATTTGCAATATTGGGTGCTAGATTGTACCTTAGTGAAATTGGAGATAATTGTTTTTGGGCGAGTGACTCCATTTTGTCTAGCTCGCAAAACAGATATTTCAACGTAAAATCATGACACTTGAGAAACGAAGAGGAAAAGAAAATATCCTTCACATCACATACTTGAAAAGAATAGTTCTCATGGACTATGGACTATGGACTCTTTTAGAGTTTTCATGGTGAGTTGCAAAAGAGGAGGCCCCAATCACGAGAACTTTGTGGCCAAGGACGGGAGAGGTGATGAAGATCAGAAGGTATTGTCGACATGAACGATAAAATCACCACTTGCATGCAACAACTTGGCAATCACCTCTTATGCAATGCCTTCACAATCACCTCGGCCCCATCTTTTGGCGAGAACAAAGATGAAGAGTTTGGGTGTGTGTGTGTGTGTGTGTGTGTGTGTGTGTGTTTAAGTATGAAAAATCCCCTCATAATTGAACCATACTTAGACAATTGTATTAGATAATATATTAATTAGCAATATTTGAAACCAAGATGTCATAAATCATTTCATATACACCAATACAACATTCTGTATCTAATGGATAATACAATCATTTAGATCAAAAATTTGATCTTTGATCACTACAATATAATACCTTACTGTTGTATCTTATGTGCCCATCCTTTGGGATGAGCTTCCACTACATCTACATGTAGAAGGATCCAGCTGGTACATTGGACGATCTTCCGTTACTGCTGCAGTTTTCGTTGTAATCCCAAGGAAAGAATCTTTTGCCTGTCACCATCCAAGAAACACAAGCCTGTCAGAACTGGCATTACTTGGGAAGACAGGTGTCAACGACTCCCGCCCCTTGTTATTGGTGTCAAAAATTACAACAAAATCTAACATCATAACATAGATCAAATATTAAGTTTAAAGAATGAGCCATTTATTTACGATAATGTTTACATCATTTGATTCCAAAAAAATTGGACAGCATCTCCTTTGTAATTTGAATCAATTTTCAAAAGTCCAGTCTACAGCCATCTCATCCGAGACCCTCACGTGAGGATTAAGGCTCTTTTAACCATCATTGGACTACTAATTTCAAAGTACATATAAGCATTTCTTTCAAAAATTATGCATTTGTCTGACAAGAAAGGATAGCATCAAAAAGAACTTTATAATTATGAGTTCACCACAATATACTTACCTTCATCACAAGTGAGTTCTTGCATATAAAGATAGAAGTACAATTTAAGAGAGTTAGTTTTTACTAGTATCGACAGTAAGTCATATTATAACCTCTTCTACTATGTAACGGCTATGCCTATGGTCCTCGTAACCTTAAACAAGATACCTTAGTGCTACACTAATAACGTAGGATATGGTAGCACTAAAATGAAGCTAAAATATCCTCAAGTAAAGCATAATGGGCTCGATTCCCTGAATACAAGATTCTAGCTTTCATCTATTTATGAGATGGTTAACAGCCATATATATACTAGTCTATGTATGACAATCAATGTGTAGAAATTTCGGCAACTACTCCTTGGTAACAGCTCATTATGTTAAAAAACCGTTGTCAGGATTTTTTTGGATCAAGGGATTGCGCATATGTACATACACATGCATGGTGCATCAAATAAAGAATTGCCCATTTTTCAGAGCCACGTGGTTACGTGGGGCCCACATGTGTACAGGTAGGACAGGGTGTACATAGTGCATCGATTTTCACTATTACCAGTACCACTGTGTTTTTCTACAATAATGAGGAGTTTATAGCGTGTAAAACTTCTCGAGGAAGCTATCCGCGGGCCGACGACATGAGGTCAGCAGGTGCGTCAGATGGCATCTAGTGGCGTCAGGAGGGCGAACGAGGTCAATATTTGCACGCGGATGAGGACGGACCCAACGTGGGTGTTTTCTTGTGAGAGTTATGCAGAAAGGTCATCATTAGGACCACTTTTTGGGGCCACTTCACGTGGTAGCGAGATGCATTATTGGAAAAAAGCTGAGTGCCAGGTGTGCGAATGATGCAAAAAGGTGACAACTATGCACTGCGAGGTCCGTTTTTGGCCTGTTCGGGGTCCGTTTGAGGTCATCTAAAAGGCCAAGGGTGCCCAAGTAATAAAGCTAAGTGTGGGAACTGAAAAAACAGAGAGAAGACCAGAAAAAACGTGGAGAAGAGAGGAGGAACAGCCGCAGGTGTGTTTTTGCTCATTTTGGAGCTTGTTTTGGCCGTAAACTGCTCATCCGAGGTCGGATTTGAGCACTTTGACATTGTAGACTGGGGTTTTGGGCCGTTCCGGACGCGATGGCGCTGTCCATTTTGCCAAATTCCTCACTCTTTTCCTGCTGTTTTTCTGTGTAAGTTTCTCCTATGAGCGAAGTTTCTGCTCTAGTTTGTGATCGTATCTGGCTTATTTTACCCATATTGTGTGAGCTATTTGCCCCATTGGTGTTGGCCCAAGCTCAATTGTATCTAAACATCAGAAATTCTCCTCTTTTGAGCTGATTTTTTTGGGTGTGTGTGTGTGTGTGTGTGTGTGTGTGTGTGTGTGTGTGTGTGTGTGTGTGTGGAGTGGGCAAGTGGATAGTCTCTCTCCTCTCACTCCAGAGGTGTGTTGTCTAAGCCGAGTGGTGCCCCATAGTGTGTGTGTGTGTGTGTATCTTTCCAAGAGTGTGTGTCGGGTCGTTATAGAGGCGCTGTGTGTGTTTTCATCCCGCTCACATTCTTTTGGCGCCCCCACAGAGGATCTTCTTCGAGTACCTTCTGCTTCGAGCTTCGAGCGTCGAGCTTCGGGATTACAGGTTGCAGGTTGCAGATTACAGGTTATAGGTTACAGGTTACAGGTTATAGCGACAGGTACAGGTACAGGTGATTCACACAGGTACAGGTAGCTGGAGTACAGTGATATACTAGAAGTGATGTCACTTGCAGTTGTTGTGGGAATGCATCACTTGGCGCCTATTTGAGCGCATTGTCTGTTGGATTGTACGTTACTTGTGGAAACTGCCATTGTACGCATTTGTGGAGCCATACTTGGTTGTATTTGGCAGTCCCAGCCATTTCTGAGACTTGGTCTGGAAGATAGTCATTTCTGAGACTTGACTATATGCGATTTGCATTAGCCTTCGTGTGAGGGTCGATAGCGTGAGGCTTTTATTGAGCTGGGGGATTCTCAAATGTGGAGATCCTTTCGGTGATACAGGTAGCTGGAGCACCCTTTTTGTGACCTCGCCATAGGCTATGTACTAGTGAGTCCTACTTGATGCTCGGGTTCTATTGTTGACAGTTTATGCATACATAGACAGTCTATATTTTGGGTTCCTACTGCTCTACTTCTGGGGAAACTCTGTCGAAATTTTCCCAAGTTATGATGGCTGGTTTTTTGGTATTTTGAGCCATTTATGTTGTTATGCTGCTGAAATTTTGGCAAAATCAGAGGTTGAGTCAGGTGTGCCTTCTTGGGAGCTTCATGGTTGGCTTTAATGGATGATCAAAATGGCCCTCAGTTCACTCCTTTTCATTTAACTCAAAGAATTCAGATTAATGTTCATGTGTCCAGGAAGATCTTTTTCCAGCAGCGCATAGTCTTTATGTTTGGGCCAAGAAGATTGAGAGAGATCCTGGAATGTCCTTTGCCTGTTGTCATTCCGATGATTAACTATAAAACTCATTTGGTGTGCATGTGTTTGTCCTTATCTAAAGTTGAGCTCCATTGAAGTTTCTGAGGATTGGGTAGTGAAAAGTTTTGGGTTCTTGCACGTGTGTTCGAAGGGGTTCTCAAAGCATCATAATTTGGGTAGCCATGGCTTTCTCTTATCCGGAGTTTCATGGAAGAAGTGATGAAGATGTGGAAGAATTTTTGGAAAAGATGGAGGTTGCCTGCATTAGCAACCAGATTCATGACCCTACGCAAATGTTACGCCTTCTCCAAATGTGTTTGAAGAGTGATGCACGAGTTTGGTCCAAGGCATTTGAAGAGGAGTTGCGTGCAGCAGATCCACCTATAAGATTGAGTTGGGACAATCTAAGGCATGGATTGGAAGTGGAGTTTGTGAAGATAGAAGATCCTGACAAAGTGTGGCAAGAAGTACAAGGTTTGGTGCAGAAGGAAGGTGAGCCAGTAGATGCGTACATACGTAAGTTTTCATTGGCATGGGAGCGAATGTGCAAGGCTTTAGCACCACAGGTACCCCCGCCTGACATGATGAAGAAGGACAGGTTCTTGGCTGGTCTTTGGGAGAATATACGTTGGAGAGTGGAGCTAAAGAAGCTTAGGACATATGAGGATGCACTAGAGGTAGCAAGGAACAAAGAGTGGAAGCTGAGGAAAATGAGCCAGTTAGGGGTGGAGTCTTTGACAATGAGGTCTGAATTTCAGCCTATAGAGTCTTTACAAGGGCGCATGTCAGGGGTTCATCATGAACTAGTAGTTACTACTCAGGTTATGCCAGCAGTGGTCACTACAGCAGTGCAAGATGATGGGCTAAGGCAAGACATGAGGCAAATGGTAGATTTGATGAAGAATCTCAGCCTAAACATGCTAGGTCAAGTGGGAAATAATCGAGGTCGAGGGAGGTTTGCAAATCAGCCAAGAGGTGAAGAAAGGCCTAGGAATGGTGTTGGACAAAGCAATGGTAGGTTTTGGAGGCAGACGCCCACATGTTATAATTGTGGAGAGTTGGGTCACATCAGCCCACAATGTGATAAGCCACCAAGGATGGGGGGAGACATGTATGCATTGCCAAGACAGGTGCTAACTAGGTCAAATGATTATGGCATCGAAATTAAGGGAGACGAAGGAACCACCCAGGAGGAAAAGGAAAAGACAAAAGTGCTAAGTGTAGTCACCTTGGAGAAGGCATCAAAGCTAGAGGATACATTAGTGATGCCTATTGGGAAGAGGACCACAGAGGATAAGGAAGGAAGAAGTGCCCCAGGTCCTAGTAAGAAGAAAGGAAAGAGCCATGAAGGCGAGGATGTCAAGGCCAAGAGGAAAAGGAGAGCTCGTCGAAAGTTTCATGTTTCAGATTTTCCACTAGGGGATGGGCAATTAAGCTATGACTTGAAGGAGGATCTGAAGAGCAGGAAGGCAGATGTTACTTTTGGGCAGCTTATAGAGATGGTGCCTAAGCTAAAGCGACAGTGGAAGAGGATGGTTAACCCAATGGAGAAAGAGACAGAGAGAGGTTCAGTGAAGGTGTTGGCAATGGACGAGCTACCAGACATTTGTCCAATAGTAGATGTGTGGCATAAAAGGAAAAATTTGGGACAAGGTTATGTGGATGGCGGAGCCCAAATATGCGTCATAACACACTCATGCGTTGAGAAGATGGGTCTCACAGTGGCTGGGGTGTCAGGTTTTCGGATCAGATTGGCAAACCATCAAAAAGTAAAATGCTTAGGTGTTGTAAAGAGCTTAGAAGTGGAGGCATATGATGCAAAGGCAGTGGTTGATTTTCATGTGATGCCAGCAGGGTTGGGAGCATATCCTATTATACTGGGCAGACCATGGTTACGTGCAGTGGGAGCTGTTCAAGATTGGTGACATGGTACGATTAGCCTCTATGGAAAGACAGGTACCAAGAAGCTTTATAATATGGACACAAGGAAACGATTAGAGGAGATTTATGAAGATGAGGATGAGTCTAGTGATGAAGACTCTTCCACGGTGACAGATGAGGATAGTGATAGCACTACCAGCAGTGATGAGGATGCTGATGCTACATTTCTTTTGATGGACAAAGAAATCCAGGAGATTGGTTTAGTTGCATTTGCGAATCAGGTTGAAGATGAAAGTGAAGGGCCTTATGAAGTGATTGAAGGGCTGATGCAAACCAAGGTTGAGTTGTCAAAGAAGCAGGAATTAATGACGCAAATGATTAGTGGAGACCTCTCAGCTATGGAGAAGAATATATTTTTGCATATGCTGGCTAGTTTTCCTGATTTGTTCATTACTTCATATGAAGAGATCAGAGGGTTCAAGGGTGAAGAGATGCATATAGAGCTGAAAGAAGGTGCTAAGCCAGTGCGGAAAAGGCTAAGAAGGATGGGTCAAGAGCAAATGGAAGCCTTGCGAGAAGAGGTGGACAAGTTATTGAAGGCAGGGTTCATAGTCCCTGTGGAGACCACAGAATGGGTGAGTCCAGTTGTAGTCAGTCCAAAGAAGGATGGGAAGTGGAGAATTTGTGTGGATTTTAAACCCTTAAACGCAGCCACTAAGAAGAACCCATATCCTCTTCCATTCATCGATCAGATCTTGGATTCAGTGGCAGGTTATGAGAGGTACAGTGTGTGTGATGGTTTTTCAGGCTATTTTCAATTGAAGATTTCTCTTAAAGACCGCACAAAGACAACTTTTATTACGCCATGGGGCTGCTATTGCTACACAGTATTGCCATTTGGGTTGTCAAATGGACCTTCCTTCTATCAAGAGAGAGCAAATTGGGTGTTGGAACCATTCATTGGTAGTTGTGTTAAAGCTTTTATGGATGACTTCTGTGTCTATAGCAGTAGGGCTGATCACCATGAGAAGCTGCAGATGGTATTGGCTCGATATGATGAATGTGGAGGACAACTAAATCCAAAGAAATGTCATCTAGCACAGCCAAGGGTGAGGTTATTGGGCCACATGGTGTCAGAAAATGGCATTGAGGCTGATCCAGATAAGGTGAAGTCTATTATTCTTCTTCCATCACCTATGAGTACGAAGCAATTGGCAACCTTTATACACAAAGTGAAGTACATGGCACGGTTTATTCCATTGTCTTCGCATCTTCTTTATCCATTACAGCAAGTGGCAAAGCAAGATCCATTGCAATGGGATGACAAGTGTGAAGAAGTGTTTCAAGAGGTGAAAGAGGTGTTAGGGGGGTTGTCAGCCATGCAGGCTCCTGATTGGGAGAAAGTTTTTTATGTAAATCCATCAGTAGGGGATGATGCCATTGGAGCCATGCTATTGCAAAAGGGGAAGGGTAGCCATTATATGAGGCCAGTGTATTGTGCAAGCCGAGTGAAGTTGGTAGCGGAGAGAAAGTTATCGGAAGTAGAGCTAGTGATGGCCAGTGTAATATTTGCTTGTCGACGATTTCGTCATTACTTGCTACCACGGCCTTTTGTTTTCTTGACGAGTTATGCCTTTTTGCCACAGTTAATTAATGGTATTAACATGTCAAATGTGGTGAAGAAATGGGTAATTGAGCTGCAAGAGTTTGAGTTCTCTTTTCTAGTGGAAGATAGTACAAGGGCTACCCTAGCTGATTTGTTGACCTACAAGGAGAATCCCCTTATTGTTAAGGAAGAGGTGGTGATAAAGGTAGTTGAAGAAGTTCCACAGATCAGCAAAGCACATGTGTTGTTCTTTGATGGTTCATACAGAAAGAGCCACGATGCAGCTTCAGGGGGTATAGCACTTTGTGATCCAGAGGGGAAGCTAGTATGCAAGAGAGGGTTCAAATTAGATGCGCATAGTAACAATGAGGCTGAATATGCTACATTGGAAGCCGGATTACACATTTGTTTGAAGCATGGGGTTCGAAGGTTGAGCATAAAAGGTGATGCCTTGTTAGTGGTGAAGCAAGTGCTGGGTGTGTGGAAGAGCAAGAACACCTCATTGAAGGAAATGTGCTTCAGAATTAAAGGCCTGTTAAAAAAGTTCGAAGCATGGAGCATCAGACACATTGAACGTGCTCTAAATGGAGAGGCACATGAAGCAACTCAAGGCATGATTGGGGAGCTATTTGTGTTGAGGACCACTTTACCTCTTTATCATGGCCGGGAAAGTTTGGCTCAAGAAGCTTAAAGGAATCATTCCAAAGGAGATTCAGAAGTCTAAGAAGTATGGCTTTGTGCGTAGAGCATACAGGTACAAATTGATTGGTGATGTCTTATACATGAAAGGGGCTGATCTCGTGTTGAGACGTGTACCTTGGCGGGAGGAGCTTTACAGAGTGTTGGAAGAGAATCATGAAGGCGTATGTGGTGGCCATTTTGCTCTAAAGATCACCTTGCATAAGATTTTGCAAGAGGGGTATGTATGGCCTAGTTTGCACAAGGATGTTCACCATTGGTGTAGGTCTTGCAATAGGTGTCAAGCATTTGGGAAGAGAGTGTTGAAGCCAGAGCTACGAAAAACCATTATGGCGTTTGATGTGTTTGAAAAGTGGGGGACTGATGCAATAGGCCCGTTACCTATCACAAGCAGGGGCAAAAGCTATATCTTGACGGCAGTGGACTATCTCTCTAGATGGGCAGAGGCTATAGCAGTAAAACAGATTACTGCAAAGGATGTGGCAAAATTTGTGTATGATGAAATATGTTGCAAGTTTGGGGTGCCATTAGAGCTACTTTCAGATAAGGGGCCAGGATTTAGAGCTAAACTGCTAGACTTCTTATCCACAAAGATGAAGATTAGGCACCAGCATACCACTCCTTATTACCCGCAGTGTAATGGCTTAAATGAAAGATTCAATGGTGAGTTGGTACAAATTCTTTCTAAAGTGACAGAGCACCAAGGAAAGAATTGGGATTTGGAATTTCCTAGTGCATTATGGGCTTACCGTACTTCGGTGAAGACAGGTACTAGGTTTACTCCATTTCATTTGGTGTATGGAAAGGAAGCACTATTGCCTGTGGAGGTAGAGTTGCCTGCGGTCAAGATGTTAGAGAAGTTGCTTGGGCCGCCGAGTGATGCATTCAAAGAGAGGCTCTTGCAGTTACAAGAGGTCCAGTTGGATAGGATGAGCGCATTGGAGCATTATGGGCAGATGCAGGATAAGGCTTTAACAAAGATAAATGAAAAGGTCAAAAGTAAGGGTATCAAGAAACATGACTTGGTTTTGCGCTACAACAGTAAGCTGGACAACACCTTCCAAAAGAAGTTTCAAATTAAGTGGGAAGGCCCTTTCAAGGTAGTGGAGTGTTTTCCAAATGGCACATATCAGCTGGCTAACCTGGATGGTGTTCTACATAAGTCAAGGGTAAATGGATTGCGTCTTAAATTGTATCATGCTAGATTGATGATGGTGGAGCAAGATGAGCTGTCTGTGGAGCAAGCAATGTTGGTGAAGGATGAGGAGACCTGTGATGCGGCGAGTCTCATATCTCTCTTTGCTGCTGCTGATCATGAATGATCTAGCAGGCTAGGGGATGGGCAAATTATGTCAGGATTTTTTTGGATCAAGGGATTGCGCATATGTACATACACATGCATGGTGCATCAAATAAAGAATTGCCCATTTTTCAGAGCCACGTGGTTACGTGGGGCCCACATGTGTACAGGTAGGACAGGGTGTACATAGTACATCGATTTTCACTATTACCAGTACCACTGTGTTTTTCTACAATAATGAGGAGTTTATAGCGTGTAAAACTTCTAGAGGAAGCTATCCGCGGGCCGACGACATGAGGTCAGCAGGTGCGTCAGATGGCATCTAGTGGCGTCAGGAGGGCGAACGAGGTCAATATTTGCACGCGGATGAGGACGGACCCAACGTGGGTTTTCTTGTGAGAGTTTTGCAGAAAGGTCATCATTAGGACCACTTTTTGGGGCCACTTCACGTGGTGGCGAGATGCATTATTGCAAAAAAGCTGAGTGCCAGGTGTGCGAATGATGCAAAAAGGTGACAACTATGCACTGCGAGGTCCGTTTTTGGCCTGTTCGGGGTCCGTTTGAGGTCATCTAAAAGGCCAAGGGTGCCCAAGTAATAAAGCTAAGTGTGGGAACTGAAAAAACAGAGAGAAGACCAGAAAAAACGTGGAGAAGAGAGGAGGAACAGCCGTAGGTGTGTTTTTGCTCATTTTGGAGCTTGTTTTGGCCGTAAACTGCTCATCCGAGGTCGGATTTGAGCACTTTGACATTGTAGACTGGGGTTTTGGGCCGTTCCAGACGCGATGGCGCTGTCCATTTTTCCAAATTCCTCACTCTTTTCCTGCTGTTTTTCTATGTATGTTTCTCCTATGAGCGAAGTTTCTGCTCTAGTTTGTGATCGTATCTAGCTTATTTTACCCATATTGTGTGAGCTATTTGCCCCATTGGTGTTGGCCCAAGCTCAATTGTATCTAAACATCAGAAATTCTCCTCTTTTGAGCTGAGTTTTTTGGGTGTGTGTGTGTGTGTGTGTGTCTGTGTGGAGTGGGCAAGTGGATAGTCTCTCTCCTCTCACTCCAGAGGTGTGTTCCCTGTCTCGGCCAGGTGTGTTGTCTAAGCCGAGTGGTGCCCCATAGTGTGTGTGTGTGTGTGTGTGTGTGTATCTTCCCAAGAGTGTGTGTCGGGTCGTTATAGAGGCGCTGTGTGTGTTTTCATCCCGCTCACACTGTCAATGTCATCACCCCTGAAATCTTACCACATGTTCATTTCAAAGTTACAATATGTATGTCTTTTCGATTTGTGTAGGAATTTCGATAGCAATTCCCTCGTATTTGCTCAATATTTTCAAAAACCACCAGTCCAGCAATCATCTATGATACCCTCACATGAGGTTACTGACAAAAACAAACTTAGTGACAATCCTCTCACATAGAGAAGGAATACGACATGGTTCGACAGATACGGCTACATATCATACCAAACCAAAAAGATTTTTTCATTCAAAAACCTATAAACTAAGTCTGGTTGTACTGAGTAAGTGCAGATGCATCTATCTGTATGATCATAATCAACAAGCCTAATGTATGAAAGGCACATTTATGCCAATCATCACCATCCATCAATCCCCAGATAGTACAGGTTGTGTATTCGATCAGATTCAAGCTTGAGTTGAGTAGCAGTTATGTGTGTACACTATGTAATCGTGTTGCATCGATGTTAATCCTTTGAGCCATGCAGATGCTAGACGGTGGGTTAGCATGCATAAAAAGTAGAGCAGTACCAATCCATTTTGTGTACAAAGCCTTGTGTGTGTGTGTGTGTGTGTGTGTGTGTGTGTGTGGAAGCATATAGGAAGATCTTTGAACCTATGTAAACCATTACGCAGATGTTCATGTAGAGGGTACAAATCCAGGCCTCAGGAAACCAAGAACCTCTCCCATCACTTAAACAATTAAAAAACCAGAATATACACTTTCTACCGGACTGAGTAGGTGCTGATGCACCTACCTGGACGATGTTGCTCTCCTGCTTGTTGAAGCAAGTGTTGTGTGTCAGAGCATATGCAGTAGTAGCCCGAAGATCAGTTATCGCAGGGCAGCCCATCTTGCTTGACAATTTAATTTGTTGTATGCACTGAGACACATAAGAAGTTGAGAAGGCTACTTCGAGGTATTGTTCCCCTGCTCAATAACAGATTGCAGAAGGTGCTTCGAGTATTGGAGGAGGCATACAGATGGGGGACCACTCCAATCCCTGTGTGCATATGATAGCAGCCCTTCATCCCAGTCCCTCGTTGCTCGAGGGGGCGAGATAAAGAGAGAGAACGAGAGAGAGGATCATCACCTGTTCCAGATTCGAAATGGCGAGCAGGGAAGGGAGACACTGCATACGGTCCTCCGTTAGCCAAGTGTGTGTGTGTGTGTGTGTGTGTGTGTGTGTGTGTGTGTGTGTGTGTGTGTGTGTGTGTGTGTGTGTGTGTGTGTGTGTGTGTGTGTGTGTGTGTGGAACGATCCTCTTGCCTCAGTTCTGCGCCTGTTAGTGTGAGTGGAGATGAGAGTATTCTAAATTTCCTAAGGTCGTGAGAGAGAGAGAGAGAGAGAGAGAGAGAGAGAGAGAGAGAGAGAGAGAGAGAGAGAGAGAGAGAGAGAGAGAGAGAGAGAGAGAGAGAGAGAGAGAGAGAGAGAGAGAGAGAGAGAGAGAGAGAGAGAACCTATGGTGGGTCAAAAATGTGCTAGTGGTCAATGACTCAGCGTGGACCTACGCATTCACGAGTTGAGCATCACTCCTAAAAATGATAACAAAGTGAGGATGTGGAGAAGAAAAAACCAATAATATCCAATTTTATCTGGAGTGCAGGTGCGTGTGTGGTGCATGCACCATAGGAGGTACACACGTCCTCTTAAAATAAAGTCTTTATTTATCACAGCCACCAACATTGGTAAGCCATAAATTGGAGTCCAAAATTAGGTATGAGTCCAAAATCATGTACAAACGATTGTGTGTGTGTGTGTGTGTGTGTGTGTGTGTGTGTGTGTGTGTGTGTGTGTGTGTGTGTGTGTGTGTGTGTGTGTGTTTTTACTATGCAAGGCAATTAAAGTGCCTAGAGCCGTGCTGGCGAGATATAAGCAGTAAGAGAACTACCCAAGAAAATGGTACTATTTTTAAGGTGTATAATGCATGCACCAAAACACGCAGAGTGAGGTAAATCCAAGGGGGTTTGGTAAGCAAGTACATGGATTAGGAAAGTATAAAGAATCCAAGGGCACTTCAAATCCCAGAAGCACATAGCTAGATACTGAAAAGTATGAGGCATGTTGTCTACTACACAACTATGTTCATAAAATAGGTTCCACGGGGATATGCAAGGTGAGTCTGTGACCGCTCTATACTCAAATTAGCTTCCCGACTAGGTACGTTGAAGGTATTAAGCATTCGATGCGTATGATGCGGATGTGTTTCAAGAAAAGAACCACCTTGAGGTAAACTATTCAGTGAAGAAGTTATGTACCTAGACGGAAGTAATTAACTCCAATCTGTAAAGGATAAGGTATTAACTCCGATTTTCAGATGTACCAGCTTGTTAGGTGTGGGTACTATTCACCGCTATTTGAAACGGAAAGTGAAAACGTGCAAGAATTACCATTCAAAGCACATACTCCAGACTCGTAACATGAAGTTTATGAATGGAAACGTGGAATTAATGTTTGGGGTTTGGCTATAGTATGCCAAAATAGAGGTACAGTACACCAAAATAGAGGGTCCATCATGAAGCACCCACCTTTATTGACTTCCTTATGAGTATCCGCCCTATGTGAATTGACTCAGAGAGTTATAGTTCAAATCTATTGCCTGCCCAATCTCCAATTAGGTTAAAACCCGATGTGCACATGGTCAATTAGAATCCCAATTAGGGATGAGCCGAAATAGTAACAAACTTGATGTGACCTCATTGTTAGGATCAAGCCAAGCCAAGCCAAGGCCAAGGATCCCACAAGGACTTCCAGAATACCGTCTTAGCGTAGATATAGGAATCGACACTGTCAGCTCATAGAGTGAGACAAAAGTCTTGACTGGGGGGCCGAAATAAAGAATAGTATCTATATTTAATAAGCAAGGGTGTGTGTGTGGGTGTGGTATACATCTCGTACATATTTGGTACCATGAGCAATTCCATGCGGTCTTCTCTAGATAATCGGTGAAACATTTCTAGAGATTAGCAGCTCTATGTTAGCACACCAAAAGGGGAAGCTGTCAGCCAATGGTAGTCAACAACTTGTCAGCTAGATAAGTGTGTGTGTGTGTGTGTGTGTGTGTGTGTGAGAGAGAGAGAGAGAGTGAGGTTCGTCTTCCATAGTTGCAGGATCACAATCGAGGAATCTTTTCTCAAAAACTAGCCTTTTTGGTCACGTGTCAAAAATGTCTTTGATGCGCCGATGCCCTTGTTCAACAATCTCTACCTCCATCTTCTTCTAGAGTTCCACAAAAGTGGGCCTGACTCCGCCACTGGGCAGCGAGCTCTGCATGGAAGGGGTGTGCATGCTCTCAACCAATCTAGCCAATTATGCTCTCTCTCTCTCTCTCTCTCTCTCTCTTCTCTCTCTCTTCTCTCTCTCTCTCTCTCTCTCTCTCTCTCTCTCTCTCTCTCTCTCTCTCTCTCTCTCTCTCTCTCTCTCTCTCTCTCTCTCTCTCTCTCTCTCTCTCTCTCTCTCTCTGACTCAGCGCCACCTCTATAAGTCACTCACAGTGCTCCAAAAGAACCTAGGTTTAGTGCAACAAAAACCTAGGTTTAATGTAACCCCACCTACAAATTTTGAGATTTACCTCTAAATTTTATAGTTAAAAGGTGAGAAAACCTCCAAAGTTTGAAAAAAATTAGTGTAAATTGGTGTAAAAGCCTTCAGATTTAGTCAGTTTACCTCTATTGTTTCTAACATGTAGGTAAATGACAAGTTTTTGGAAAAAAAAAATCGAGCACTGGTCACTCACTCTCAACGGCCGAGTTAGTGAATTTTCAGTGTCGTGTCTCTTGTTCACTTGCAGGGCTTCTCTCTGTCATGCACTCTCAAAGTCTCATAAGCAAGTCGGGTTCTCTCTCTCTCTCTCTCTCTCTCTCTCTCTCTCTCTCTCTCTCTCTCTCTCTCTCTCTCTCTCTCTCTCTCTCTCTCTCTCTCTCTCTCTCTCTCTCTCTCTCTCTCTCTAAAACTTTAGAAAGACATTTCCAAAACACCAGATACAAGCCCGTCCAAAAGACTCAAAAGTCCCTCAATGTCCATCCAATTGATGGCTTCAATCACAGTGGCAATGCTCGTAGCATGCGTCTTCTAATAGTTCTATGATGGAAGTCAAAATTCATGAGCGTTCTTCCTCTCCTTGCTTATGCACTAATTAGACACCTCTTCACTTCCTAACAACAGGAACATTGGTACGTTGATTCTGGTTCTACATATCCTCCTACATCTAAACTTGTGTGGTGGCTCTCGAACTCTTCTTCGTGAGAGTGAATGGCGCATGAAACACAATACTACATTTTGGCGTAAATCTTGGGAAGTGCGTACCCATAATAAACGCAAGCATCCTGCACATCTCGCACAGCAGCTTGCTCAACAATGTTCCTTACAAGAAACTGCTTGACAACCTTGTCCTTGGGCACACATCACCCATATATGGAACACCTGATGGGGTTGGTGTGGCCTCTTCTGTGCTTGTTATGTCCACCGTTGTTGCGCTTGACCGTCATGACTGCTTACACCGCAACTGCTTCTGCTTCCTCTTCATCGTCTCTCTCTCTCTCTCTCTCTCTCTCTCTCTCTCTCTCTCTCTCTCTCTCTCTCTCTCTCTCTCTCTCTCTCTCTCTCTCTCTCTCTCTCTCTCTCTCTCTCTAACATAGCCGTTTGAAAGCACAATAGTTACAAAAGGGAGAGATTTCGGACAACTCCTACCACCACAAAATCTTGAGGTTAGTGGGGAGATTTTTGTTGACATGGTCTACAAGATGGTCAAGTAGATTCTGGAAGGGACCCTTGTGAGTGACCAAAGCTTGAATAAAGTAACCTAGGATAGCAAGCATCGCAAGCTTGCCACCTTTTATCTCTTTCACCTTCAATTCCTTCATCAACTTCTCATCCTTCCCGAAGCCAAGGAAGTTGAAGAGAGCACTGGGGTAGGCAGCGTCTCTAGAGCCTCCAAGACCCTTCTCGAAACCTAAGAAATACTGCAATCCCATCGATCTAGGATTATAATAATCATGTGCTCTACGGTGCGCCTCAGCAAAGTCCATGAGGGCCATCTCAAGGACGAATAGCGTGTAGTAGTTGTAGGTTCCTGGAGGTGGGATCACTCCAGTCCTAAACCATACGATAGCGTTTTCTTAAGTGATGAGACCAGCCTTGCCAAGGATCTCTGGCGCTGAGGCGGTCCGGGGCGGGCAACAAGAGAGGCGACCTCTAAACACCCCTCAAGGCTCCCGTGCTGCTCAATTGGGGCTGGGGCAACCACAAGCACAACAAAACAGCAAACCCACAGCCAAACCCAAACAAGATAGGGGCACCACCTAGTTATGGTATGCGAACTAGGACGCAAGAGAGATTTTGGCACAACCAAGAAGATGCACCACACAACACACACAAGCAACCTCACACCAAGACACACATGAAATCGACCAGAGAGAGCTAGAGAAAAGGGAAGAGAGAGAGAGGAAAGGATCTTACGTAATACCTTATTTGTGACTTGCAAATGGAGATGGTTCGTTATGATGCTATCGTAGAACTTGTACAAAACTCACTCAATGCTTAGTGATTGCTAAACATTGCCAAAACACACACACACACTGTCTTAGGGTGTGGGAGTCCTCTCACCACAATACCCTCTTACAATGGACAAAAAACTGGCAATGAAAAACACACTAAAACACTTTCTAAAATCAAGATCAACCAATAGAAACTCAAAATACACAAGTCACCTTGAATTCACCAAACCGTATTGCACAAATGGAAGGACGAAGATTTGAACGTCGAATCACGCCTTTGATGCACCAAACCTCAATTTATTGATGATGAAGGAGCATATACAATAGTGGTTTTGAGATTTATGGAACTCACGCTCTCTCACTTGCAATGTGTAGCTCGAAGGCTTCTCTCACACCAAGAGTGAAGCTCACAAGTGGTTGCTACACCTAAGTATCTCCTCACGCATAGAGTGTTGGGGTGCTATGTGAGATGTTGGAGGTTGTTTTACAAGAAGGAGAGGGGCCTATTTATAGGTTGGAGACCCCTCATTAAGATTATTGGAAATCCTAATTTACAAGCTAACAAATCAGGATTATGATTTTTTTGAATATCAAAACATTGCGGGCCTTCTTTGTCTGCTTGAGTCATGGGTGTGGGCTCAAAAGAGAGCATTATTGATGGTAGATAAGGTGAAAGTAAGGGGAGAGACAGAGAGAGAGAGAGAGAGAGAGAGAGTTACTATACACATGTCTTGAGGTGAGGTGTCTTTTATGGTTAGGTCAATGGCTATTTTGTGTTAGTATGTTAGTGGTTAGTGTTAGTAATCACTAGAAAGTTAATGTTACATTTACAATGGGTAGAATGAGGTGGATGTTTGAAGTAAGATGGTTGAATGAAGTGAGCAAATACTTGTGATGGTGAAGCTTGAAGAAGTTTTGGACTTACTTGTGTAGGTTCTCAAAATGACTATCGATCTTCTTCTTCGTCTTCCCTTCTTTACGTCACCGCCGCCAAGGTTGATTATCGTGATGAAAATGTAATTCCGTTGATGAGATCTCTTGATTTGCAGAGGTTAAGCATGGTACACATGCTGAATTTATGTATATATATAAGGGGTAAGATGGAATTGTACTTTGGAAGTAATAGAGAGAGGCATAGAGATGGTGTATGTACATGGAGAGCTCATATGAGAGCTATGGGAGTAAGAGGGGAGGTTAATGGTGAAGAAGGTGAGAGAAACCATTGAAGGTGCATGTTTGAGTGAGGGATTGAGAGGAATGTGTGTGTGTAGAAGTGTGGAAAGAGGTGAGAGAAGACTATGGGCTACTTGTGAGAAAAGTGGGCAGACTGGGGTCCACTCAAAAAATCATAGCTCACCACTGGTAGCTCCAAAAATCATGAAACAATTTGAGGTGATTATTCCAAGTGTGGGCTACATTTTCTCTTTTGATCACTGCTCCAAATTCGGAGTGGAGATGGATATTAAAAATCCCACCAAAAGACCTGTTTTTTCTTCACAAAAAGTCTTCAGTGGCCCCCTCCTTTGTTGAATTTGTACAATGCATCCAAGAGTGAGCCCCTCCTTTGTCATATCATAATACAAAGCATCCAAGTTTCCCTTGACCCATGCATGGAGGATGATTATTGGTGAATAAAGAAATATATACATGGTGGGACTAGTGTATGGACTATTCATGGACTTTAGCTCAATGAGCACATGGTGTTAGAATAATGAGTAAAAATAATAATAAAAATATGGAGGAATTATGGATATGGAAATATATTGGAATCATATGATATGGTCCCTCTTTGTATTATTTTGGCTGAAAGAGGAAAAGGTATGCAAGTAAATAATATAATAAACGTGACCAATGAGTAGAAATCAATTTTTTTGTTTTCACGAGGGTGAGGGTGAAAATGTGGGGGTGATTCGTATAAAATAAAAATATGAGGTTAGAGTATGTACACATTGGCAAAATATACTTATGGTGTAAGAGGATGAAAGAAGGCATACACAGGTTTAATAAAACACACACCTAAGTAGAAATATTTAAATAAAATACCAAAATAATTATAAAAAATCCATATATTTAGGCCATATATACAATGAAATATTTACACACAAAGAGGCCATAATATACTTTTATTTTATTTTATTTTTTGGCTCAACTAGCCCAGTGCCTAGCTAGCTGAGGATTTTAAGAAGATATGGGAAAAGCCCCCTAACTCACACACGCCTATGTACAGTGAAATGGTAGGGATAGCCACAGTGTTTGGGTGGTTTTGGTAGGGTGAGGTAACTCACTATGGCAATTACGGAGAGCCGAAAAACGGCTATCAGCACGATAGCTCCAACGGCACCTAACATTGCATATCTTCCATTCATGATTCCTCCATACCTCAACCAATCAGGTTCAATGAAGCCTCCAGGCCCCTCTAGGTCCATCAAACCCAAGGGATCAAACCCGAAGTCACCAGGAAGGCTCCCACCTAGATAGCTCAGACTTTTCTTGGAGGCAAACCATAACTGCATGTCACCCTTCATGGGCTTGTTGGCGGTTGCGAGGACGCGCGCTTGGAGGAAGCAGAGGGACCCGCAGCTCGGACAACCCTTCTGCCCAAGAATTGCTGGCGTGAACAATCGGGTGTGGTAGTCTCTGGCGTGGTAGTTGTTGAGAGAGAGGATGACAACAAAAATTTTGATGCCACGACGGCCATGGTGACCTCCCTTTCACGGCAGATCGTCCCTCGCTTCACAAAATGTTACGCAGAGGAGGAATCTCTCTCTCTCTCTCTCTCTCTCTCTCTCTCTCTCTCTCTCTCTCTCTCTCTCTCTCTCTCTCTCTCTCTCTCTCTCTCTCTCTCTCTCTCTCCCATAGTTGACCCCCCCTAGGTATCTATTCCCTTTTCTCATTTTCCTGACGGACCCTCACTCCTTAACTGATATGTATCGTCATCTTTTCGCTTAATGCGCAACCGTTGTAATGTTTGTTTTGGTCCCATAAGTCATATCTGACCTCCGTGGATGATAATTAAATCTATCTCTCTCTCTCTCTCTCTCTCTCTCTCTCTCTCTCTCTCTCTCTCTCTCTCTCTCTCTCTCTCTCTCTCTCTCTCTCTCTCTCTCTCTCTCTCTCTCTCTCTCTCTCTCTCTCTCTCTCTCTCTCTCTCTCTCTCTCTCTCTCTATAAAAAAAAAAAAAAAACTCAACTCTGAGAGTGCACGCGAGAGAGAGAGAGAGAGAGAGAGAGAGAGAGAGAGAGAGAGAGAGAGTGCGCACATGCACCTAGGCAATGGAATGAAGGGGGGATGGTATCTTGGCCTCCCGCGACCGCAACTAGACACACATGCACATCCTTAATCTCAAACAAGCTCCAATTGAAGATGGAAGGACTGCATGCCCACAAAATCAAGAACATTCTATGGCTGAGATGCAAGTTTCCATCGCAAATGGTAAGCTACTGGTGTCAAACGGTTAGTATGCTATGGGGATCCGATCCGATAGTAATGGTGGGGAAGAAGGTGAAGGAGTACAGGGGTGTGCGAACGTGTTCGTGGTCCTGCAACACTTTTTGACCAGCAGTAGACCTTAACGCTGTGCATGTGCACACCCTGAGAGAGAGAGAGAGAGAGTTAGGGAAATGCAGGGTTGCAGTTGCGAGAGCAAAAGCAGAAGTAGTAGAAAGAAAGGAGAGGAAACCAACAGAGATGTCTCCCAAATTGGATCCCTCGCAGATAGTGGAAGGGATGACAGTGACCTTGGATTGACGATTCTGGACAGTGAGCTTGACGATAACGCATAGGCCCTTCCAGTCCTTGGTAGCCTCCTTGGTGATGTCCTCTCCTACCTTCTTAGGCGACAGACCAAGAGGCCCAATCTTGATGAAGAGGCAGCTCCAACCTCCCCTCCTATTCAACGAAAAAAACCACCAGGCTCATATTCTTGCTGCCCTTTCTTTATCAGCATTGCATCTTCATCGTGGGTGCAAAACATGCATCACTTAGCTTCATGTCTACCGTATACTGGAGGTTACGGATGGCTCCTCAATGGTAATGCTGAACTGGAGCAGGACTAGAAGTAGGGGAGCAATTAGCGATTCCTTGTGATCAAACCCCTCAACGAGCCCGAGTGCGATAGGAAGAAGATGAATGCATTGATGCAGCTGCAACTGCAGCTAATCCTCGCAGGACTAAAATAGTGGCTAAACGTGCTATAATCCTTGCTCAAGAATGAGTATTGATGTGGTAGGCGCATGTGCTTTGGTGTGAACACGGCCTCTGAAGACATCTAGAGCTGCTCATGATTAGTGCTATGGGCCTTGTTAATCCGCTCTGAGTTTTGTGCAGCAATTATCTCCCTTCCTAATCTCAAAGAGGGCGAGCTCTGATAGTCAGATTCCTGCCCATTTAATGCATAATTAATACCACAATGATGAAGCCCACAGACAGAAACAACAGAGATGCCATAATTTTCATTTATGACATTGTTATATTGCAGGTGCTCCTTATGATTGATGGCTACTCTTATAATTGCATTGGCAGAATTCATCCTATTAATCTAACCATGCAAGCCACTGCAACACTCGATTGCATTTTTCTTCTTCTTTTGATTGCCCCTCAGTCCTAGCATTGGCAACAGGGTTTTACTCCATGCTAGTGTGCCCCATGAGCTCTTAGCTGGTTTTCGACCTCCAGATTCCTCTTCCTTCTCCTTATACATTGCAAAACATCAAGCACAATGTCAACATTTCTCTCGATGATGTGATCGAGGTTGCCCGTGTCATGCATCCTCGTTCAATGGCAAAGGAGCTTGCTGACACAGTAAAGGAAATTCTCGGTACTGCATTTCTGTGGATTTCTCTGGATGGCAAGGATCCCAAGGATTTGCAAACAGAGATTGACAATGGGGATGTTGAGATTCCATAGAATTAGCTTAATTAATCTTAGGTAGGTGCCTCTCTAGAATGTAGCGCTGCTAAAGTAAGTTTTACTTTGTGGCACTGCTGCTGGGTTTTTCTCGAAAATCATTTTTGGACGAATGCTAGCTTGTTATACTTCTAATGAGTGTATGCTCAATGTGTCAGAGAGAGAGAGAGAGAGAGAGAGAGAGAGAGAGAGAGAGAGAGAGAGAGAGAGAGAGAGAGAGAGAGAGAGAGAGAGAGAAGAGAGAGAGAGAGAGAGAGAGAGAGAGAGAGAGAGAGAGCACCGGCTCACTTGCTTCAGACAGTGTTCGGGAAAAATTAATTTCACAAACATCCATAAAGGAAATATCTCAAAATAACATCATTTTTTACAATTAAACTCTATTTTCTTGAATTTTCAAACCGGATTTTATCCTTCTTTCCCTCCCTTCAATTGGTTGTTTTGAGTTTTCAATTGGCTCATAGCACTATACTTTAGCGGGAGAGTTTTTTTTGTGTGTGTGTGTGTGTGTGTGTGTGTGTGTGTGTGTGTGTGTGTGTGTGTGTGTGTGTGTGTGTGTGTGTGTGTGTGTGTGTGTGTGTGTGTGTGTGTGTGTGTGTGTGTGTGTGTGTGTGTGTGTGTGAGAGAGAGAGAGAGAGAGAGAGAGAGAGAGAGAGAGATCCTACAAGGTAGTTTCGTTGTGCTCACGCGTTGGCTTGGTTTTCATGAGGACTAAAACTTAAGTGGGAGAATGTGCAAGGTGAAGTGAAAGAGAAGAAAGATAAGTCAAAGATCGAAGTAGATCTAGTTAGCTTTGGTCCCTGAAAGTGAAAAGACTTTTTTCTTGGATATTCTCCAAGCTCAACATTTTGTTTTAATGATGTTTTGTATATGATGAAAATAGTCGGTGATAGTGATATTGTTTCTCTCTCTCTCTCTTTTTTTTTTTTGAGAGAGAGAGAGAGAGAGATCTAAGCATATTCTCTCATTTATTAGCGCTCTTCCTAGTGGACATACATGGTAGCTCTTGGTTTGGCAAGTCTCTATCATCTGCAAAAAGATGCGATGTCAATACGATGCAACCCTTTCCCTCATCCAACTAGCACAATTTCCTTACCACCTTGTCTTGAGCAGGCACAATCTCAAAAGAGATTGAAATTTGCCGCAAACAAATAATGGCCTTCTAAACATCTGCTAGATTTTTCCAAACAATAATCCAAAATGGAAAGGAGTCGCATCTTCCATCTGTGTGAAAACTGTTCAATTGATCTATATTTAAGTTACCAAAAAAACATATTTTTGCTAGCAATGGTGACATGTATAAGGATGACTAGATTTTTATAATCATGATTGGGGAGCAATGGTGCTAACATTTATTGTTTGGGTTTAGAGAAAGCTCTCTCTCTCTCTCTCTCTCTCTCTCTCTCTCTCTCTCTCTCTCTCTGATATCTCTTTTCAAAAAAGAATTATATATGTACGTGACAAACTCACTTGATAACTTTGCTCGGTTTTGATCTTGCTTGGATAAGTTTGCTCGATGTTTGGTAGAACTCGTCTAGCTAAGGTTCCATTAGTTGTCCGGATACTGTTTAATTGTCCAATTTTACTGTAAAAATTGAATGGTAAGTGCGAGAGTTGACCACCAAAAGCAAAGGCTTATTTTTAGAAAAGTCCCCAAAAACATGGAGCTATTCCTAGCTGTGAAACTAGCACTGCCTATAGCTTGGGGCGCACTCCGAGCAGTTGGAAAAACTATAAATTGGCATAGACACCTCAGTTTTCAGTGTCATCTATTACTTCTACTACCGCAAGGCTATTTGTATCTATTTACGGAGTGGTACAAGCTCTTCATCACCATCTCCATAAGCTCTTCTCTCTCGTATACGGGAAGAAGAAGAAGAAGACGAAGAAGAAGGATATTCTCTGTCTACTTGCTTACTACTCCTCTCCGGTTCCACGGTGTACGCGCTCTCCGAAAGCTGTCGTGGTGAATACCTCTATGTAGCTCTCATCACCACTCTCTTTCGACAAAGCAAGAAGCCTTTTGACAGCCCCTAATCAATTCTAAAGCACAATGAGAAGCTCTAAACTCCATAGCCATTATCATCTGTCTCTCCATGTCATTTTTTTGAGTGGTCACCCTCTGATTTTTTTCGTATGCGAGTACATGTATGTATTAACCGAGTACGTATGAAGTTGCCCCATGAATATTTCATCATGTTTAATACGCTGATTTAGGCACATGATGCGTTTATGATCACGTGTGTGCATAAAAAGCGCTTTTTGTTTC
Organism: Adiantum capillus-veneris; assembly: GCF_014529385.1. Taxonomy (NCBI): domain Eukaryota; kingdom Viridiplantae; phylum Streptophyta; class Polypodiopsida; order Polypodiales; family Pteridaceae; genus Adiantum; species Adiantum capillus-veneris. Next base: position 32,115,324 of record NC_140943.1, read on the forward strand.
ACGTCATAGAAGCGGTAGGAACATTGTTTTGGCTATAACTCACAAACCGTTATGAATTAGCCTGAACCCTTTATGCCAGAGATAAAACACATCATTAGAACATTTTCTCTTTGGTTTCATGTGAAAATCACGCACGAGCTAAGAGATATGGTCAAAAAACAGCTTGTTGCCCACTGCACAACCAATTTTTTTTTTACTTTAGCTCCTTGGAGAACCGCTATATAGGTTTACCGGATGGGCAAACCCACTTAACCAATTGAAAATATTGATAAAACTTAATGATAAACGTATTTAGGCCTCCGTTATCACGTCAACAATGCGAGTTATTCATCGTTCCAGAGCTGGTTTTACCTACGCGTGTAAGGGTGCTACCAAGGGGAAGTGCCATATGACGTAGTGAGTTAACCAAGCTGTTTATGTATGATTTATGGTTTGTTTTGGTGATTTTATTTCAGTTATTAGATGCCCATAAAATTGTGTGAGGGTATATGGTTAGACAACCTAAATCGCATAGGCAGATATGATTAAAGTGGATTTCTTTTTGGGTTATCGTTTATTGTGTCAGTACCATATGGGTAAAGTGATGTGATAGAGTGCTAGTCTATATTATGGATCTGAGCTTGATGCATTGGTTTGAGTTCAAATGCTTTCATTTGCATGTTATGCATACTCCCAAAAATGTCAAAAAGTTATTTTTTGCATATGTGTGAATTTATGGTTTATGGTTGACCTAAAGATCGGAGCTGTTTTGAATCATGTTTATAGTGATAAAATGTTATCCTATAATATATGGAATCTTATAGATTGGTGTGTATGTCTCATGTGCATGGTTATGATTGCTTTTCACATTTCTAGGTCAAAACTAGCTCTATGTGCTAGAGAGGTGAAGTGCAGATGTGATGCATCAACTTGCATGGTTAGATCTTTTCAAAATTGGATTTTTATATCATGTTTAGTTGCTGGTCGGACTCTTTTTATGCATGAAATAATCGTCTCTTAAGAATGATATGTGTGTGGAGTTCGATTGACTGCAGGTGATATGTCAAACTCCAAGTGTGGGAGTTGGCTCATTGTGAATATGATTTTTGGTTAAGGATTGAGATTTCCTCATGTATTATGGTTGAGATTTTATGGTGGAATCCCGTGTGGCTCATGGTTTTTTTTTTTGGATACGGTTATGCTGTCGAAATGCTGGCAAAATTTCTGGAGCCATGTATGTTCTGAAGTGGTTATGCAGGGTTGGTTGTGCCTCACCCAAGTTGGATGGAGTGCTCACGATGTGAAGTGATTGGATTATGGTTTATGGTTTTGGGATTAGATCATGAAGTGATTTGGATGGTTTATGGTAGACGTGTAAGGGTAGAGACCCTGTACAGTCTAGCTACTTGGAAAAGATTATTTGTGCATATGGGAAGTGCTATTAAGATTGGACTCACATGTAATGTTTCTCATGGTAGCATCGCTACAAGATTAGGATCACGTACATCGCTTAGCCTTAGACTAAGGGGTCATTGGGGGTTCGGTGACCTGGGACTTTGTTGGATCGAGGGTATTACCTTGAGACCGACAAAGGAAACATGGATAGCTAGAAACTTAGTAATGGCTACGGGATGTTTCAACATTGCTATGTTCAATGTATGGGCCCGTCAATGCAAAAACAATGACCAACATTCCTTTAGTCCGGTACCTTGGAAGTTGTTGTTTGACTTATTTGGAAAGTCAGTAATCCACGGTCCTTGCCATGTAAAATTTTTATACAATGCCTATAAGAGACCCCAGTGCCTTGTAGATTGTGAAAATATACATAGCTCAGTTGGGTGGGACACACTGGATGTATTTCCAAAATAATCTTCTTATTTTGATGACTACTTTGGGTACAAGAAGGCAATTGTTCATGCCAAAATGGGCGTACCTGTAACAAAAAAATTCCTTACTCAACAATGGTATGACTCACACACCAAGGAAGAAATGTTTCAACCAAAGATCAAAAGGGATTATTGGGATCACCCGTCTGACATACTCAAGGAATGGGATAGCTATGCTCCATTGTGTCACAATGGATATTATCGGGTGCATTATGTCAGAGCCATTAGGATTTATTAGAAACTTTCAAGACACTTTGTAGACTTTTTAGAAATCCAAAATTTTGTGATATAGAAATTGGATTCATTTATTCTTTATTGTTTCTCCTATTCTCTCTCACATTTTATTCTCAATAGTCTATTTTATTTAGCTTAAGGACTTCAAGCGGATTAGAATATTGTACTAAGCATGACCTTGCTTGATATGGTGCAGTAAGTTACCATGCCTCCTAGAGGAAATGTGGTTGCTGCTAACGCAAATGCCTCCTAGACTTGAAAATGTGGCTGCTGCTAACACAAATGCATCTATTGTTCCTCGATACACCATCATTGATATAGACATCATTTCTATGCTTCGCAAGTCTCAACCTAGAAATTTTAGTGGGGAAGGCAAAGATGTAAGCAAAGTTCTTGAAGATTGGATTGAGTGCATGGATGACTACTTTGATTTCACGCATTTGTCTGCAGTTTACAAATCTATTATTGCTAAGTTCAAACTAGAGAAAACAGCCAAGCGTTGGTGGAGAGACAATTGAACAAAAAACAATGTTGATCCCGATGCTGCAACTTGGGATTACCTTAAAACCCAGCTCAAGAAGAACTATCAGAACAAAGTTTATCACTCAGACCATATGAATGAGTTTCTTGACTGTACTCAAGGAACCAGATATCTGAAATCATACAATCAACATTTCTTAACCCTTGTTAAGTATGCTCCAGCAGGGATGACTCAAGAGATCAAGGTAGCTTGATTCTTGTCAGGGTTACATAATCCTATGAAGACTAGACTCTAGAGTCTTCATCTTACCAATTTTACAGATGTCCTTGATGCAAGAAAACCCATTGAAATAGAGTTATCTACTACCAGAAAGAGGAAACCAGAACCTGCTCTTGTTCGTGAAATCAAAAGGCCTCGTCCCAAGGAGGAACAAAGGTCTACAAATCCATAGCAAAGAAGAGAACTTATTACGTATGAAGGTCATACAAGATCATTTGTGCTACACTTGTCTTGATCTTGGTCATCAATCCAGGGATTGTCCGTTTAACAATTCAAGCTTCACAGGATTGGTAGACAATTGTGAACGTAGAAGCTAAATCCAAATCAAAGTTTCAAAAATTTTAGACCTAGACCATCGGCAATTTAGAGGAACTTCAATCAGCAGAACTCCAAATCAAAGTTTCAGAAATTTTAGACCTAGACCATCGGCAATTTAGAGGAACTTCAATCAGCAGAACTTAAACCAAAACTAAAGACAACCTCAAAACCAAGGGAATTTTAGACAAGGCAATCCACCTTTTGTCCGGAATGGACCACCTATCAACAATAACAACAATGGAAATATTAACCGTCAACCTCGTCTAGAAGGAGGAGGAAATCAAAGACCTCAAGGAAAACCTCAAGTTAACAGAGCTCAAGGGGGCTAGAGATGAAGGAAATCAGGCAAACGCGTATGTTCATGCTGCAATTGAACATCAGAGAGTGAATGAACAATTTTTAGTAATTCAAAACCCCAGTGAAGTATCAAGATGACCATTTTTTTTATTGATTGAGTCAGGGAGTACACATTCTTTCATATCTCCTAAGTGCATCAAAAATTTCATTTTGCCTGAACACCTTGATATGGACCTTATAGTGGAATTAGCTACAGGTAGTGGGTAACTTGAATTTTGTTTTGGATGGTCACAATACGCCTGCAAACTTCACAGTCTTACCCATAGGAATTTATGATGGAATCCTAGGAATGGATTGGCTTAAAGCCAGTGATGCTCACATACATTGTAAAGACGCTTCATTGACTTTTAAAAATAACCAAAAATCTAGGGTTACAGTTACTTGGGAACGGGGAAAGCCCAAGCTCAAACTAGTGAACTTTACCAAATTTATGAAGAGTCATAGGAAGAATGAAAGGATTTATCCAGTAAAGCTTAACCCTAAGGAGAAGAAAATAGATTCACCTAAACCCGAATGGATAACAGAATTTGATGATGTATTTCTTGAAGAACTTTCACAATTACTGTCCAAGCGTAATGTTGATCATACAATAGAGATTACTCTAGGAGCTCAACCAGTTGCTCGTAGACCATACAAACTGTCGGTACCTGGATCTGCGGAACTCAAGGAGCAACTAACCCAACTTCTTGAACAAGGCTTCGTTCTCCATGGAGTACTCTTGTTCTCTTTAATCCAAAGAAGGATAGTACTCTACATCTTTGTATCGATTATCGTGGATTGAACCAGGTAACAGTTAAGAATAAGTATGCAATACCAAGGGTTGATGAACTACTTGACCGACTACATGGAGCTTCTATCTTCACAAAAATTGATCTTAAGTCAAGGTATTACCAAATCCGAATCAAGGAGGAGGACATACCAAAGATAGGGTTTAATACTTGTTTTGGACATTATGAATTTACGATTATGCCTTTTGGACTTACCAATACTCCTACAACTTTTAATCGTCTCATGACCGACATGTTTCTTTGAGAGCATCTTGATAGTTTTGTTCTTGTCTTCTTTGATGATATCCTGGTTTACTCAAGAAACAAAGAAGAACACGAAAAACATATGCATCAAGTACTTGAACTTCTCCGTCAAAATCAACTTTATGGTAAACATAACAAATGCACCTTCTTCACTGAGAAGGTGGAATATTTAGGATTTATTGTATCCAAGAATGGTATTTCTACTGATCCAAGTAAGATCGAAGCTATTATAGGTTGGCCTACACCGAAATCAATACGAGAAGTACGTGGCTTTCTTGGTTTAATAGGATGGTATCGTACATTTATTCAAGGCTACGCTAAGATTGCATCTCCATTGACTAATACGCTTAAGAAGGCTAAAGTGTTTACTTGGAATAAATGTGCTCAAGCTAGCAAATTAAAGTTACACATAATAGTTTACTTCTCCCCAACCACACACACACATGTGTGTGTGTGTGTGTGTGTATATATATATATATATATATATATATATATATATATATATTGATATTGTCTATGCAAGTGTACCTTTATCTCTAGGATGCCATCTCTTTACACACATTGATTGCATGATATGCCCAACAAGGGTATTACTAGGAAGCTATGGGTTTCTTTCAATGATTAAGGCTTGTTGAATCAATTCCCTTAACTCTCCGTAATGCTTTTGTGGATGTGTACACCATTGACAAGGTAATGCATATCCATTGAGATTTCTAGGTGGGGATTGCCTATTTTGTGTTATGATTGGCATTGGACGGTGAGTTTCATGGGTGGATCTACAAGATTTATTGAAGAATCATAATGTGCTAGGTAAATACTCTCATGGACATGTATGTTGATTGCCCTTTGCTAGGCAAGACTATATTTGAAGCCATTTAAGGCCAATAGGCTCTTCATCATTTTTGTAAATCAATCAACCAATTCTTGTGTGTATTGGAGTTGGGTTAAGTTTTTGGTGAGCTAAAACTTGCCCTACCTTCGTGTATCATCCTTTCTTGGAGTGATCTGATTGCAAGTTAAGCTCAATCAGGTCTTGGGTGTTTTAGAAAGTAGCAATGTTATCGTTAATATGTATGCTAATATGCTCTCTTTTAGCTTTCAATTAACTTAGGAATATTTGAGTTAATTAAGTAAGTTTATTATTAAGTTTTTGGCTAAAAACAGTTAATTTCTACCTAATTAATTACAAAAGCTAATCAAAAAAATATGATATAATTTTCCTAGCTTTTTAACAATCTAATCAAGCTTTGATAATTATCTTATACTAATCTAAGCTTAATTAGTATAATTATCCTTAACTTAAGACTAAAAAGATTAATTTCACCCTAATATGGATATCCATAATCTTAATCTAAGTAATCAACAAAATATTAAGAGTTAAGAGAGTAATTTATAATGTAAAAAGGTTTAATCTTCTTAATTAATCAAATTAATTAAGAAAATAAAGATAATTTAGCATAATTTGCTAATTAAAAAGCGATTAAGCTAATTACCGTTGATAATCAAATGGAGTTCTTGCTCTCTAATGATTTTTGAGTAGATTTTCTCTCTATGTGATAGAGAAATGGCCAGGTCTCCGAGTCTAGGTGAAAATAATAGACCTAGGGTCCTATTTATAGTTTTTCAGGCACATGCATGCTTTCTGTGGCTGCATTTGGTAGTTCCTTGAAGCTCAAGCAGTCCCCATCCTCAAGAAGGCCCCATCTGCTACTAAATCAGTGCATGGAAGCTCCTGCTATCTCCTCCCACAGCCTGCCTGATTTAAAAATCAACCCTACTAATTTTTTAGGCTATTTTCATAAATATCTGGGAGGCCTTAGTAAAAGTCTATGCTTAAATGATTACTGCAATCATCCAAATTTTTTTAGCAAATTAATTGACATCGAATCTTCCAAAGGGACTAGCGGGGTCAGTTTTTGTCCGAACTTGATTCTGAAAATTTCTAGCCAAGGGTTTGTTGTGCTTAACATTCCAAAAATACCATTTTTTAATTGCTTTTGAGATAGTGTTTTACATGTTTGTATGTCCAATGCTTTCTCTTAAAGCTTTGAGTTCATTCCTCTGCAGCTAGAAAGGTGGAGACCTTACAATCACCCCAACTTAAGAATTTGAGATGCCCTCATCTCAACCGAAATTGTGAAAGTCTTTGAGAAAAGAGATTTCATCTTCCGAAGTGGCATCTTTGGCATCTCATTACTCTAAGAGTTATTTCTAATTTCAAGGATACAATCTGGTTGGAGTTTCCACAATTCCTTACTAATTACTTGCTACTCAATTTTTCCCAAGAAGCTCTCAGTGTTGAGACCATCTTAAAAACCTTTACAAGCCAATAGTATCATTTCAAAAGCGAGTTTAAATCCATTCTATAAAAGATCCATATATCCACCTTGTCAACATGAAAGCGCTCAATCTAATTGACCATTCAGAGCAATCAATGTTCGACAAGTATTGTGTATTCCAGCTTTGCCAATCCGAACGCGCTCAGCATGTTCTTGCCATTCTGAGAAATGTGCGTTCAGCACAAGCTTCTACCATTGCACCAGAGGTATCCCCTCTGTACTTTAACCTTGTTAACCAACATTATGTAAAGGGTTTTAAGAGGTATCATATCAAGAGTTCGTTTGGCTTCCTATTAGTCTCGTACATTAATACTTCAATATCTAGTTCACTTTTTAAGGAAGGCTATCTTGTGCACAAGGAATGTGAGTTGGTTTTTAGATAACTATCGCGTTCTTAAGATTTGAATTATGGCTTCCTATCAAAAACCTCTTTCTCATTTTCTAGATCTACCCTTAATTTCTTGATTGAATGCTAACTTAACTTTATATTCTTTAAGTAATGTGGGAAGTAACTCAAAGTTTTTCATTATCCATTTATAGTGGTTTACAAAATTTCCTATTGTTGCTGAGCTCTAGGATTGCTAACTGTGGCCAAACGAGTGGCTCTTTCATCTTCGTCGTTCATTAAGGTTGGTTCTCCCATGATTGCATAAGCTATGGCTCCTCTTGCTCTTCCTCTACCTCGTCCTCCATTTCTACCTCCTCTTAGATTGTTTCCTTGATTTTGGGAAATGGCTCTAGCAGTAGTTCAAGGGTTTTTCTCTTTTGGATAGCTATTTCATAGTGCCCCATTTGATTGCATCCATAACACCTAATGTTTTGGAAGGTCTGCTCCAAGTTCATTGTTGCAGCTACTCCAGGTTGTTGATACCTTGGTTGAAAGTTCCCCTGGCTCTTCCCCTAAAGTTCATTGTTGCAGCTACTCCAAGTTGTTGATACCTTGGTTGAAAGTTCCCCTGGCTCTTCCCCTAAAGTTATTAAATCCATTATAGTTCCTTGTAGAGTGGTTCCTTTAGCTGCAAGAGTCTTGGCCATGAGAAGAGAGTCCTTAATTGATGTAGGCCTCATGGATTCGAGACGTGTACTCAAGGGTTTATGAGGCCTTGACAGAAGCGGGCAATCTGCTGCTCCATTGTCATCTGAGGAGCATAGCATCGTAAGGACACAAATTTTGTATAGTACTCCCAAAGAGTCCTAGCTGGCATAGACCAAAGAATTCATTCATCTTGATAGCCTGATGTACAGGAGAGAGATAGTGTTCTTTGATTGCCTGCTTCATTTTCTCCCAAGATGGACTACTCGTGGGATTATCTTTGCAGTGTTGCTTCCACCAAAGTTTGGCATCTCCACTGAGACATAACACACCTTGCATTGTTTGGTTTTCCTAAGCACTTCTTGCAGCTTTAAAATAGTCGTCCATAGCATCTAACCATGCTTCGCATCTCGCTCTAATTTCGGTCCCTCTCCCTTAAAGATATGGAGTTGGACTTGCTTTAGTAGTATTTTTTCTCTTGAGTAACATTGTAAAGACTATTTACGCGATTATTACCCTAGGATTGAATTAGTGGAATTTAGTACTAGTTGAATATATCTCTTACTTACTCTTTTAACTTATCTCATACTCAAAAAACTTGCACACTAGATGAAGACAATTGTCAAACCATTAAAAAAACTGCTTATAGCATAACCATGAGAACCATAGTATGTACAAGAGCTAATATAATCCATGAAGATCCTACTATGTACAAAGGTGACAACAATCCTATACTAGAATCTTGTGGACTTTGGGTGGATCAGATATAGGATCAAAATATACAACATCTTTTGGTCCACTAAAACTTGGGCCTACACCTATGGGCCTAATTCTACCAGGGTAGATTACTTTAGACACCACAAATGCTCAACCAATCCCAGGTGGGTCTTCATTATAATTTAAGTTTTAAATAATTCAAGTTTTTCTTTAATATTAACATTGCATACGTTAAAGAGGGAGTAAGGAATTAGAAAAAGTAAAAACTAGCTGAACACGGAAGATATCTTCCAAGAAACCAATGTGCATTTGTTTGTAAATTAGGAATGAATTGTTTGGGTTAAGACTGATTGAATTAGGAAAGATATAATTGATCATCCTTAAGACAACTTGTCTCAAGACACCTCCAACTCCTTGATATATTTTGATGAATAATGATGGCTTTCTAGCCATGGATAAGTCGATTACCCCCATGAACGATGATTTTTTATTCCGTGTCATGTCTTGATGTTTCTACATAAGATAGGATACCGTTTTTATCCTAGGGGAGCCTCCCGGTTGTATGGGCAACTGGTTTGGTGTATGGCCACCCTAAACTTTGGGTGATGGGTTTCCACCCTGGATTATGAATAAGGAATGGGTGCCGTTCTTTTCACCCTTAGGTGGTCTTGAGACAAGAAGAGTACTAGTCATGGTTATTATGGTCAATGTTTTGATTGATAGTACCATGTCTTAAGTTTAAATATGTTTGTTTGCTAAAAGAATGCTTTTCAATTCTGTCTTTAATACTTGATCGAAGGAATCACTGTGATGGAAAGTTAAAAGAAACCATTATTTTAAATGTTAAAACAATGTAATAGTAAGTAGAAACCAAAAGAATCATGTGTGAGTGCGGACGAGGACCTGTATCCATCCCTGCACACTAAAAATTTTTAGAAAACTTCCTCACTTGGAAGAGGAGTCCACGAGCAGTTGTGCCCTCACATTTATTAGGGGAGAAAAAGCGTTGGTTCAGGATACCTTAGCCCAATTTGTGGAAGTTTTTGGGCAAAAAGAGTTTTGGACTTTTAAGATGTTGTCCGTTTTTGCTGTGAGACAGGACTAGGTCTTCTTCTAGGGCTATAGACCGAAGCCATTGTCAATGGTAAAGGTCTGTTTCATGGGTTTTTCTTGTTTAGAGACTCTGATATTTATTAGGCCTAGAGACCTGTCAAGGATCCCATCCTGATTTTGGTGTCGGTGGGTTGGGGTCTCACAAGTGGTATCAGAGCATGTGTTAATTGAGGTCTTGGACCTAGAAAAAATTTTAAGGTGCTAGGATGAAATAAGTGATCTTTAACAAATTCAATTAAAGAGGTATTTAATTGAAAAGGGGGAGAGAAAAGAAGAGGCATAATTGTCCCCATCTTTGTAGGAAGATTTCCATGAGGCCTACCGTGAATTCTTGGGTTTCAGCATTAGGTTTATGAGGGCTTGCCTATCTCGACGCTATTCAATGCAAAAAAGCATGATGAAATGGCTAGACATGAGATTTTCTCCTCCCACTTGGAGGATCAGGTGGTCAGGATCTGGTGGAAATTTCTTCATTGATGCGGGAAAGTTAGAAGGTTTAGCACTAAATATGAAGAGACTCATATGGGTTAAAGATCTTCAAATGATTGAAGTATACTTTTTCATGGGGACAGAGAATCCAGAGGAAACCTTTGTAGTGGATGGTGCCCAAGTATCACATCATCAGTGTTGGGCCTTGAATGGTCTCATCAGTAGGCCTACTATTAGGTACGGTCTCGTTGTCGTGCAACGCACTAGCTCTTTTAAGAATACTCCCTCATCATCAGATTGAGGATTGGCTCAAGTCCTTTTTGGTTCCATGACTTCTTATCCTTATAAAAAAGGGTGTCTATTTTTTAGATAAATCATCCAAAAACTTGATGTAACCTTCGTATTCAATCTAATTCCTCTTTTTAACCCAATTAAGGTTAAATTTGTAGTCCTAGATGCTAATTTATTGACCTTGTAATTTCTTATTTGCTTATATGGGTAAGATAACTTTATCATAGCTTCCTTAAGGGTTTTCTAAGATCTCTTAATTTTCTTATAAATTTCTACACCTTTTTCCTAATTTCCCCATCTTTATTAAGCTTGAAATCTACTTATTTTTGGCTTAATATTTATTATATTCGTAATATCTTAAATATTAAATTTTCTCAACTTCATATCAATGGTTTATACTTCTAGTAATTTTCCTAAAGACTTTTAATAGTAATTTCTATTTACCTAATTAAGTTTTTGCTTAAAATAGGATTTCTGATCAATTGTAATTACTTAAACTAATTAAGTAGTTATGTTATAATTATCACATGTAGATAATGATATTTCCTAACTCAAGTAGTTACTTTGTAATTATCCAAGTTAGTAATCTAATTTTCCCCTTTTATTTTCAGCTAAAATTAGTCTATTTTCTCTTATTTAAATAGGTAGATTAACTTTTTGACCTTAAGCTAATCATCACGACTTACTTATAAAATATATTAATTCTTATAAATAGCACATAATCATCTAAGTTAGTTTACTAATTTCCCTCTTTAATTTGTGGCTAAAAACAATAAATTTTAGCTTAATTAAATACTTAGACTAATTTTTTGTTAATGAGATAACTACCCCATGTTCTTAATAGTGTTTTCTAACTGTGATAATTAATTTAGGAATATTTGAGTTAATTAAGTAGGTTTTCTATTAGTTTTTTGGTTAAAATTAGTTAGTTTTTGCCTAATTAATAACAAAAACTAATCAAAAAATTATGATATAATTTTCCTAGCTTTTTAAAAATCTATTCAAGCTTTGATAATTATCTTGTACTAATCTAAGCTTAATTTTATAATTACCCTCAATTTAAAACTAAAAAGATTAACTTCAATCCTAATATGGTTTAATAATTAATTAGATTAATATTCTTAATTTTAACCTAAGTAATTAGAAAAATAGTAAGAGTTAAGAGAGTAATTTATAATGTAAATAGGTTTAATCTTCTTAATTAATTAGATTAATTAAGACAATAGAGGTATTTTAGTATGATTTTGTTAATTAAAAAGAGATTAAGCTAATTACCGTTAATAATCAGCTAGAGTTCTTGCTCTTTAGTGATTTTTGAGTAGAGTTTCTCTATATGTGAGAGAGAAATGGCAAGGTCTCTGAGTCTAAGTGAAAATGAGAGACTTAGGGTCCTATTTACAGCTTTTCAAGCACACACAGGCTCTCTCTCGCTGCATCTGGCAGTTCCTTGCAGCTCAAGCAGTCCCCATCCTCAAGAAGGTGCCATCTTTTGCTAAAGTAGTTTCTGAAAGCTCCTACTATCTCCTCCCACAGCGAGCCCACGGCCTGCCTGATTTAAAAATCAACCCTGCTAATTTTCTAGTGTATTTTCTATTATTTTCATAAATATCTTGAAAAATATCTGGGAGGCCTTAGTAAAAGTCTATGCTTAAATGATTATTGCAACCATCCAATTTTTCTTAGCAAAATATTTGACATTGAATCTTCCGAAGGGACTAGCGAAGTCAGTTTTTGTCCGAAATTGATTCTGAAAATTTCTAGCCCTGGGTTTGTTGTGCTTAAGATTCCAAAAATATCATTTTTAATTTCTTTTGAGATAGTGTTTACCTGTTTGTATGTCCAATTCTTTCTCCTAAATCTTTGAGTTCATTCCTCTGTAGCTAGAAAGGTGGAGATCTTACATCTGCAAGGGGCTTTACATGTTCCAAATCTTCAACATAATCTTCTCTTAGTTACAAGGTATGTTGACCTTGGTCTATTTGTGGACTTTGATGATACAAAATGCTGCATTGAGAAAGATGGACAGACTAATGTAACTTATTCTTGCAATGGTACATTTCTTGAGATCTCTCTTAATGATGATGTAGCAAATGTTGTTTCACTGCTCTAAGTGATCATGTCAAGGTATGGCATCATTGCTTGGTTCATACTGATTTTTCAAAATTACTTAACTTTCGTCGTCATGATCTTGTACATGGCATGTGTCTCAAATCTTGTCCTTATATGGGAATGTGTGAGTTCTTTGTTCTTGGAAATTAGAATCGTAAATCCTTTTCTCGCTCAAGTGCAACTCATTCTCATGATATTTTGGATCTTGTTCATACTGATATTTGTGGGCCCTTACCTTCATGGAGATCACAACATCATTATTTCATTATTTTTTGTGATGATTACCCATGGTATACAAATTTTTTATGCTTAGATAAAAATTTAAGTCATTATCTGCTTTCAAAAGATTTCACAAGGCTATAGAAGTTCAAATCGATCGTCGTTTCAAGAAACTTTGTAGTGATAATGGTGGAGAATATGTTTCTTATGAGTTTCAAGATTATTGTATTGAGCAAGGTATTCATCATGAACATACTATTCTATATTGGCCTTAATAGAATGGTTTTGTTGAATGGAAGAATCGCACTATTATTACTTTTGTAAGTTGTATGCTGATTCATTCTAGGTTACCTCGTTCTTTTTGGGTTGAAGCTATCTTGACCGTAGTATTTGTTTAGAATACTAAGATCAAGATAGCTTCAACCTAAAAAGCTACCCATGATATGGGGTAAGATACCATCATAGCATGGACGGGTGAAATCCCTTCTGTATCTCATTTTTAAACCTTCGGATGTATTGCTTATATTTACGTTTCCAAAAAAACAAAAACAAAGATTGATGCTCCTAGTCTCAGAGTTATTTTTATTGGATATTCTCACACTTCCAAAGGCCACAAATTTGATGAGCCTTCCTTGAAGAAAGTAATCATGTTGTCGATGCCTTGCTAGAAGATATGACATAAATTGATAGATTTGCTTTGGATACATTAAAAATTATCTTGTGTATTCAGATTTTCTTGTTTTATTGATTGTTTAACACATCTCCATATATGATTTTGTGTTTTGCATTTTACATAGCATCAAAAAAATATTTGTAAGAGAGAGAGAGTTGGTTTCTATAGCAAGGATGGTGTGTCATGTTGACTTTTACACATTTTCTTGCGAACCCACTTTTGGATGCATTAGGTCTAATTCCACCAAGTAAGCTTAAATTATTTTTATATGATTATGGGTTGACCTACATGTACCTTATTGAATGAAATGTACATTTTAGAGTGCATGACTGTTCCCAAGCAGAATGTGTTCTCTCTAAGCCTGTTCACTGGTTGCACGGATCTAGCGCATGAGTACTTGGAAGATGGGGGGTTTTTGGTCACTATGTGCTTAGCCATGCACATAGGGGAGTTCATCATGGATGTGGTCAGAGTGGACTTTACATTATAGTGTACTTGGACATTGTTTTGCAATACCAAGGTATATCAACCTCCTATGACTATAGAGGCAATGACTAGGCAACTGCTTTCTTTTTGTTACTTAATTTTTTGTCTTGATCATTGTTGATGAGTATATTTTTCTAAGAGAATAATTGTAGGTGCTTGACCTCAATATTTGTCTATGGCATTGTGTCAACCATGTTGTGTTTGATGGATGTTTACGGTGTCCCTATCAAAGGTGGGGTAAAGAGGTTAACATATTCTTCAGGTGACCTACATCTTGTCTATTTTAATGTCACGGTATTTGAAAAGTTGATGGTAGAAGAAGCAGTCTTATGTTGATACTTTTTTTGTGGCTTTCTTTGTGCTTAGTTTAAGTGTTTGCTAACCACATTTACATACCATAATGACTATGTTTTGGACATGTTTGCAAGGTGTGGTGGCTTGGGATAGGCTAGACCACATGATTCATGGAGGGCTTCTGGTTGTGAGAGAGTTGAGAGAGAAGAATGGAAAAAACAAAAGTAAGTGCATAGGGTGTATCATGAGATACTAGAGAGTTAATATCAGAGTGTTGTTAAGTATGGAGACTGATTTTCCCTTGTAATTCTTCTTGTAGAAAAGAACATTTGTAAGGACCTCGTTATGAGAAGAATCCATTGTGCATTAGAAATATCACTTGCCAAAATGTTCTCTTTTTGTTGGAATATCTAGGCTACGGACAGTGGCCAGAAAATGGCCGGTAGATACATGGCCATCGGTCAATGGGTGGTGGATACATGTCCAGTGGCTGGGGGATACATGGCCAATGGTCAATGGCTGGTGACCAATTTAGGGTGGATGCATCTACACATGGGCAACTATCTCTCATATGAAAGGGCAGCCCATAGAGGCTCCTTGGCATCTTAAAAGGAGGCCTCTTTTTCTCACATGAAGTAGAAGCAAGAAGTGAAAGCTAAAGAGAGAATCAGGGGAGATGACCATCGAGGGCTTATTTGTGAATTACTTCAAGTTTGAAGTATAAATCCATTAAGTGGTTGCTTTCCCAAGGACGTAGCCCACGCTTGGGTGAACTATATATATCTTGTGTATGCCTGAATTAGGGTTTCCGGGAAACACGCACAGCTTGGAGAAGACGAAGGAATCTCAAGGCACACAACAGAGAGTGTATTACTTAGTGTGCAATGGAAAAGATAGATGGCCCTAGAGAGATGGGTGTATATACAATGCATGGGGGAAAAAACCTCATAGTGAGGGAAAAGAATCCATGGCAGTCCTAAGTGTGTTCACACACATCACTACCACATGTATATGTTAACAAACCCCCCCTACTAGGAGTGATGCGGTGAACGAGAGCTGGTGCATAGAGTATAGGAAATTTCCATGCCCTAAGGACATGATCAGTTCACAAATGGAAGTAAGCCCAAAGCTTTGTGGAAAGCTTTGAACCTTGTAATGACAAAATTCCTTTGTGAAAACATTTGCAAGGTTGTCCATTGTTGGCACATAAGCCAAGCTGATCTCTCTTGCTTAGAGCCTCTCCCTTACATAGTGGTAATGCACCTCAATGTGCTTTGTGTGAGCATAAAAAGCTGGGTTCCTCGCGATTGCCAATGCGCTTTGACTATCAGTGTAGGTAGAGTGTTGGTAGTGTCCTGTCCAACACCCAAATCCGCCATAAGGCATCTCAACCATACACACTCAATTGTAGTTGTGAAAACTTCCCTGTACTCAACCTCACAACTAGAAGTGGCCACAGTAGGTTGCTTCTTGCTCAACCATGAGATACATGAACTGCCAAGCATGAAACAAAAATAGCTTGTAGACACTTGTATGTCAAAACAACCAGCCCAATTTGAGTCCAAAAAATCATGTAAGTCTGGCAGCAATGATCCCCCCTTGGGACAAAACAACCAAAGATTTAAAGTTCCACTCGAGTAGAAAAAAATCCGCTTGATAGCTTGTCAATGCTTAGACCCTATGCTATGCATGAATCTGCTGACCTAAAAGACTACAAATTGAATATCCGGCCTCGTGTTGCATACATAAATAAGGTAGCCAACAGTAGTTTGGTAAAGAGTGACATCGGCAGGATCACCAACATCATGAAGAGGGTTTGTGATGGCTCTTGGATTTTGAACCATATTTAGGAAGAGGGTTGGTGATTTTCCATAAACACTTTTTCACAAAGTGTTTGTGACTCTTATCACAAACTCTCACAAGCAAAGGTTTTGCACCTTCCCAACTAGACCGCACACTTTTCGACACACTTTTGGTGAACTCGATGCAAAGTAGCTGGGGGGAGGGTTCAAAAACTTGTTTTTAAAAGTTTGAATACAAATAATTAAAGCTATGGATCAACAAGAGCAGCAAGGCATGCACTTTGATCAAGGCACAATGCAAATGTTCAAGCATTTGTTATGTTTATGTAACAACATCAGGCTACAAAAAGAAGGGAGGTGTCAGCAACCAAATCCCTTCAAGTTATTGTGAGAAAAATAGAGAATTTTGAAGGGAAAGATGTCACAAAGTATCTTCGTGGTTATGTGAAGGAGAAGGAGCTACAACGGGTTCCAAAGCTGGACATGACTCGCAAATTTGAGCTTGTTGTGGTCCCTGATATTAGAGATCATGTAAGGGGAATCAGGGAGGTGTATGGAGGAAATTGAGAGTAATTCAAATTATTGCTAAGGGAGGAATACTTCATGGAGGACTCTGAAGGGGTTACAAAAATGACTTTCTTGGAATGGGTTGCAAAGCCAAAAGAAGCACTTTCCATCACTGAACTATTGAGGGAGTTTGAGTGATGCTATGCTCAGCTGTCAAGAACAAAGTAAGGTACTTTGGATAGCAAAAAAACTGAATTGTTACTTCAAGATGCAGGTCCTAAGCTCCAAGAAACGTTAGAACTACTAAACAAGTCACAATGAGATAGTAATGTGCTTTGTAGCACCATTGCCAAAGTACCACACATGAGCATCTCTAGCAATTGACATATATACATCATGGATAGAAGGATCATAAGTGCACTCTACACTAAATGCCTATTCTGCATCAACATTAGTATCACAATCTCCTTTCACAGAAGACTCAAAGATAGCTACATTTGTAGTGGAACCAGTCTCTTTAGTCTTCAATTTAGGAAACTGCTTGATTAAGTGATAATTAGCTTTACAATAATGGCAATGCATCTTCTTTTTTCCCTTTTAACCAAAATTTCCAGACAAAGTGATGCTATCAGAAGCAAAAGGAATAGGTGCCTTTCCACTCGCAAAAGGACTATGAGAAGTGGTTGCATTACTACTACCACTTTTTCTTTGAGCAGCAATAAAAGCTTGTTCAATTTCATGCTATTTATCCTTGTGTTTTAAAGAAAGTGACTCTTGCAATAGCAACGTGCATAATGTATTAAATTTGACACCTTCAGGATTTCCTTGGGTCATAAGTCTCCAAGTACTAGCAAAAGTCTAGTAAGAATCTAGCAAAGCATCAAGAACAATCTACACAAGGGTACTGTCAAAAATGACTTTGCTTGCAAAATAACTTGCTCATTTATATCCTTGACACCAACATTCCTCATGCATAATCTTCGACTTCAGCTCTTTTCGCAACAATGCAATTTTAGCCTCATTGCGACTTGCATAAAGACCAACCAAAATATCCCAAACCTGTTTTTGTAGATTTTGTTGAATGAATATGACGAGTAATATTGCACCTCACCAAAATACAATCAATGCATGAGCTTGCGCATCTCTTATGTCCCAACGAGCTTGCTCATCTGTAGGCAAAATAGATCTAGAGCAACAACCCTTCCACCAACACCTGCAACATCACCTGTATCCATAGAACCAGGATGTACATCAATGCCCTGCATACTATTCCAAACCCCCTTTGACACAAGAACATGTTGCATCATGTAATCCCACATAAGGTAATTGTCCCCATCCAATCTATCCTGAGTAGCAAACATCTTGAACACATATGTGATGTTGTCAGCCATGGGGAATGCCTGCACCTAATGTGGAAACTTCCCAAAAAGAGGAGAAACAAAGCAAGAACAATACATGCTATATAGCACAAACCGTAGAAGATTGTAAGGGACTTGATATGCAAAAAATGGTACTGACAAAAAATTTGCATAAAATGGCAAAATAGCCTATGCAGTACTGCTTGTAGTGGAAATAGAGGTCAGAATGAGCCCGAATCAAAAATTTGAGCAGACTGAGCTCTACAAGATTTCCCAAAGTATATGTCAACCTACTGACGCTCACCAAAGCTCATTGAAATCTAAGGAAGTAAACAGGCGTGTGCTCAGTGCTGGTGATGCTGGCGACAAAGCCCAGGAAGATGCAACATGCTCTGATACCAATTGTTGGAAATAGGGTTGCAAGGAAATGCACATGGCTTGGAGAAGATGAAGGAAGCTCAAGGCAAACAACAAACAGTATATTACTTAGTGTGCACTGGAAAGATAAGATAGCCCTAGAGTGATGGGTGTATATACAATACACGGGGGGAAAAACCTCCTAATGAGGGAAAAAACTCCCTTGCGGTCCTACATGTGTTCACACACATCATTACCACATGTATATGGTAACATAAGGTGATTTCATAAATACCAACTATGGTCCTCACATAGCCAAGCTCTTCATCAGTACGGTTTGCATCTGTTGCACTTGCACGTGATTGATGCCTAAAAGATGAAACAATACAATAATCTTGAGTGATGCATTGTTGATCAATTTTGTTGACTCAAAGATGTTGTCCATAGGTCCACATGTTGTTGTACATAGATACCTAAAAGTACAGAATCGAGTACATAAACTTTATACGATAATATTAGGAATTTAAACAACTTCATGATATACATTCACAGAAAATGCACTTTTTTTGTAAATATACATTCATAGAAGATTTATCACTTCTCTATCAACCAAATCCAATCTCTTGTTGCTCATCATTAGTGATGTCTTTCCCTTCCATAATTCCATCTCTAATACATCTAGATAATCATAAAAGAATGGATGAAGGTCCAGCCTTGGTAGATTTTCCACATCTTTGTCATCTTTGTGGATTCCAAACTTCCTGGTACTCTTTGACAAACCTTTCCATACATTGAGTTATAAATAATGAGGAAAGCTTTTCCATGCATGGGAACCCCCCCATATATTTTTGCTCTTTTATCAAAATATTTCCCATTATATAAGTTACTTTTGATTTTTTTCTTCCTTTTTCACAAACGTTTTAGCCTTTATTAAATAAATAATACTTATGCTAATCAATCACGATGTAGCATAATAAGCAAGCTTTCTTTGTTGATCTCTCTTTTGACCTTAAAAATATTAAATATATATATTCTAGTATTTTCTAATATATTTTTTTCATGTATGTATATTATTCCACTCTACCAAATATTTTATTCACTAGTTTTCATTTTCAAGCCTCAACCCCACTTTCAAATTTCAATAATACCTCCATCTAGATGATTGCCAATCTTTTCAACACTCTAGGTCATGTTTTCATACACATAAAGGAGCTTACACTTGAAGGCAAGAGAGAAGTCCACTCAAAGGGGACCACCAAAAGACTTTTGCAGCCACAAATAATACATTATTTGGCTGAATTTTTTAAGTAAAGAAGAACCCCGAATCTGAAGGAGAGTTCAACATGAAAGATGTAGCTCGTGATCTCAACTTTTAGCTCAATTTTTTTCAGAATTTTTGGAGTTATGAACACGGAGATATGATTTTTGTAGTGGACCCCATTTTTCTCGTGTAATGGTGACACAGGCCATCTCCACTTTTCTTCCTTCTAGAATGGCTATGGTTCTACAAGTCTTCAAGCATGATTACAAGAGACAAGGCTCTTTTAATGAGGTCTTGGATAGTCTAGAGTAATTCTATCACCATTTTTGGAGGATCCATCCTCATCAACAAATATCCACCTTCGACAACCTCTCTTATAATTTTCTTACCTCTCTCTTCTCTCCCTAATAAGCTTATGTCTATCCAAAGCTAGACTATTGTAAATATTTCCTATCCTCCACATCCTACCCACATTCTCTCTTCTCTCTCTATTGACTCTGGTATTTTAAATAATGAGGAGACAAGATGGGAGCCACAGTCACATGCACCCCATTTTCCTAGTCACCAAAGTGGGACACTCACCTCAAATAGAAATATTGCTAAATCCTTCCCTCCTTCCCTATATAAGGAGGCCATGAGAGCTCACTTGGGGAGAGAGAACACACACACACACACACACACACACACCTATCCATACACACTCTTGTGCTACATGCTTGTAGCATGAACCCTAATCACATAATCACAACACCATCATCATCACCATCACCATGCACAAAAGATGAGCACCACACCTCCACACCACTTGTAATTAAGGGTTGAAGGCACAATTTCAAGAAGAAGAAGGGTGGACACACTCATGATATTCCTTGCCATCAACTCCCATCTCTCCATTATGCCTCCTACGATCTTGTTCCCTTCTCATTTTCCTGCCATACGCTACCTATTGTATTCATCTTTTGCAAGCAATCAATACACTCCATCTTGGTGCCATACTTTGTGTCGCTTTGGATACATCTCATTGTGAGTATGGTATATGCTTGTTCCTTGCCATTTATTTATTTTTTGCTTATGTAAAGGTGTGCGGATTCGCCACCATACACACACACTCTCTCTCCCTCTCATATTCCTATCATCTTGCTACTTCCATATTGACGTGTGCGGATTCGCCACCTTTTGTATGAGAAGTGAGCATACTTGCATATATTCCTGACCTCGTTATCTTCCTTACTACATGCACGAGTAGCGAGCCCATTCTCACTCACTCACCCCTCCTCTCACCTTATTCTCTGATCACCCCATTCCACATTTGGGCGTGGATCTTGAAATTGTTTTGCATGGCATGTTTCATTGTGTATATGTATGCGTCCTAGCCGCATATCTTGCTAGGTGGTGCCCCTATTGTGTATTCCCCATGATGAGGCCATTGTGCATAGTCTTGGTGTAGAGGCCACCGGGTCTATTATTTTCACTTCCGCCTCTCATTTGGTGCCCCCACTGAGGAGGGCTTTTGAAACCCTTCAGTTTACAAGATTGAAAACCCTAAACTATTGTGAATGGATGAATGAGTAAGAAGGATTTTCTAACTGGACGACAGAAGAAGAAGAGCTCCAAGCACAACTAGACGAACTCCGCATCTCCATCGAAGCTCGAGTGCCAGGCGTAACGGTAATCGATTTGAAGTGGGAGAGTCAACCAATGCGCCAAACCCAGTGGATATACATAGGCCAAGTGCCAAGAAGAAGAAGGAGAAGGTGGAAACCATGTCCGCAACCTACAACCAACCAACAACAACAAAATGGAAGGATCTCTTCACAATAGAGAATCAACACTATTCTACTTTGAGAATCGGGTAACTCAAGTCAACGAGGTAATTATCATAGTCAGTTTTCAAGTCGCACCTGATGCTGCAGCACAGATAACAGAAGCATTGGCTCACACTCTCACTAGAGAAACTAGGGATCTACTGAGTTTGTTTCAGGAAAGAACACCACCCTCTCCTACAAGCTTGGACAGTGACTAAGCACCTCTAAGCTTCACATGAATCAGGACAACCTACCTCAAGACAGATCACACATACCAACACGTGTACGCTCAATCAAGGTAATATTGGACTTGAAGATTCACTACCAGCACATCATTGACACCATGCCGGGTGGGGAGCGGTTTCTTGAGGTTCTGACATCAGATCAGCCATTTGTTTTACCTTTGGTACAAGGCAATGTACCGTTTGAAGTTTTAATCTATGTCCTAGTATAATAGGGTATACACGCCTCCTTGTAAAGAAGAAAAAAATTTTGCAAGTTAAGAAGTGTGTCTTTCTAGCTCTCTCTCAGTAATCATGGCAAGTGTAGCATTTCCAACCTTTACTGGTAAGGTGGGCGAGGATGCTGCAGACTTTCTAGACAACTTGGAAATAGCATGTGCCATCTCTGCGAGAGATGATGATGCTTCGCGCTTGCGCATCTTCCCACTTCTAATAAAGGTGGAGGCAAGATCATGGTACAATGCCTTGGCACAAGAAACCAAGGAACGATCGGACTTATTAAGGGCAGCCTTTGTCAAGCGTTTTGGAGAGGGCACAACATCAGAGAAACTATGGCAATTGTTGACAGAGTTGAAGCAGGGCAGTATGCTGGAATACGCATCATATGAGTCAAAGTTTGTAGATTTATGGGGGCGATGGGTTGCATCGCTAAGAGAGGATGAGGGGGCACCTGATTTCCTAAAGAAGGATCGGTTTGTGGCTGGGTTATGGCCAACTCTTAAAGAGAAGGTGAAGGGAAGGTTTCCTGCTACGTATGAGCTAGCAGTTGAAGTGGCCCGCCTTAAAGACAAGAAGTTGCGCATACAAGCCAGGAATATCGATGGAGAGGAAGCCGTTAGGACCCCACCACCTCTAGCACTACCTACAACAGTCGCCCAGAGGATTCAACCACAAGAACCAATTGAAGATCAGCAAGACCTGCTCAACCGAATCACCAATCAACTTGAGAATCTCTCAGTCCATTCGCAACCAAGAGCAAGGGAGAGGACAACGAAGGCAAAACCAAGAATACCACTGCTACAATTGTGGGGAGGATGGTCATGGCATGTACTACTATCCACAACCAAGGAGGCAGAATTTCAACAGAGGAGCCAGACAAAACCAGGTTTCACCACCAAGAGCAAGACCACCACCACCGAGGGCACCACGACAAGCACCACCCATGCAAATCTTACAACCACCGATTCAACCACAACCACCACCACCACCACCACAACCTCTCATTCCACCCTTACCCCCACCACCAGTTGGCAATCAAACAGTAAGCGTCATCAGTCTTGAAGGTAAGGGAAAGGAGAAAGTGGAGGAGGATAAGACCAAGGTTAAAGGAGTATATGCCATTGGGGTAAAACGCGCTAGGCATGCTGAATCTTCTCAAAAGGAAGAAAAGATGAAGAATAAAGGGGAATCTAGAAAAAAGCCGTCCAATTCACGACGTAAAATTGACATTGTAGATTTCTCTTTGGGTGAATGTTCTAAACCATATGACTTGGTTCAAGATGTTTCTGTGCAGGGCCCAAAAATCACCTGGTCCCAGTTACTCCACCTAGCACCTAGGGTGAGGAGACAATGGACAAAGATGGTTAACACGAGGCGACCAAAGCCAAAGATAGCTGGGGCTATCTCTGGGAGGAATCTAGACGACATACTACCAGTGATGGATGCTTACATCAAAGGGCAACACATCTCCAATATCTACATCGATGGTGGCGCACAAATATGCGTCATGAGTGAAAAAATGATGCACCGTTTGGGTTTAGAGGTGAGTCGGCCGGCACCATGCCGAGCCAAAATGGCAAATAATTTAAAAGTTCAATGTGTTGGTGTCATAAATGCAGTTAGGATAAAGGCATTCAACACCGAGGTAGATGTGGACATCTTTGTCATGCCACACAAGGGGAGGGCTATCCTATCATTCTAGGGAGGCCTTGGTTATGGCTATGAGAGCTAAGCAGGACTGGGACACAGGCATAATCCAGATGAAGGATGCAAAAGGAAGGCCAATACTTTACGACATGAAGATAGGTCAACAACGCGACATGGATCTAGAAACCTCCGAGGATGAGTTTTCTAGTGGTGAATCTTCAACCGCTTCAGAGGAGGAGTCAACAGTGAGTGAAGAAAGTGACAGTAGCATTGAGGTGATGGGGATCATTCTCAAGGACCTAAGAAGATGGAGCAACCTGATGCCCTCATCAAATCAAGCAAGGGAGACCAGGTATACAACCTCTGGTAGAAGAGCAACTAAGCTACATCAAATGCTCTCTAGTAAGTTGTGTGGGACGGGATTTTGATGCAGAATACCACATTTTGATGTAATTAAAATACCCACATTGATGAATATGATAAAATCACTGGCATCACAGTAGTTCAACATCACATTAAGCTCAAGGAGGGAAGTAAACTTGTAGTGCAGAAGCTCAGGCGGCTAGGAGTAATTCAACAAGACGCCCTACTCAAAGAGGTGAGGAAATTGCTAGAAGCCGGTTTTATCTATCCTGTTGAAGACTCAGAGTGGGTTTCTCCAGTGGTAGTCACACCAAAGAAGAATGGTAAGTGGAGGGTTTGTGTTGATTACAAGCCTCTTAATGCAGCCACAAAGAGGGACCATTTTCCTCTTCCTTTTCAAGACGAAATACTCAATGAGGTAGCAGGACATGAGCGCTACACAGTATGTGATGGCTACTCAGGCTACTTCCAAATTAGCATCGCTGAAGAAGATCAAAAGAAGACAACCTTCATCACACCATGGGGATGTTTTGCTTACAGAGTTATGCCCTTTGGTCTCACTAATGCTCCAGCCACTTTTCAGCGATATGTGACATTTGTTTTTCAGCCATTCTTTGGAAAATCAATCCGTGTTTTTATTGATGACTTTTGCATCTATAGCTCTCGCTCTCTTCATTTGGAGAAAGTTTATGAAGGTCTAGCTAGGCTACAAGCTTCGGGTGGCCAACTCAATGTGGAGAAATGCCACATTGGTGAAAGCAAGGTTACTCTTCTTGGCCATGTGATCTCGGCCAACGGCATTGAAGCTGACCCAAGCAAGGTTCAAGCCTTGGTGGCTTTGACCTCTCCCACCACAACAAAGCAATTGGTCTCTTTTCTTCAAAAGGTGAGGTATTTGAGTAGGTTCATTCACTTGCTCTCCCAAGTGGTTCTCCCTTTACAACAAGTTACCCATCAAGAGATCTTCACTTGGAGTGAAGAAAATGAACAACAATTCAATGAGGTAAAACAAATTCTAGCTTCACTTCCCACCATAGCACCCCCAAAGTGGGACAAGCCATTTTATGTAAACCCTAGTGTTGGCAATGACACACTTGGGGCTGTATTGATGCAAAAGGATCCTCAAACTTCTTTCATGCGTCCTATCTACTTCTCTAGTCGAATGATGACCCCATCAAAAAAGGGATACATGGCAGTGGAGCACATGGTGCTTGCATTAATGTTTGCTACCACCAAATTTCGCTCTTATTTATTGTCTAGACCATTCATAATCTTAACAATGGAAGAAGTATTTCCTTATGTAATGCAGCACATGGATGTTTCTTCTAGGATTTCCAAATGGCTCACAAGGCTACAAGAGTTTGACTACACAATGCAAGTGGAGAACTCCACAAGAGCCAGTCTAGGAGGTATTCTCACTCATCGCCACTATGAAAAGAAGCTAAAGATAAAGCCAAATGATCAAGATATTACACCCGTGCTGGAAGTCCCTAAGGTAGAGGAGGCTCACTCTCTTTTCTTTGATGGAGCCTACAAGAGGAAAGTGGACAAAGCTGCAGCAGGCATTGTCATCTTCAACGAGCAAGGAGACAGGGTTTTCTCCATTGGGAATCTCTTGGATTCTCACTCTAACAATGAGGCAGAATATGCAGCTTTAACTCTTGGGTTAGAGTGGTGTGTGACACAGGGCATTCAACGGTTAAATGTATTTGGTGATGCCATGCTTTTAATAAAACAAATACAAGGAACTTGGGCTTGTAAAAATCATATCTTGCTAGGCCATTTGCGCAAAGTCAAGGAACTTTTAGGGAAATTTCAAGTTGTACAATTACATCATGTCCCTCGAGCAAAAAATCAAGAAGCAGATGCTCTAGCTAGACAGAAGTTGCAAGATGTTTCAGTGGTGGGTGCTATCAAGTTCAAGCTGCCTCTCTTCCAAGGTAGCGATGCTATGCCTGACATCATGAGTTTCTTGGACACAGGAGAGTGTCCTAAGGATCTTACTAAGGGCCAAAAGCAGTGGCTTGTGCGCAAGGCAACAAAATACCGCCTTATCAATGACGACCTCTACTGCAAGGGTAAGGATCAAATTCTTAGGCGTGTACCTCTCTCTAGAGAGATCACTGAAATCATTTCAAGTTGCCATGATGGTGTTTGCGGAGGACACTTTGCACTTGACATCACTAGTAGAAAGATTCTACAAGCCGGGTTTGTATGGCCTAGTCTACATAGGGATGTGCATCATTGGTGTATAACATGCAAGGAATGTCAAAAGGCAGGGGATAGGAGGCTCACATATGAGCCACAGACTCCTATAATCTCATATGGACCATTTGAGAAATGGGGAATTGATGCTATTGGGCCTTTGCCAAGGAGCCAATCAGGTAAATTTTATATCATCATGGGTGTGGACTACATGACCAGGTGGGCTGAAGCAGTTGCCACCACCCGGATTACAGCTAAGGAAGTGGCTAAGTTCGTATTTGAAAACATTTGTTGCCGTTTTGGCACTCCTCTTGAAATAATTTTGACAGGGGACCAGGTTTTAGAGGAGACCTTGTAGGAGAGCTAATGGAGAAGTTAGGTATCTCACGAAGACACTCAACTCCCTACTACCCACAATGCAATGGTTTGGTGGAAAAGGTAAATGGTTATGATCTGCAAGATCATCACTAAGCATGTAAACAATCACAAAAGTGATTGGGACAAGCATCTTATGGCTGCACTTTGGGTTATCGCACTTCATTTCGCACATCCCTTGGGTTCACACCATATCACTTGGTGTTTGGTAAGGAAGCCATTTTACCCATTGAAGTACAATTGGCTAGTTTTGAGGGTGCTAGCTGGGCAGGTGGAACATCTAATGCTCATCTCCACAACCACATTCTTGATCTAGAGAGGCTTCAACTAGACAGAGAAGATGCTATCAACTATTATGCAGCACAGGCAGAGCAAGTCGGAACTTACCTTCAAAAGGGATAGGGAAAGGTCTCAAGAAAGGTATGTTGGTCCTACGGTATGATAACAAGTTTGACACTAGGAAGGATAAAAAGTTTTCACCCAGATGGGAAGGGCCATTTGTCATTAGAAAACGCTACGCCAATGGCAGTTACCGATTGATGGATGCAGATGGTAGGCTCCACAAAACACGTGTCAATGGATGGAGGTTGAAGCAGTACTTTTTGAGATTTGATCAAACACCTATGATGGAAATCCCCAAGGAGGGAGACTCCTCCACCTCAATTGAAGAAGAATCAGGTACAACGCTAGAGGCATGAATACCTCTAGCCTTAGGGGGAGGGCTAATGAGGAAAGCTTTTCCATGCATGGGAACCCCCCCATATATTTTTGCCCTTTTATCAAAATATTTCCCATTATATAAGTTACTTTTGATTTTTTTCTTCCTTTTTCACAAACGTTTTAGCCTTTATTAAATAAATAATACTTATGCTAATCAATCACGATGTAGCATAATAAGCAAGCTTTCTTTGTTGATCTCTCTTTTGACCTTAAAAATATTAAATATATATATTCTAGTATTTTCTAATATATTTTTTTCATGTATGTATATTATTCCACTCTACCAAATATTTTATTCACTAGTTTTCATTTTCAAGCCTCAACCCCACTTTCAAATTTCAATAATACCTCCATCTAGATGATTGCCAATCTTTTCAACACTCTAGGTCATGTTTTCATACACATAAAGGAGCTTACACTTGAAGGCAAGAGAGAAGTCCACTCAAAGGGGACCACCAAAAGACTTTTGCAGCCACAAATAATACATTATTTGGCTGAATTTTTTAAGTAAAGAAGAACCCCGAATCTGAAGGAGAGTTCAACATGAAAGATGTAGCTCGTGATCTCAACTTTTAGCTCAATTTTTTTCAGAATTTTTGGAGTTATGAACACGGAGATATGATTTTTGTAGTGGACCCCATTTTTCTCGTGTAATGGTGACACAGGCCATCTCCACTTTTCTTCCTTCTAGAATGGCTATGGTTCTACAAGTCTTCAAGCATGATTACAAGAGACAAGGCTCTTTTAATGAGTTTTTGGATAGTCTAAAGTAATTCTATCACCATTTTTGGAGGATCCATCCTCATCAACAAATATCCACCTTCGACAACCTCTCTTATAATTTTCTTACCTCTCTCTTCTCTCCCTAATAAGCTTATGTCTATCCAAAGCTAGACTATTGTAAATATTTCCTATCCTCCACATCCTACCCACATTCTCTCTTCTCTCTCTATTGACTCTGGTATTTTAAATAATGAGGAGACAAGATGGGAGCCACAGTCACATGCACCCCATTTTCCTAGTCACCAAAGTGGGACACTCACCTCAAATAGAAATATTGCTAAATCCTTCCCTCCTTCCCTATATAAGGAGGCCATGAGAGCTCACTTGGGGAGAGAGAACACACACACACACACACACACACACACCTATCCATACACACTCTTGTGCTACATGCTTGTAGCATGAACCCTAATCACATAATCACAACACCATCATCATCACCATCACCATGCACAAAAGATGAGCACCACACCTCCACACCACTTGTAATTAAGGGTTGAAGGCACAATTTCAAGAAGAAGAAGGGTGGACACACTCATGATATTCCTCGCCATCAACTCCCATCTCTCCATTATGCCTCCTACAATCTTGTTCCCTTCTCATTTTCCTGCCATACGCTACCTATTGTATTCATCTTTTGCAAGCAATCAATACACTCCATCTTGGTGCCATACTTTGTGTCGCTTTGGATACATCTCATTGTGAGTATGGTATATGCTTGTTCCTTGCCATTTATTTATTTTTTGCTTATGTAAAGGTGTGCGGATTCGCCACCATACACACACACTCTCTCTCCCTCTCATATTCCTATCATCTTGCTACTTCCATATTGACGTGTGCGGATTCGCCACCTTTTGTATGAGAAGTGAGCATACTTGCATATATCCCTGACCTCGTTATCTTCCTTACTACATGCACGAGTAGCGAGCCCATTCTCACTCACTCACCCCTCCTCTCACCTTATTCTCTGATCACCCCATTCCACATTTGGGCGTGGATCTTGAAATTGTTTTGCATGGCATGTTTCATTGTGTATATGTATGCGTCCTAGCCGCATATCTTGCTAGGTGGTGCCCCTATTGTGTATTCCCCATGATGAGGCCATTGTTCATAGTCTTGGTGTAGAGGCCACCGGGTCTATTATTTTCACTTCCGCCTCTCAATAATAAATATGGAAATGTTCAAATTTTCTACATTTGTGAGCTTATGTAGCATAACACATCATTTGACAATGTGAGAGACTCTTCTATTGTCCATGTGCAAAGGAGCAGCTTTATCAACACGCTCAAGGTACTCTAAAAGGTAGTGCATGTACTCTCAAATCACCCATCCTTTGGCCATTATATGCTTTTTTCAGGCTCTATTTTCTCTCCACCATATTCTTTCCACCACATAAGTGCACAAACTTTCTTGTGGCATCAATGTGCCAAGGATCGCCAAACAAGGCAACTCTATTTGCATAGTCAACGCGTTGGTGAAATGGGTCTTTTCCTCCATCAGGCCCTAAGATTTGCGTGCACATAGTTTTGAAACCACACATTACTTCAACATTGGAGGATTGTTCATGTAATTGAAATTTTGGATCCAAAGCAAATGCTGCACTATGTAATTGTGAGTGTGAAAATGCGGTGCATGTGCAAAGAGTGAGAAGGGAGGAGAGAGAGAGAACACAGAATGTGGGTGGAGCAGCTCAACACTATGTGTGTGAGAGAGCCCCTTATTCTTCTATCTAGTAAAGAATAATGTTTGTACAAGTAATGGGCAATCCCCAATCAGACTTGGCATGTCCGATCGGGGTAAGAGGCACGCTGCCTTTAACCCAACAATTTGCCACTTAAAGGAGAATGTGATAATAAGTGGTACCACCATACCCACTCACTCTCTCAAAGCCAATGCTTGTTGCCTTCTTGTAGGATGTAGTGGTGTGAGAAAGTGTATATCCCTGCTAGAATCATCATGCATACCCTGCATGTATCCTACAATGACCTGCATCTCTACATGATACATCATGCTAGTGTCAGTCATCACACGACTTAAAACCAATTGCAAATTCTCCCACTACAGCTACTATGTTGGGTCTTGACACTAAGAGTTCATACATGAGAGTCCCGAAGGCTCATGAAAAATGTGTAATCTATGTTAGCATATCCATGCCAATCACATCAACGCCATGTGCAGTGACCTCTGCCAAT
This sequence comes from Adiantum capillus-veneris, assembly GCF_014529385.1. Taxonomy (NCBI): domain Eukaryota; kingdom Viridiplantae; phylum Streptophyta; class Polypodiopsida; order Polypodiales; family Pteridaceae; genus Adiantum; species Adiantum capillus-veneris. The sequence continues at coordinate 32,145,428 of NC_140943.1, forward strand.
CTATCCGTAGTAGGTATCTCAACCCTCACTGCATCACCACCAGTAGTTGCATATGAATGCGTCAATCCTGACTCCAAGGTAGTTGTCACTCCCTCATCCTCTATAGGGACTATATCCACATGTCTTGACATTACCATATCAGCCTCTAACATGAGCATATCAAAGGACTCCCTATCGCTCATCGTTGTGGTATGAGGCATCTCTTTCCTACAAGGATCTATTGGATATGTCTTGCTAGAGCATGGCTACTCTAACTCTGCATCTACAGAAATGTTGTGCACCTCACTCTGGAGCTCATCTATAAAAGTACATGTCTGCAAAGTCACCGAGTCTGCATCGTCTCGTACATGTGACTCACTACTCTATTCCCTTACTGGAAAAGCCTCAAAATCCATCACCACCATCGGTGACTACTCTAGTCATGCTCTCAAAGAGCTATCTTGCTCTATATGTTTGTCCTCATACCCTACATGCACAATGAGCGGAGTGTCACACTGCTCATCAGTGAAGTGTACTCGCCTAGATTGCGAACGTCTACATGGCAACAGACTCATAGAGACTATGGCGTCTCTAACACCAAGAATGTAGAGAAGAGTCAAACAAGTATCACGCTGGCCTTGCGCTATCACAAGAGAACCAACACCGAGTCATAAAAAAGTAGCACGAGTCGTGAGTTGTCATTCGCAGAGGTGCATCCAAAATTTCACAACAACATTAAAAAAGCACTTTTTAAGTAGAAAAATGCATTACAAAAAAGAGTTTTTTTCTTTTAATAAAAAAGCTAGTTTGTCATATTACTATATCATAGCACTACTTGATGGATTCTTGATCTTTTAAAAAAGCTAATTATTTTAATAAAAAGACAACACAGACATAGACTACAATTCTCTAGTTTCTAAAATTGGCCATAAAAACAAAAATTTTGATCTTAACGTAGTCCTTAACCAACATTGTCACTCTACATATCAAATTTCATAGACATGGTGCTTTCATAACTACATAAGCAATAGATATACTAAGAACATTCAAGATAAATGTGAAGATATTGGGCTTGCATGCATGGATTTTCTCCAAGCAAGCTCAAAAAAGCTTTATTCTTACAATGAAACTCCATCACATGCCATATAAACTTGCAAACATTGAGAATTTAAGCAAATAATAAAAGCACAAATCAATTAAGTATCTTTACATCAAAATGTCAAGTTTTTGAACATAAACATAGTTCGATGAGTTCGAGGAATGGGAAGATCTTCTTCCTCCTCATTCCTTGTCTCCTCTCCCATTGAAGCTATTTGAAGAGGAGTGTCACTAGCTGCTCCTCAACCTCTACATTATCTGGTTCAAAATCCACAAGATCAACTATCTCCTCAACTTTCTCACTACCAATTGGAAGTTGTGGCTCTCCATATGCATCAAAGAAGTGAGGATCAAGTGCCATGCTTTTCATTCCCACCTCTTGGAACTCATCTGGTAACTCCTTAAGAGTTGTGACTCGTTGCTCAATAAATTTAACTTGAAGTGGATCACAGTCCATAGCAACCACATTTCGACCTCGCTTCAATGTACTAACAGTTGTAGTGCGTGTCCCCGCAAAGAGGTCCATTACCTATTCTCCTCTCATTGAGAGTAAATCAATCAAATCCATCATCAAAAGTTGAGGCTTTTGATATGGATTTATGACTCCTTGTACATCTGCACCAGTATGTTTGAACTTTTTGCAGAGTCCTGGTCATTCAAAAACATTTGTGTGATTTGGTTTCACTGCAAAATTATATGATCCTTTACTCTACACACCTAGAGATGAGTAAAATCCAATGGTAGCAAACTCACAAGCCCAAGAAAGGCGATCAAGCTTATATACATGGATGTGTGGCTTTATCCTGCAGAAAAATAGCTTAGATGTAAGAAGAAAGAAAAAAATAACACCTTACTACTAGTATAAAACTTCAAAGGTTTCACTTACCATGTTAGCATTTGACATGTCATGTTTGAGTCAGTGAAAGCTTTTTGCACTGCAGTAATTTGATCATGGGCATTAAAAAATACTAGTGACCAAGAGTCACAAGTAGTTATTTTTCCAAAAGCCTCTATAACTTTTTTATAGGCAGATACTCCTTACTTTACATCATCATTGACAGAGTTTGGGGCACTAAAACCATAAGGAGCATCTGCAATGGCTAGTGTGTAAGACCGTGGGGTAACAAATGTGCTGATTTCTTAAACCCTGCCTTCATGAACACACCAATGAGATGGAGACTCATCTACATTATCCGGAATATAAAGTGAGAGACCAGGAGTGATTTCAAAGCTTTGGGGTTGTTGTCTCCTTCGCCTCTCAAGACGACACCGTGACAAGAACTGTTCAAAGTCGAGAGGGATCTGCTTGGTGGCAACCCATGGATCTTTGTTCTAGAATACACAACAAAGATATAAGAGAAAAGCAAAAGACTTAATTAAAAAAAAGATAAATTTGAAGTCTAACTAGAGTTGATTTTATAATTTGTAAATGGATTCTAGAATCCTCAAAGAATAAGCTTTAAAACCCATGAAGTAAATCACAAGTTAAATAATCCATGGGATTCTAGAATCCAGCCACATGCAAAAGAAAAAGACTTGAACTTTGGATTTCAGAATCCAAATGGTTTTCTTGGGATTCTATAATCGAACCCCAAAACCAGCAAATGGGACATTGATTTAAGATTTTAAAAACTAAAGGGTCACCTTAGGATTGTGGAATCCAAAGCCACATAAATGTGTTGGCTCCTTCTGGTGATGCTCTCTAGTGAGCTCAATCAATGGCTCACGAGGAAATTGTTCTGCAACAAGAAGCTCCCGACAAGAAGAACGAGGAGGACTTCTAAAAAGCCATGTTGCTTGAAGGCATGGGCTTCGTGGTGCAGGAAATTGCTGAGAAGACATTAGTATACATGAGTGCCCCCCTGAGCTTGAACCTAGTTGAGGTTGACCGGAAGTTTGCCGCTTTGAAGTCACTTTAAGCCTTTTACTTGCTTGAAATTGTTGTGAGTGAGATGACATGACCTTCAAAAAAGCCACAATCATGAAAAAGAAAGATTAGCATATAGACAAAATAAAGTATAAGAATGCGTTATGATGCCAAACAATGAAATAAAAGGTGTAGAATCTGGGTTTATAAAGAGCCTCTTGTAGTCATATCAAGAGTGAAATGTAATTTAGAATCCATGAGATGCAACAAGATAAGATTTTAGGATTGTGGAATCTCCCTATACAGGAAAGTGTTGTGTGTTATCTAGAACTTAGTAGAAAGTTTTTAAAAAAATGGTTTGGAACTTCAGAGTATCTATGGTAAGGATAAAGAAACAAATATTTTTACAAACACATCTAGATTCAAGTGGATTCTAGAATCCATTTGGAAGACCAAAGAAGCACAAAGGGGACATAACAATGGAGCACATTGGTCAATGTTAGAAGAGCAAAAACGCCAACAGGATGACGGCGAGTGCATGTTGTCTCAAATTTTTTTTGAGAACAAACATGCACATGTCAGATCCATCATGCCATCAAAACACTGTCGGCCTCGACACACGCCGCAGGATTGAGACAACATGCACTCACCGTTGTCCTGTTGTCATTTTTTGCCATCTGTACACCACCAAAGCGCTCTCTTTTTCATCATCTGTGAATGGCTTTTACTGAAAAAACGAATTGCGTACCTTTTTTCATGTTTGTGGCTCCAGACGCTACTGCTTCTCTTGTCTTGTCACGTTTGCTAGAGGGGTGTGTCTGTGTACGTTCTTTGCCTTAAACGTTGTAGTTTTTGGATTCCAGAATCCACGATCTCTGTAAAAACGAATTCTAGAATCCATAGTTTCTATAAAAACGGATTCTAGAATCCATAATTTTTGTAAAAACGATTCTGGAGACCAAAGTCTACGTAAAAATGGATTTTGGAATCCACAGTCTCCGTAGAAATGGATTCTGGAAGCCACAATCTACGTAAAAACGGATTCTAGAATCCACAATCTCTGTAAAAACGGTTTCTGGAATCCAGTTTTACAAAATTTGGATTCCAGAATCCACTTCATTCATAAAACCAGATTCTAGAATCCACTTTTTCGTGGACTTAAATTCTAGAATCCTCTTAGTTGGATTCCAAAATCCAGTTTTTCACGACATTGGCTTCCGGAATCCACCTTTTTAACAAAATTGGATTCTAAAATCCACGTTTCTAAAAGTTTGCAATCATAACACTAAAGATTGCACAAAGTTGGATTCCCAAATCCACTTTGATTGACAAGTTGTATTTCACATGCAATATTGGCCTTAAAAGTTGGATTCTAGAATCCAACTTATCATAGCCTTCAATTCTAGAAGAAGTTATACTGCTCTTGTCTTTCTTGAAAAAATTGAACCAATAAGACATGTCTTTTTGTACAATTTAGTTTTTTTAACTGAAAATATTCTAAAAGTTTGTTATTTTATGAAAATAAACAATAGGATTCTGGAATTCAAATTTTTGTTCCACTTTAGATTTTAGTCATTATATTGTGCTTCACTTTTTGAAAAAATTACTTATTAAAAAACACAGTTTGTTTTAGCACTAAAAAAATTTAAGTGACCTTGTTGTTTTTCAAATTTACTACAATTTAACCTAAAAACGTCAGTACATAAAATTCAAGAATTTTTAAAACTTAAAAATACTAAAACTTTGAATTAATGCTCCAAATATTGAATAATCCAAAAATTCTTGCTTACCTTGAAAAAGGAATTGTTAAAAGAAAGCACAATTGCAAGCGAGTGTGATGAGTGCTCTAGAGCTTGGAATACAACTTTTGCAAGTGAAAAATGAGACCTTTGTCCCCTTTTAAAGCCTCTTATTTTTTAATATAACATATTTTTATTATTTTAAAAACAAATTTCATTAAAAACCCCCTATTAAGTCTCCCTTTAGAGCTATAATCATGCAAGTTGCTTCATTTTGTTTGTCACACTCTACCAAATGGAGCTTCTAAAGTAGTCCTAGTAATGTAGAACCTTTTTGTCGTTCTATGTCACAAACACCTTCTATAAACACAACTTTTCTTGCTAGTGAGGGAGCTCCAATTTCTAAACGGTGCTCAAGAAGAGTTTCTTTTGATGTGGTGGAAGAAGAACTACAGCATCTTCATGGGAATGAAGCAATTAACAACACATACCATGAGCAACGACGGACTCAAGGGGTAAGAGGTCAGAGAAAACAATGACTTCTTTCAAGGCGAGAAGTTCGAGCAACATCTAGAGAGTTTTGTTGTGCCAAAAACTGTTTGACAAGCTTAGGGTTTCAGAAAATCCAACAAGAGCATAGCAATTTTTTCAACTTAAAGAGGGGTCCACAGAAGGTATTCTTGAGGTCATGTATATGTTGCTCCACCTCCTCAACAAAATATGTAGTATCGGATGTTGTTGTTTGCAGAGCGAGTTTCCTAAAGGTATTTGGCATAAGCAATTTAAGAATTCAAAACCATATCGAATGTGAGCCAAGAAAGTGTTTCTTTAGCATTTAGCACACATGAAACCCCCCAATATTGTTTCCTTAAACAGTGGTTGGGAAATTTCATCACCTTTAATGGAGGAGTGCTACCTAACTCAAACTTCACACATCTACCCGACAACTTTACTAAGCGAGAGGTATACAATTTATATGTGGAGTCACAAAAAGATAGTATAAACTCCACTCTTTCGCTACCATCTTTCTTGCGAATTTAGAGACAAGAATTTCATCATGTTAAAATTCCCAAGAAGAGCAGGATGGGTGTTTGCCAGATATATGCAGAGTTAAAAGAAAAGCGAGACACGGCAAAGACTAAGGAGGAGAAATGTAAGTTATTTTAGTTTGGTTAGTTAAATTAAATTACTTCTCTCAAAAATTTCAAAAATCTAACACTTTTCAAACTCTTTTACAGTGCCCATTCTACAAGCATTGAAAATTCACAGGAAGCAACAAAGTACAGAGCGCCAAAAGCTAGCAAAGCACAGGAAAAAGTGTTTAGAGAAGAAAGACAAAAATATAGGCCTGGTCATCGATGGCATGGATCAGAAGAAAACAATGTTGCCACATTTTATGCGTCCTCCAAAGAATCTCAAAGAGGAAAACTTCATCCAGATCCATGTTGTTGGAGCCTTAGTTTTCAATGGTGTCATGTCATCAAAGATCTTTATTAATTTTCCAAATATTCATAATGATTCTAATTTGACAATCACCATCATTTAGAACATCATGGAAGAATGGCAAGGTGAACTATCACTTGTCCTCTACTTACAACTTGATAACACTAGTAGAGAAAATAAAAACCAAGTTCTCCTTGCATACTTGAATATGCTGATGCAAAGGAAGATATTCAAAAAAGTGAAGCTTGGGTTTTTACTAGTGGGACACACACATGACCAAATTGACCAAATGTTTAGCAGGTTCTTGATCAAGTTGGCAAAGAAAAGCACATTTGACCTTCCACAAATATGTGTCTTGCTGGAAGATGCCTATGTTCCCAAGCCCTCCATTAAAATTGTGGAAGAAACATATGATTTTAGGTATTTTTCGATTGGTTCTGCCACTAACATGCCATCATTTGCATATCTCAATGATCATAGTTTTCAACATCAATTTAGAATCAAGCAGGTAGAGGAACAGACTCTTATGTGGTGTAAAAAATACTCAAACTCTGAAGATTGGTTTCCAGCGGAGGGCTTGAAGTTCTTATTGTTTGTTCTTGATTGTGAAATTCAACGAGCAAAGTACATGTTGCTCTTTACAACAAGTGAGACACAATGCCTAAATGAGATCAAGGAGACAATACATGGTGCACATGTGTATTTCCCAGCAAGCTCTCTAGAATGGTAGGAGAGTTTTTTTACAAAGCAGGTGAAGCTGGTTGAAGAGCTCAAGGATGACACGTTTCAGCTTGAACATGCATTTGCGTGGCACCATGGTGGTCTTTGCAAAAGGAGTGGTAATGTTGTGGCTAGTGGTGTAAACAATGTGCAGATTTCAGCAGATTTGTTATCTCTTATTCATGGAGAAACAAGGGAGATGTATGTTGGCCCAAGGAAGAGCACAAAATGTCGACAACAGGAGAGAGAAATGTGGAAAGGAGATGTAAATGAGATAAAAGAGGGCACAACGATTGCAGTTCTTGCCACAAATGATGAAAATGATCATCCCTTTTGGCTTGCAAAAGTCACAAAAGTTTTTAGAGAGCACGATGTCTTGAATGGCATGGAAGTGCATTGGTACGGAACAACTACAAAAGATCCATTGAAAGGAAAATATGATCCTGAGATGGTGAAACCAAGGAAAAAAGGAAAAAAATCAGGAAGTTCTCGTCGTGTGGACACACTTAATCTAGAGGATGTGGAAATCCTTGTGTATGGGTTTGACTTAAAGAAATCTGGTCACTTATGCAGAACAACCATTGAGATGTTGAAGCAAAAGGTCAAAGATCTCTCCTAGAGCTTACAAGGGGAATTTTTCTCCTTTTTAATTATTGTAATTTATTTTTGTCTTGGAATCATTAATGAAGTGTGAAGGTTTTGGAATCCCTTAAATGTAGTGATATTTTTTAAAAAAATAATAATTTCAGTGCTTAAGAGAATTTTATAATGTCTAAAAGTGAGTATTTTTTTAAAAAAATTGAAGTAATTCATAAAATAATATGGTATTTTTTCAAATAATCTTCAAAATGTGGCCCTTTTATCATGTTCTTTGGAAAATTGGACTTGAGTTGTCGTTTGCATGATTTTGTTATCATTTTTCATGATTTGCTATTAACCTCACCTCATCAAGTAAGACTCATCATTCAATTGAACATCTCCCACACCATGAACACCAAGAATGTAGATGAGATTAAACGAGTACCATGATGGCTTCATGCTATCACAAGATAACCTCTCCTCATTAAGTAAGACTCATCACCCACACCATGAACACCCTCTTATCTTAGAGGTAAAAATGTACTAAACCACTCCCTGCAAGGAGGAACATGGCATAAAACACTATTGTCCAGTTGCCAATCGTGAGACAAAGTCCATGCATGCCTAGGTGAACTTGTAGAAGTAGGAGTGTCTACCACACTTGTACTCTCAACAAAATTCAATGGAATCCTCTGCTATCTCCAATGCATGAAACAACACCTCCTCATGTGCCCTAGTCTACAACAATGCCAACAAACCACATGTCTATGCCACAAAGATTTGCATGATACATCATCTTGTGTATCCAATGACAAATTGCCACTACAAAATTCCATAACTGAGATCAAAATGAGTCTATAGATTAGTCCACACAGTGTAAATGCATTGTCCACAAGAGCATAACTGCTCAACACAATGCAAAAGAAAACTAGCTGATCAAACACCTGCCACCAAAACTATAGCAAACATCGCATAAAGCGCATAACCTTGTGCAAAAACCAAGGACCAATCATGCATAAATAGTGACCATAAGCAATGAGAGTGCAAGCAAAATGACCATCCACATAGGCACAAGCCAAAACTTGGCTAAAACAACTCTCTAGCACGTGTCACAAAACGCATAAAACCTAGTGAAAAATCGACAGAATCTCCTCTGTAAATGGAGCAAAATCTCAATGCAAATCTCAATGATAAAATTGCATCCAAACTTGCTAGACTTGGTCTTGTTGTGAAATTTGTGGATGACAAAAGTACAATTCATAATCTCAGTTTTGGTGATGAGATTGTTGCATCAGGCATTTATGTTGTGGGCTGTATAAGTTCACTTTGTATGACAAGTGTGGGCAGAATTTTTCAAACGCTGTTGTGGATTCTAAGGCTATTTCAAATGCAAAACTTTGGCATGCACGTTTTGGGCATTTGAATTTTGCTGTGTTTGTAGAAATCTGATATGGTTTCTTCTTTGCCGCCTCTTGAAGCACCAGTCAAACATGTTTGTGAAGGCTGTATTTTGGGTAAGATGCAGCATTCTAAGTTTCCAAAGGATGGTTCACTTAGGGACACATGTAGCTTGCAGCTTGTGCACAGTGATGTTTGATGCAAACTCCGTCCTTGGGCAATTACTTGTACTTTGTGACTTTCATTGATGATTACTCTAGGCATGCATGGGTATATCCGCTTAAAGTTAAGTTCAAAGTGTTTATGTGTTTCAAACAATTTTTGGCTATGGCTAACAATGTCTCAAAATGTACTATGGGCACCCTCCATTCAGATCGAGGGGGAGGGAGTATATGTCACATGAATTTAATGCATTTTTGGCTAGTTATGGGATAAAACACCAATGTAGTGTCTTGTACGCCTCAGTAAAATGGTGTTGCTGAGAGGAAAAACAAGTCACTTACAAAAATTTCATGATGTATGGTCAAAAGTCAAGCTTTTGCCGCATTCATTTTGGCTTGAGGCTATTATGTGTGCCACTTATGTACTTAACAGGTGTCCTACAAAAGCTTTGCAGTCTATGACTCCATATGAAGCATGGCATGATAGAAGTTTCAACCATGAAGCCTCTCTCATACAAGCACAAATCCCATTCAAAACCCAAACCTTTTGCATGGAATCATGTAGCCTCGCCCCCAATTACATAGTCGTAACTTCAAACGGTTGAAAGGAATACATGAGCTTCCATCTTCATGACAACCATTTTCTAATTTTCATAGATTTAAGAGCTTCCATATTGAATCCCACACACCATTTTGATGAAGGGAAACCCTAATTCACTCCCTCACATGCTCACATACAAGATAGCAAAGAGACGGGACTGCACTGCACACTCATAGAGCAACCATGAAGTGAATTTCACACAAGGAAAAAATTACAAGTTTTTTCACTAAGAAGCAGCCCTCTCTCTTCCCCACGGAAATATCAACTGATGTGTAGCATCGACATCCAGTATTTTGGTTAAGCGCGTTGGTGAGACTAGGTGCCTTGCTCATAAAATTTCATAATTCATCAAGCTATTTTAGCTAATTTTGCAATTAAGGTGCAAAACTTGAAGCCAATGCATCATCAAATACCTTATGCTTAAGTAGTTCATGTCCTTGCAAGGAATATTATTCAACAACTAGATCTAGAGCTCTCATCTGTTTTTTCCAATTTTGATTTTCGCTTAGATTCAAAGTGCGAGTGATTTATTGTGAGGTCTTGCTCTTGCTCATTGTCGGCTTCTAATTGTGCTTTGACTATCTTGTGCATCGCAACAGCTAATCAGCCAGTCCCTTGGATTTTGTCCCTTGGGGTTTTTTAGCTCGTGCTTCCAATGTAGCGTTGCAAGACCTGCTCCAGAGTCTTGAGAGCTTGACTTTTGTGGCTTGATTTTTCCCGATTTGGGCAAGTTTGCTGACTGTTGGGCATTTTCTTGTTAAATTCTTTGCCATGTTCAACTAGTCGATGTCTTGCTTTAGTTTTTGCTTCATTTTCTTGTCCTTTTGTAGATTAGCATTGACTCACTGAACCTCCTCCATCGCTTGCAAGCAAACGTCCATTGCACCCAATATTGACATTCATTGCACCCAATATTGACAAGCTCTGTTGAATTGTTTCCACCAGTGTTGGACTTGGAATAGGGTGTAGCCGGAAAGAAGTTTAGATGCACCCTGTTTCAAGAAACTACTAGCCATTCCGCTACTAGCACAGGTATAGCCAGTATAGCCCTTCACTCTTTTTGGAGAAGCCTTGATGTGTCTATGTTGTGGTATGTTGTAGTTGCACTCTTGCATCTGCAACCACATTAAGTTGGTGTTTTGATTTTCTTGTAGGCAAAGCATATTTACCAGTAGAAGAGGAGTGCAAACCAGCACGACCTTCATCTTAGCTGGCAGCCTACTTTTCTAGCTCATAAGTCAGGCACTGCTCTAGCCTCATTGCCTAAGATTGGTCAATCTTCAACCGCTTGCAATGCCTTTGATGGTAGCCAGCCGCTAGACAAAGGGAAAAGCCTTGCCAGGGCCTTGCCATTGTTCGTGATTGCTAACATAAATGAAGGTAGTAAATCTTTCTCCATAGAGGTCAAAATCTTGAACCGGTACGGCACATTCCATTCTATCTCCCTCGATCAAAAGAAAAATGTGTGCTACTTCAAATTCAACATCATCAATGCTGTTTGCACCAACACGATCATCATCCTCATTGCAGATTTCTACATTGAGACCTACACTAAGGAGCTCAACGTTGTCTTATTCATCACGATTGATTGTCCACTTGTGATCCATTCTCTATATCTTTAGCTTTCTATGCTAAGACCAGGATAAGCTCATTTCTTGATGATGCTACATTTATGAGAATACTAGAGCACGTCCACCTTTGACCACATTGGCATTCGTTGTCTTGCAAAGTCATAATTTCCACGAGAGAATTGGCACTACATTCAGAGATTTTCTTATGGCCAATGGACCAACCCCAAAAGACAAAGCACTTGTGCATATCAGATGCATTAGTTTTATGTGTCCTTTCTTTCAAAGTTGGCAAGCCTTTTGTCATATGTAGGTGAGCTTTGTCAACTCTCAAAAACATGACTACAATCAAGTCATGGCTCAGATGGCTAGGGAGGACATTATTATATTTGTAGCTAGGAGTATTGGTCTCTTTACACATTATCTATTTTGGACATCACAACTTTAGTTCCCATGCTAGGAATGTGCTTAAAGAAAGAATTGACGACAACATTTCACGGGCAATGTGAGATTCTTGGGTACAATATCAAGGTGACTTTGTATACTTTGTACTCAACTAGATAAAGACATCTCTAGTGGTCTTCATACTTTTGCCTTTTGCAGGTGGTGAGGACTTTGCGTTTCGTGAACTTCAATAGAGTTCTCTTACATTCCTACTCCTAGTGCTCAGTTTGTGGCTCACCAAAGGTGAAGAAGGTGAAAGGCCGAGTGTATTGTTCTCTTTGCAATAAAGAGTGCATCATCAACACAACACTCAATCTAGAGGCACAAATTTGAAGCAGGTTTGACAAGTGTTCTATGTCGGTGCAAGTGTACAGATCTATGGTGGATCATCTCCTAACCTTGCCAAGGATCTTTAAGGAGATTTACATGGAGCATTCCACAGGCGAGGGATATTTTTTCTATGTCTAGTGTGGAGGGTGTGTTCAAAATTGGCACAAATGGGTCCATGATATCTTTTACCCCTCTGTTGCATGCCTAGATTCTTTGGGAGCATCCATTTTCCATACCTTTTGGCCTTCTAGCACAAATACTTACACTTTCATGCCTAGTCCTTTGTAGAGTCAGTGAATCAAGTTTTGGTTGTCCATTGTATATCCCACATTTATAAGAGAATATTTTTTTTGCTTTGCAATCTTGTTATCATAATCTCTCTCTCTATAACTCGCTTTCCAACTCTTCCTTCCTCTCCATCTCTTTAAGCTTTCAATGCACAAACTCTCTCTCTCTCTCTCTCTCTCTCTCTCTCTCTCTCTCTCTCTCTCTCTCTCTCTCTCTCTCTCTCTCTCTCTCTCTCTCTCTCTCTCTCTCTCTCTCTCTCTTTTGAACCCTAAGTAGGCAATCTCTTTCTTGCTTTCTCTTGTCCAAACCCTAAGCAGGCAAGTAAGCCTCCCCATGGGCAAAGGGCGGCCCTGTGGGGGGCATTACCATCATCTCTGCCCTTCCCCCATTGTCGAGCAATACTCTCAAGTTGTTGGTAGTGCAAGCCTAGTGGCCTTGAGACAATAGCTTCAACGACCCCATAGTTTGTGATGGTTGAGGCAGCAGTGAGCGTAGGCACAGACCATCAAGTGTGATCACCTTTTGACAATAATATTGAGATAGCCCTATTATTGGTTGGCTTCAACACAGAGAGTTACACTATCAACTCCCCTCTAACATGACAACCAAGGGTACCAACACCCCAAAAAACCCTATGCAAACATGGCTTAGCTTTGTTGCCATTTTGGTAGCTCTAAGTAAGATGGATCGCATCAAGCAACTCCAATCAGCTCTTGATCGAATCTTGGAAGAAAACTGTGACCTCAGAGTGCAACTTGGCATGCTTGAGCACAAGTTAACTCTATGATCAGCCTCGCCACCTACAAGGTAAAGAAAGTTGAAGCCAAAGTCACCAAAGCTCACACAGTCACACTCGCCAAAGTGGAGACTTGTGTAAAAATAGAGCTCTAAGAACGGCATCTCCAAGAAGAAAATTCCCTCAAAGTTCACATTGGAGGGCTATCGACGGCATGGGATAAGTGCAATGGGAACTTCTTTGAATGCATCAACTTCCTCAATGAGACCCTGAAGCCATGTCAACCACAATGCGGTAGAAGTCATCATCAACAAGCACAACACCAATCACACACCAAGTGGACATGCCATCCTCGAGTTTGGAAACAAAGAGGGATGACTCCAACTACTCCAACAATCGCATCTCCTCGGATTTTGAATTGCCAAAGAACTCACTCTGGTACAAATCAGATGCAAAGGTGAAGAGCTCAAAACAGTGTAAGCAACATGGGCCAAAGGCAAGTGGGCAATAGATCATGGAGGGAAGGCCATTATTCATGATTTTTGTTCTCCCAAACCCTCAACCGTACCACAAGATACCACCCTTTAGCCTCTTTAGGTTACCCCTCTTTTATTTTGTATTTGCATTTTTCCTAAGGATGTCATCCATAAGCCACTAGATCTTATCTAGCCTTACTGACCCTCGTGTTGTCTAGCCCCAATGTAACAACCATTACCCTCTCTCCTTGATGGGAGGAGACACCCTCTATACGTATGTTTTTGGTCCCATGGGTCATATATGACCTTCCAAGGATGATAAATTCATCTATCTATCTATCTCTCAAGACAGCTAATATATTTATGGTATTTGCTTGGCTTTGTAATATCTCAAATCCTTTTGTATCACAGTTTTTGAGCAATTCAAACATTTCATTTCACTTCACCGTCTCCAAAAGTCAATAGGTTTGATGTATGAACTTAGATTGAATTTTTTCAATAGCTTGTTTGAGAGCGTTTTGGATGAAAGAAGTGTTGTCCCAGGTGCATGTCTCTTCTACCTTGCCAGTGAGGCCAATAACGCAATGACAATCACAGAGTTTTTATCTTTGTACTCAACATGCAACAATTCACTTGCTCTTAGTCTTGACGTTTTAACGGCCTTCACTAGCTATACGAGCTGTAGGTTGAAATTATACTTGAAAAAAACGACAACATGAGAACAGTAATCTTGTGCATGCCATCAAAACCATTCTTGCAAAGGGAATTCTACTTTCCAAAACAAGCGATGGTATCACATACCTTCTCATCTTTGTGGTTTGCTCAAGCCATGCGCGAGTTTTTTGGAAAAATGACAAGGTAGCAACTTTGCATCAGCTGTGTTTGGTGAATGGGGATTTGCCTAATGTTGAGCTAGTCTGCATGTACCGAGATATGCATCCACACACATTGCACGCAACCCACACTGTGAAATGCAAGCTTTCACAATTGAAGAAATACCTAGGATTGGTCATTGGTGCTCAAACACGTCGTGCCAATGCCAGAATGAGCAGGCTGATTAAGAGATACAAGAAAACCATCAAGGAAATGCCCATTACGCCTTGTAAAAAATGTGAACGCTTGCTATTTGTCATCAACTAACATGCCAAATTAACCATTGGGTGCAAAATCCACTTCAAGGAAGTGGAGACAATATGGGAACGTATTTGCTTGTACCCCATGCAAGAAACACTTGGTGAGTGATAACATTCGTCTTGAGACCTTACAAGAGATAGGGCTCAATCCACCACTTTTGTATGTGTCAGATCTGAATCCCATAGAAGCACGCTTGATCTCCATTTGTATCCCCTTCACCAAGATATGCAAATTGACATACGATGGGCAGTTTGGGCTTAGAGGTAGTGCTATCAATGTACTTGCCAACTTGGAAAAGATTCATGTTGTGCTACCTCGCTTCATTGAGGACGAGCCTTTTCTTCTTGTGGGAATCAAACAAAAACTTGAATACAATTGATGTTACTTGAGTGGCATCGTGCACCCTTTGCTCACGATGCACACAACCAACACACTGCTATCCACACCACTCAATGAGCGAGAAGGGATCGTCATCAACAACAAGTGGCTTAAACGTCTTTCCAATCTAAATATGGCTCCTGCAATAATCTTAGCGATGCTACACACAATGTCAAGTTTGAGCATGAACAAACTAATGTCATGCTTCATGGCATCACAAGTGTTATAGAGGTCATTGATTATAGTGGTAAGATTCTTCACGTTGCACCTTGCAAGGGCAATTCACCATTGGGCATTTTCACAAATGAGTATTGTCAGAAGTTGAGTTTCCCAAATCTTTTCTTTGGGCCCCCTAGAAGAGGTAGGAAAGTTATGGTGAGAGATTACCCCTCCAAGCCAAGCACGCTATTGCAAAAGACATTCATCATACGTTACGTTAGGTACAATAAATCCAAATACTCTAACAACTACTATAGAGAACAATTCCTTCTCTTCTCGCCATGGTCAGGACATGAGAATGAGCACCTAACCGAAGGCTTGTCTGGGATTGACGTCTACACTTTGAACATTGAGATAGTGAAAAACAATGTATCGCAATTTGTTGTGGAGCCAACTCGACTAGACAAATTCATGATAGTCGTCACATCCTCACATAATAGCACAAAAAGTAAAAGTTTCTCACACAATTCGAACAATGCCAACGTGATGATCGACGCCCAAACAAAGCAGATGAGAAAAAAACCATTTGCTTTGCATTTTCCCAGACACATTGGCATGACCAATGAGAATTTCCGCACATTGGTACAACAACGGTTCATTCTCAATGAAGTCATGCTTAGAAAGTGCATAAGGCCAACAAAAAAGATACATCTCTTTCTAACGGGTGGAGCAGGCATCGACAAAACATCCATGTTGATTCTATTGGTTGAAGCCCTCATTTGTTTCTACATGCACAAGTCATAGCAGAGCCCTGACTTTCCTAAGGCACTACTAATGGCATATACAAGCAAGGCAATATTCAACATTGGCGGTATGGCTATACACTCAAATTTGCATTTACCTTTGATAACTACGACACACACAAGCCTTGGAGTAGAAAATCTATATGCATTGTCCTTGCTTTATCAAGATTTGGAGCTACTGATGTTTGATGAAGTCTCCTTGATAGGATCAAGTGTCTTCTCATTGACTGACTCACGTCTTCGTGCCATCAAGAGAAAGCACAACCAGTCTTTTAGAGGCCTTGACATCATACTTTGCTAGCCCTATGAAAGAATCTTGGGTATTCACAAGCAAGCAACCTCTTGTTGAGGCAATCTCACCTTTGTACTGGTGTGAGTTCCTCAAGTGCTACAAGATAACGATCATGATGAGATAGACCAATGAACAGTTTATAAAGGTGCTCAACCACATGAGAATTGGCACACACCAGCAACGATCTTGCATACATTAACAACTCCTTCCACAGAGAGTTGCAGTTGACTTAACCATATCACATCTATTCTACTCTAACAAGGCAAAGAATGCACACAACAAAAATGTGTTCATACAGTTTCCCATGTGAGCCACACATATTCAAACTTATAGACAAGCATGCCACTACTTGGAGCAGAACAATAGCAATTCCACCAGATGCCAAACAGAATGGGGGGCTCCAAGAAACGTTGTGCCTGAAGCTAGGCCTAGTGGCCAAGCTATGTGCAAAAAATCTAGACATTTTTTACGGCCTCGTCAATGGTGTAGAAGCCGTTTACAAGATCTACACCACATTCTCGTGCACGATCTATCTCTAGATTCATTTCACCAATCCCAATATAGAAAAAAAAATAGATATACAAACACTACCATCTCCTCACCCCACTCACATCACCCGACTGGACGTCGATACTTCACATCACATGTGAATTCCAAATTGGGAGAAACGATTTCAACTCCATCACACAAAGACAATTCCCAATTCAACTTGCCATGCCCCGTATAATACACCGATCATAAGGGCAGTAATCCCCCCTCCCCCTATGAGAATGCATGACTGCAAATGGAGAAACCACACTTACTAAGTTGAATGGTGCAATAAATTCAACACCAGGTCCAAGATCTATGTGAACTCAATACTCACCACAACCCAATCATCCCTTCAGTCACTCCGCTATAGCAAAGAAAGGAGCCCACTTAGCCTACCAAAAAAATTTCATGGGACGAGATCAAATTTCAAAGGCTTCCTCCAACAAGTGAGGTTTTTCATACATATGCAACCAGAGTGCTACATTTATGGTCCTTCCCAATTTCATCATGTTGGAACACTTCTTTCAGATAAAGCCTCTTGAAAAAGACTCTCCTCTGAAAGAAATCCTAAAATACAAAGCATTACAACTCCATTGGGTTTCAGAAACACGGATGTCCAACATCCACACATAATATTGACTTTAATATTAGAGAAATCAATGGTGCAATAGGAACATTTGTGTGTATAGAATTAGATTAGAGCAATCAATGGTGCAATAGGAATATTTGTATGTATAGGATTCATATATCTAAACCAATAATTACTAATAAATGTATTCTTTTGATTTCAACTAATGAGATTATTTTTATTAAAAGATCAAAACAGAAAATGTTTTTTTGAAAATAAATGATACTATTAAACTAGTTTTCCTTTGAGATTGGCATCTACAATTATCGGTCACAAATCTCAAAAAATAATGATAGTTAATAACTCACTGGTAGTAATTAAAAGTTCATTTAGCCCTAGACTTGTTCATGTAATGTTATCACAAAACACAAAAGAAATAACATGGGAATATTAAACACATTTAAATAAGATTATTTTGAACCAATGCCTAAATTTTAATGCAAACTACATAGCAAATAACACACATATAGAACAAGAAAGACAATACAATGGGATCAAGTGATGAGATAATTACTGCATATTCTCTCATAATTTACAATCTCTCTATCAAACCAACAAAATAACATAAGCTTTTTTGGCAAATTTTTAAAGAGCCACAATTTGAACAAGAAAAAGAAGACAAACTACTTCAAGAAAAAGAAATTCACCTATTTTATTCACATGCTAAACTTGCAATCACAACAAGCTATCAGTCAATGGAGTATATAAAGGATGTTGAGAATAAAGAGAAATGTCTCAGGGGGCTTTTTACAGCATCTATCACATCTCATAAAGAGATGATCCCAAGACTAAAATGTCAATTCTAGGGAACAAGTGACTCAAGTAGAGCATGGAGGCATGCCAAGAGGTTGTTAATCTCTTGTTTGAACACAAATGCACTCCATAGAAACAGCCTCAAGATGCCACTACAATCTCGCAGGAATGACATCAGATGTCCGTCCATAATCGAAAGTGTTGAGTTGCAGAATACTATGCTGGGTTCATACTCTTTTTGAATGTTAATTTGGATTATCATCGGGACACAGCAGAGGAGGCCGAGAGCAGTCACCATTCGCTCACTGGTGAGACGAGTTCATGCAACCACTAAGTGGTGCTTTGTGTGTTTCAAAAGGTGTTCAGTTTCTAGAGGGAGCTTTGCCAACAAATGTGCTCCCTACCGCCCCCATCGATTATCATCATTATGTAATGCTTAATGACATCATGGAATTGTTTGACTTGAGAGAGGACTACTGCCTTGCTATTGTTTCTCAAAATCTACAAGAGGATGACAGTAGAATCGACCTTGCTGATGACAAGTATTTTGTCATGGATGCTCATGTAACAGCGGGTGAGTTTATCGAACCAACAGAGACACTAGCAAAGATATAAGGATGCAGCCGCATCCTTGTATATCATTTCTCATGTAACAGCAGGTAAGTTTATCGAACCAACAGAGGCACTAGCAATGATATACAAGGATGTAGCCGCATGTGCCACGACGCTTCCAACGGAGTCGAAGTTCAGGGTAGTACAGGAAAGGCTTGGAATCACAAAGATGGGGAGAATTGTTCCATCGACGACATTGACACATTCCTCATCCTCTAGAAACAAGAGTACACTTGACTTATGGAATGTTGCATTACTTGAAGAAGATGAAATTCAGAAGGTATACTACTGTGTAAATATTTTTTTGCCTCCCCATATGAGAGTTTCATGTGTATATACCAACACTTGGCTTCTCGTAGTCTATGATGATAAGTTCATTCCTCATCCCCGTGAATGAGGTAAAGGAGACTTGGGAAAGAATTCCTCCCTTGGTTAGTACTTGGAGAATTTGAACGCACCAAACTTCCTCTACTCCATTCCAGCTTTTCTAAGGACAAGGCTGAATTCCCTCTTTTTGTATTGAAGACACTCTCAAGATATCTAGGAGGTGCGGCCATCAAATGGAACACAGACAAGGTGATGCTGCTAGACAACTTACAAGCAAGCAGTGGTCTCAATTTTTGGTGTAGGGCCTGGCATGTCTGGCCTGCGCAGTCGCTACTTTCTGTCACATGTTGTGTATGGTCTAGCTTGTGGAACCACAAACCCATGCCATTTGCCACAATATGGAAAACATGATCTGTTGAAACAAAAGCAGCCAATCATTCAACTTATAGAAGAGGCCTCGCAGGTTGAGGCATCTAGTGCGGAGATCCAATTGCTCAACCTCAACGTGCTTGCGACGGATGCTGATGACGAAATGCGTCATTCAAAGAGATCAAGGCACGAGGACGAGGGTCCTTCAGATAAGGGCAAGAGGCCAAAATATTTTGTATCATTTCCAGATGACTAGAAATAAATAGAATATATTTGTTTTATGGGTCGAAGTTAGACTGACTATGTAACAGTGTCTTACAATGTAATGTTTTTGTTGCAACCATCATTCACATTATGAAAAGTTGAAATGATAAGAGTATCAATGTCTTGCCGCATTTTTAATTTTGTTGCAACCATCATTCACAATATGAAAAGCTGAAATTACATCGATTCTTCTAGATACATTAAGTTTGGTGTTTGGATCTTGCTATGGCTGAGAGTTATAACATAACTTGCAATGGCGTTGTCCAAACCCTTCCAACGTGCTGTTTTTGTAGCCTCCAATCCACATGTTGTCTAGCCGTAGATGATAACTCCCTTATCTCCTTTCTTCGTTGTTTTTTGGCTAATCTCACCGCATGGCTAATCTGACTTTGTTTGACTTGTTCCTTGTGATATGACATGTGCATTAGTTTTTGATACATCCATTGGTGTAGCTCCTCTAAGCTATTTGCTTTGTTCGCACCACCTCCATGTTCAGTGTGACTGAAATAACCAGTACGAGCTTGGTAGTGGGTTTTTTCCATGCCTGTGTAGACCAAGCACCCAAGCTGCCATATTGCCTTGTAAACCAAGGCATGTGATTACAGATAATGTGTTGCACACAAAGCATGCAAACATTATAAGGATGAGTATTTGCAATTCAAAAGATTATCATGTCATCAAACCGATTACGGTACCATGTAGTGAGTATATGTTGATTTGTCCACACATTTATGAATGTCTTGTGGAAGGTCTCCACAGATTCTTGGAATTTTGTATAGTCATCATCAGTCCATGAGTTCAATTTGTAGCTTGAATATTGCATCCAAGGTTTTTCATACCTTTGCTTTGCGAGTCATTCCTGCACCATTGTCTACATGGTCAACTACAACATTGTGCAGATTTTTCCACCTGTTGTATCGTAATGCTTGTTTTCCTTATGTACTTTGGATTTTGCGTTGTCATCTAGTTGTGGGTAGTGGAAGGAAGAGCCGGGCTTTAACGCCACCAATGGATAGCTTCTTTGGAACATCCCGGCCATTTTTTGATGTCTTATCATCTTGCTCTATCTTGACATGTCCTCCGTGCAAACCCATTTTTGAGAAGGCCGTCTCTAAGGCTGAGATTGCCCTTTGCTTCGCAAAGAGAGGTCAAGTGGTCCAAGAAAAACAAATGTAGAGAAACATTAGTTTTTCTATTATTCTACAAAGTGCATGCATTGTACATATGTGTACTCTAGATAGTGGGATATCTAGAGTACATATGTGTACTCTAGATAGTGGGATATCCAAAATGGGTCGAAAATTAGGGTCGCGCAGATGCCTATCCGGAGCTTTTCTCCAAAATGGTTTGTCAAGGATGTGAACCCCTCCCATGCAATGCAAGCAAGGGCTTTTTCTTGTTGCTCCTTTGGAAACGTTGTATATGCATTTCAAGGTTTTTAGGTCTCCAACCACGTGCCACTCTACATTGTAGGATCCCATGCCCTCCACATCCAATTTCTTTCCATTTCTCTGTTCGCTTATTGTTTCTGGTATGTTTGTTCGATGAAAAACCAATTCAATATATTGAAGTTCTCAGTGGGCACCTGAAAAGATAATTTTGAACTTATTATAATTCACATTCAAAAGCATTCAACTGAAACATAACGATAAATTATCTTAAACATAACTTCTACGCACCTTGAACATCGCAAGAAGGAAAATGTTGTGCTCAGATTGCACACTAAAGTTTCGAGAATCATCTCGTCCAATGCTTGCATCCAGAGCTCTATTCATATTAAGTGTGATTGTGACTCGCTCAACCTTTGTCTCCTTTACAAGCTCGCACTCATCTAGCTTGATGACAAACTTTAAGACGTTGCACTCTTCAGGAGTAACATTGAACAACTCTACAATGTATGACTGCAGCGTGATCATATCATAAAAATTATTGTTATAATTATCATAAACCATTTCTTCTCCTTTTGTCAATATGTATGTTGATTCAATGTGGAAAGGTCTTTTTAGCTTTTGAAGCACCTTCTCGTTGACTTTATGTCTTGTTTTTTGAATAGAGAAAGAGTTTGGAAGTAGCATGTGCTTGATGTGGAACTTTTTGTCTTGTCTTTGCACAAGCCTGAGTAAGAGGAGTTAGGAATCAAATCCCTTTTCTAGTGGAACATCACTGCAAATGATGCTACATACTTGAAAATGGCAGCATATCCCTTATTGGATATACCAGCTTCATCCAAAACTGATTGAACATCCCGTGCAAAGATTTGGTTCTCCTGTAAAAGTGTCAAGCTATTTAGCAACAATCTTACCATAGCGCTTATCATCCAAGAGGCCAGCTACATTTTTGTCATTCAATATGAGCTCATAATGGGGCGAGGAGGTGGTTGTTCTGCGCTCCACTTCCTTGTCAGGGTGAAGCAAAGATCTGTGCAAGCATGTTAGCAGTAAGAGATGTGAGATTTTATGAATATAAACTTAACAAGGATAGATGCACTCACTTGATGTCTTGCACTCTTTTCTTGATTCCTCCCGAGACAACTTTCAAGTCCTCAATGTCTCTTAGTTTTCTTTCTCTTTGGCGAAGACCTAGTGCTGTTTTTTTTCCTTTGAGTTGTTGTGTAAGCTCCTTGATGATCTCCTTGCTGCCTTCAACCTGTTTAGCACATTGCACAACTTTTTGGTGTAAGCGGACATTCTCGTTGTATACAATATCTCTCTCTTGTTTTGCAGAACGTCATTTCTTGCAGTCAACTGCCTAGTGTAGCCATACAAACCATGGTGGCCATCTCTGACATAGTTCACTAAAGATGTAATATCCTTAAAAGGTGGAGTGGAGCTTGTGACGGGATGTTTTGGATACATTCTACCGTCCAGCCAAAGGTCCACATTTTTCATGACTTGTGATCTTAAGTTCTCCTTTGAAGCTTCAGAAAGCGCCTGCTATTTGTTCTTCTTGAAGAGGGGTTCATACTCTTGTGAGAGCTCTATGTGCATGTAATACACATCTCTCCTATTCCTCGTAGAAGTTTTTCATGGAGAAGCTACAAGTGTCTATTGAAACATGATTGATCAAAACTGTGTGCAGAAGGAGGTGGGGGTGATAGAAGAATGGCAATTTGACTATCACGTGCACCTGAGAGAACGCAGGAGGGAATGGGGAGGAAGAAGGAGGCAAGGAAACAGAGCTTAGTTTTTAAAAACGCAGAAGATTGACATATTTGGCATTGAATTCAGTAACCACCATGCATAGTGAAGTGTTATCATGATTGGAATACTTTTTGGGTTTTTCAATAAACGTACCTTGCATGAATAACATATCCAAATTTTAAAAAACGTGTATGAAAAAGGGTTAAAATAAATTTTCTATTGTCTCTCTCTACGCTGACATGGCATCTCTTACAAGGCCCAAATTTGAGTCCAAACTTTTTCTAATGTTTGGGATGGTTGACTTGAGTTGGCTATTTTGATGTCCCTAAGTCTTTGATGGTTGACTGAGGATGTGTAGCAAGCGAAGTTGTCTCAAGGATTTATATTGAAGGGAGTGGATCAACTGCAGATATGCAGGTATGATGTCGATAGATTTTGTAGGTATCATATATGGCATGATAGCTATAATGTTTTGTTGTGTGTCTCTTGCATTGAAGATATCCTTTGACTCCTTCTTTCCTTTGTCATCATCCATGAAGAGATACATGTAAGATACATGGTATCTTACATGGAAGTAAATGTTATTTTTTGTACATGTTTAAGCTATAAAATACACTTGGATTTCTATCCAAATGAATATACAATTTTTATTTGGGCTGCCATGGTGTACCCAGTATGAGCTGATTATCAGGGGAGTCTAGAGGTAGTACAAATAAGTTATGGGGACATGATAATCCTTTGATGTATAGCATGAGCTTCACATAACCTGGGGTAGTACTTACAGTCCCATTGAATCCTGTGAATTTTCATTCCAGGTTGTAGGACCAAATATGGCATTTTTTGGTATAGATCCCAATTAATTGTATTCAAATGTGCAATGAAATCTACTAGCACAAGAATAGGTAGCATGTTGGCTCCTAGCTCTATAGAAATGTAAGGATCTAAACCATCTTCCTCCTCCTTAATGCTCATTAGTTGGTAAATTTAAATAGCCTTTTGCTTTTTGAAGTCCTCCAATATTTTTTCCCTCTTCGCAGCTCATTCTTTGGCTTCTTTCTATACATGTTAAATGAATCTGTCATGCTTCTTGTTACTGTTCTTAGCTACATGTGCCCTTTCAAGAAATTTTTGAGCTAATGGCAAGTAATTCTTTTTTAATATACGGGTTCAGGTTTGTAGTCAGGATCTTCAAATAGACTATCCCACGTGTCCTCTTCTTTTACAAGACTTTCACAATTTGAATCTCCACGTATACATAGATGATCCTTATAGTTCAACCACACAAGTACTTTAGATTTTTCAATTGTAGCCGAATCAAATTCCACTACAGGAGTCCTCTATACGTTTTTGTATCTATGGTCTCTTAAATTAATGCAAGTGGTGGTTTCCATGTGGTACAAGTAGATATAACCATAGCCCTAGTCTTGAAACATCTTTAGTTGGTGCATGAATGGTCTTCCTAGCTACAATAACATCATAGTTAATCTCAGTACAAAAATCTACTACTGTAAATGTAAGCTCATACTCAATTCCACAGGAAGTCATCACCACCTACTCTAAAATTTCAATAGGCTTTGCAATATAGCCATCAGATAATTGCAATTCATCCGTGTTCGTCTAATTCATCCCATTTCTCCAAGAATATTTTAGTGGCAATGGAAACTCCTACAAGCTCCTACACCACTATCCAGAAAAGCAATGTGGTGTTCCCCTCTTCACCTTCGCAATAATCACCAACTTTGTTTAAGGGTAATGGCTTTGAATCCTTTTTGAGTTGGCTCCAATCCTCCATTTTGTCACCTATTGTCTCAATAACATTTTTCCCATTTTCTCAAGACATTTACCAACATCTCTCCACATCTGAGGTATGACTTTTAACAAATCACTATCTTCACTGTGCATATCACGGATGTTGACATAAATTCTTGCAATTCTTGAGAATCTATGACTGGCTTATGAGTTATTTTCTAAGATGACAAAAACATAACCTAAGATCTTTCCTTATATGGTCCTAAGTAGGAAGGCAACTCTTTAAGGGTTTCCTCTCTACTATCCTGTGATCTCTCTATTCCTTGGTCACCATACATGGATTGCATCTCAAAGTCCCTCATACCCTTGTCAAGATTGACTTCTTCAATAGGTGTCGATTCCCACTGATAACTGCCATCTCTAGCCTTCCAAACTATGTCCCAAAGTTCTTCAGGCCAATCACCTTTGACTTCTAGCATGGTAGGAGGTATATGATGAACAGATTCATCTATTGTGTTCTCTACCACATGTTCAGTCACTCCTTCTTCACAAGTAGTTGCATTTCCAATCCCTTGAGGATGTAGGATCCTTGGTCTAATTTCTTTCTCCCCTTGTTCATTAGAGCTCTTTTTGTGAGCCCCATCATTATCTCAGACCTCATCTTCCTTCATCGGTTCTTGTTCAGCCATGTCATTTAAGATTTGTTGCATTCTCTCATGATTTGTTTCTTTAGAATCAATAGGTGGTTGGGGTATTATCCTAGCTTGAGCTAACATGTCTAGTGGAGGTTCCATGAGTGCTTGAGCACTCTTAATCAACACTTTACACATCTCCAACCTCAGATTTTCTATCTCCACATTAGGATACATCATCCATTGATGCTCCATCATTTGTTGGTTGTCCAATCTCGCTTCATAAGCCTTAAAAATTTCTTCTAATGACTCAAACTTCTTATCAGCTAAGACTGAACCTTGTGAACTAGAATCTTTTGGATCTACTCTGCTTGGCTTGTGTTTATTTTTGGGTGTTTCTTCTATTATCACACTAGATGAAGATCTTGTCGGTTGCTATAATTGCTCTCGAGCTTGTAATAGCTTAGTTGTAACAACCTTTAGCTTCCTATGATACTGAGCTCTAACTTTATCTCTCACAGCTTTCTTTGTTGATTTCACACTCATTGACTTCGTAGAGTCATCGCTACTTTTCTCACTTGTCTCCTTTTGTTTTGCTTGTGCATTTGTTACCACCTTTGTATCTAAATCAAAACCTCTTGAAAAGGGCATGACCTCTACAGTGTTTACCGTCGCTTTTCCTTCCTTATCTGGGTTTTGATGACAATCTTGGTACAAGTGTTTTCTTCCACAACCACTACAATGTCCACAATCACTACTAGTCACATTAGAAACCTTGTTTGCACCATCACTTTGGTTAGTTGGGCAATTCCTAGCCAAATATTCTCCTTGATATTTAAAACTAGGTCCTAGGGTTCCTTGTTGTCTTGGTTGTTGTTGGATAGATGGTCTTTGAGGATACAAGTTTTGTTGGCCTCTCCTTGGCTGGCTATGAACGTTAGTGTTCCCTGGCTCAATGTAAAACCTTTGGAGATACATCACCTATTCTTGGCCGAGGATTACTAGAGAGTGAAGTGATATTCTCATGGTCATATGACTCCATGATCATTGGTGAAATGGGATTGTATGCATGGTGGTACCCATAGCTTTTGTCTTTGTAATACATGTGTACGTGAATTATGTATGGGTATTGGTCTAGATACACATACCACACAACTACCTAGTCTTCACCTGGAAGTGGTAGTTGGTGTTCCAACATTGGTCTTGGTCTTTCAACTTCTAGTTGAGGATTCGTTGGTCTAGAAACATATCTTGGAAGTGGTGGTGTTGGCCCATTCTGTTGATACTAAAGATTCATTGGTGGGTTAGGCTGGTATTGGGACATATTGTCACTCTCTTACATATCCCTTGTTGTAGTAACACTCTTCTAGCACATGATTTGTCCATTTTTTTCTCAATGGCACACCGCTTAGGTTGCTTAGCCTATGGCTTAGCATATGGGTTATCCTTTTGAGCACTTCTTAAGTTGCTCCTAACTTATAGTTGCCTCACTCTTTCGTGCTAATTTTGTGGATCCTATGTTGTGATAACAATTTGAAGGCTTTGGATTAACTTTGTAGGGCACCACCCTTATATGGTTCCAATCTTTAAAATAGGAATACTGTGGAGACATAGAAGCACTATTGCAAGACTTCGTGGAGAGTTTTCCATGCCAGGGATGAAGCACAATACAATTTCACAAATCCATTCTTTCAAGCAAAAAGACAATGAAAGAGTATGAGAGGCTACATTGCAATTTAAACAATACATTGAGAGGTGCCCACCATGTGAGAAACCTTAAGAAGATTGCCAAGTAGTGTTGTTCATTGAGGGGATTAAGAACAAGCACTTCAAGAAATATTTGCACTTGAAAAAGTGCACAACTTCAAATGACTCGTAAGCTACAACTAGTGATGAAAATATAGTGAGTACAACATTGATATTATAGCAATAAGTGAATATGGATTATCTTGAAGATGAACTTATGAAGAGAACTTGGATCAGAACTTGAGAGTCGAAAACCATAGAATATCACCGTTGATACATTGCTTGTTTACAAGTGGAGGAGACCATCCAATGAAACATCAGTGTCCCGTGTTTTCACAAAATATACTAGATAGAAGTGGTGTGCCATTGAGCATAAGTGGACTAACCATGCCATTGAGGAATTTTAGTACAATAGGGATCAAGTTAGGGAAGTGCCTTATCACCAGCCCATGTAGCACCTCCTCAAGTACCACCAATTCCTAGGTATACGACAAGGAATTTGCCAGGACCAACGGGGGTTGAACGGCCACAACTAGTTTTGGGGCAACAACCACCTCTCCCAGGAACAAGACCTGTAGGCATTAGGTATGCACCCATTGTAGAAGAACTAGAGGAACAAGCCTTAGTGCCTGTGCCCGCATATTACAAAGAGCCGAGTGGATGCATGGCTAGTTCAGCATACTATCCACATGAAGAGCCGAAAGCGCTGGAACCTTGAAGCATGATTGGGAATGTCGGACCACCAACAACAGCTCATGCTGCAACAGAAGGTAGATACAACTTAGATGAGAGAACATTATTGTTCATAGCCAATGGCGTCTTAGCAGGGCAAAGGCCTGCCTATCAACAAAGAGCGGCTTCAAGAGCACCTCAACAACCATTAGGACCATGCTACAAGTGTGGTGGTGACCACCTTATGAAAGATTGTCCTCATACGGAGATCATTAGAGTGAATGTATGGCATCACTCATTTGATTAGTGACTGCCTAAAAAACCCAAATAAAATGGTGAAAACAACGTTGAATATGCTAAAGGCAATCCCGTCAAGTAATGGTTCTGAAAATGAAACGGTGATACCTATACAGGTTGTCACAAGAGTGCAAGCTCAAAAAGCAATGGCAGGACCAATAATTGAGAAACCTAGAATAGATGCACCTAGTCTTGAATGGAAAAGTCAATGCAACACTTGGAAGGCTAGTCATGAAAGCTAGGAAGGAACAAGAACAAACTTCCTTAGCAGAAGAGCTTAAACAAACCAAGAAAAATTTGAGAAAACTGGAAGGAGAATCCAACAAGGAAAAGGAGACCCTTGAGGTAGTGGCTGAGAAGAATGAGGAACCAAAAAGTGCAGTTCGAGAGGATCTGTACTAGCTGAAAAAGTGAATGAATCTCTAGACGCACTTCTGAAAGCTTATGAGGCACAGCTTAAGAATAACCAGACTCAAGAACAAAGGTAGATGACATATCCATACGCTAAGTTGGGAAAGCAAAGGTTGGAGATGTGTCAAAAGATGATCCAAACCGCCCAAGCTTTGTTAGAGCCATTAACAATAAAACCAAAGGGTTGGATGGAGGTTCCACCTCCAACACCAATGGTCCCATCACGACATGAGCATGAAAGTATAGTTGAGATTCCCACAGTTGAATTAGAATCCGTGGAGTTAATCAAAAAACCAAGAGTAGTGATCAATACCACAGATCAGGCATCTGATGGTTTCCATCCTATCATACATGAGATATATAGAGAAGATGATGGCTTAGATGAATTTTGGAAACAAATATGAGAAGCAAACAAATCAAATGAGCTAAATCAAAGATTTAACCAGACTAGTAATGGGAGGGATGTGTTTCTTCCTCCTATTGAGGAATTTGAGGTAGGATCTCAAGCAGATCTGGATATTCTCTCATATTGGGGGGATAGAGGACCTGTAAGATCTTTGGATAGACAACCCCGATCTTTGAGAACATTACCTTCTTACATGGGAGAGTATCAAAGTCTAATGTGAAGGCAGTCCCCTAGCTCCTCAAAAAAGGTGGTGGACTCTAAAGGATTGATAGACATATTGTCTACACCTATGACTTACACCATTATGCTAGGTGAGCTTCTTTGAATATGACCAAACATGTGAGCAACAATCGGAAAATTCTTAGAAAAGTTTGGTGTAAAGGATACGGGTTCACGGATACAAAAAGGGATTAGAGAGCTAGAAAAGCCTCAGTTAAACATGCGACCAATACCCTTAAACAAGGTAGGGGAGTATTGTGAAGGCGAGGATGGCAATACTAAACTTCCGTTGAGTTTCAAGGTGTTACAACCATGGAAATTCTTGACAGTGGAGCGGGTGTGGCTATTGCAACCAAAGAGATATGGAAGAAATGGGAAAAACCTACCTTGAGAGCCACAAGGATGAAACTAAAATTAGCAAATGGTTATATGGAGAAACCATTAGGGCTTCTGGAGAAGGTAATTGTTACTTCTTGTGGAATTGAGTATGAGCATACCATTGCTATAGTAGAATTTGGCAACAAGAACAACTACAACATAATCCTTGGACAACCATTCATGTGACAATTGAATATGGTCCTAGACTGGGGATATGATTATATAAACCTCAGGCACATGGAAACCAAAATGCACATAAACCTTAAAGACCATAGCTACAAAGATGTGAACCGAACCCCAGTTGAGGAGTTTGATTTAGCTACATTAGCAGGATCTGAGCTTCCACCATTGTTAGGTAAGCTAAAGGAGCTATGGATGTGTGGAGCCTCTCATTACGAAAGCTTAAAACGAGAAGAGTGTATTCTAGAAAGGGAAATTGAAGACAAGGAATATGTTCCTAAACCCTTCCCTGAAGAAACTCTAGAGCCTTTAGAATGGACACATATTCTAGCAACCCTAGATGTGTGTGCTATTTCGAATGGCCCCACGACAAAGTTTTGCGACAAAGGTGGTTATGATGCGGCTCCATACTATATGGTTGATGTGGTCAATGGGGAAGATGAGGAACTAGTTTCTGAACAACCCAGAAAACATGAACCGGTGGAAGTAGACGGAGAGGAGTTGTTTTATGACTCCCCATACCATCTTGAGGGAGATGATGATGCAAACAATAAATTCTCTGATGACAACCCTAATGAACAAGAGGAAACAATAGAGGATGTTAGGTTCTACGACTTTCCAAATCAACAACCTAGATATCAACAATGCTATAAGGAAAAGAGAACTGAGCGCAGGGCTAAAGAGATTCCGATGCCTAAAATAAGAGGCAAAACACAAATTTTATATGTTTGCAAAAGCTGAAGATTGTGTTAAAGAAAAAGTTTGAGGGAGATTCTCTAGAGCTCGGGATCCAAAAACACAAGACAACGTAAAAGACCTAAGAAAACAAACTCGAGAGTCTGAAAACTCAAGAAAACAAAAGAACCAGGACTAGGCAAGTTTGGAGAAACTAAATGCACCAAAGTTGAGAGAAAGAAGACATACAAAGAGGTCAAGAAATCTCTGAGCGAAGTGTGGACAACGGAAACAGAAAGTGATGAAGAAGAGGGTGAGAAAAAAGATGACCAAATGAGTGTGCCTTCTTTTGACCCATGGGTCAACAGTGCGGCATAACTCAATTTCCGTACCAAAGTCTTACTTTTTAAGAGTTATGAAATGATGCAAATTATGGTTAAAAACATCATTTGTAATGACTAGCTAGTCTAGTTGCAAAAGCAGGGGTGCGATGGCACTTCCAAATTGTAAATACAAAGACATTTGACCCATTAAACTCTGTTTTAAGCTTAACTATGGTATCCTTAGTATATAAGGTACCTAGGTCATTTTGTGAAGAGAAATTTATCTTAATCAAAGTTTTGAGTTGCCATCGACTGTGTGTGTGTGTGTGTGTGTGTGTGTGTGTGTGTGTGTGTGTGTGTGTGAGAGAGAGAGAGAGAGAGAGAGAGAGAGAGAGCTTCATCCTGATGCCACTCCCTTCTCACTCATCGCATTGAAGATCCGACTGCACCATTGTAATAGACTCGGAGAGTTACGCAACAACGCCAAGCATTCCACACGAAACTGAGCTTGTGTGCTAATGCATCTACGAGCTATTTGTGGTCGTAAGTTTATCAAACAATGTGTGTTTTTTGTGGGCAAGTAGTCACTAGAATTGTGGTGAAATAAGCTAAACATAGGTACTCATAGATTTCAGTTTCGGGCACTTTCAAAATTCTACTCTGTCTTCATACGCATTTTTTGCAGATGGATTTGGAGTGAGGTTTTTGAGTGTAGAGTCTTTGGAACAGGTGTATCCTAGTGAAGGGATGGTGTTCCTTAAGTTTTGTATGATTTTGGTATGGTTTGGTGAAATTTTTTTGTCTGTGTGTATGTGGGTTGGGTGGTGTAGTTGAGAGCAGTGAGATTCCTAATTTTGGTTTAGTTGGCCTTCCAGAGTGTTGTATTGGTGGGATGGTCTCAACCTAACAAGAAAAAGAGATTGCCTTTGTGCACCTATCGTGTCATTTATGTCCTTGATTGACGTTATGTTGATCTAGGTAGTTTTGCATGCACTTTATAGGTGGTGTGATCTGATCCCACAACATTGGCACCGCTGTTGGGGACACAAGGACTTGGGTAGGTAATCCTACTGATGGCATTTTTCTAGGCCTGGGCCATGGAGCAGGCCCAACAAGAAAAACCAAGCAAAGATTGAAGAGGTTTAGGCTATCAACTACACTCACCCCCAAAACAAGGATCCTAAAAGATGTAAGTGCAGCTAAATCATCTCTCAAAGCATGAATCAAGCACACTCTCTCAAATCTACACACTGCTCAGGTGCATAGACTCCCAAATGTAGAGAGACAGAGAGAGGCTCATGTTTTTATTGAAAATGTGAGACAAAAGATGATGTGTAGTGTAAAACTTTTTATATGAATCTATCTATCGAGATCATTTTTACAACATTCAATCAAAACTAATTTGTATTTGTTTAGAAATTCCATGCGAGGCCGCTGCTTCAAATATTCATAGGTTCCAACTTTCAATGATGATGTCGACATTCCAAGATTTCTTGGCTTACACCCTATATGGTAGCGCATTTGTTTGGCTTACACCCTACAGGGCAGCGCAGTCTTTCCCTGCACAAGGCTAATTCTCGGCTCTCTCTATCAAAATATGGCCCAAAAGGCCTCTCTCTCTATCTTCCTTTCTCTCTTGATATGGTCGGGGACGCCCTATAGGCCCTCTCCGATCTCTCTCTCTTCCTTGGTTTGCTACAGTGAGTTCATAGTAGCAAATCTCTCTCGCTCTCTCTCAGTCTTCCTTGCTCGAGCATGGGAATGCTTCTTAGTGGTGATGGTCCACTTTCAAAAATCAAAGAAAAAAAAGAAAATAAAAAGCTTACTTCCCCCCCCCCCCCCCCCCCCCCAGCTTATTTTCCCCCTCCCGCCCGACGGCATTGGATAAATGACACCCCTCTCTCTGTCTCTCCCCCTCATTCTCCCTACATACCCCCCCCCCCCCCGGCCATGGGGAAGCTTGGAAGAAAAAAAACCCCCCGACCCCTCTCTCGTGCTCCCTCGGTGTGAGCCGCATGGAAACCCCCCCTCCGCTCTCCGCATTCTTACACTTACCCTGTACATTCCCCCCCCCCCCCCCCCCCCCCCCCCCCCCACATTATTTACCCCCACTCTCATTACCCCCCCCCTTGCCCCGCTAATATTCCCTCCCCGACCCCTCCTCCCTCTTCCCCACCCGCTCGCCTCACCCTTCCCCCGGCCTCATTCCCCTCCCCTCGGCCTCATCCCCCCCCCCCCCCTCCCCCCCTCTTGGACCGCTGATATATTCCCTCATTCCCCCCCCTCTTGGCCCACTGATATATTCCCTCACCCCTCCCTCTCCCTCACTCTCTCTCTCTCTCTCTCTCTCTCTTATCCACACACCTCACCCCTCCCACTCCCTCACGATCTCTCTCTCTCAGCTCAGTCCGCGGACTACCCTCCCTCTCCTACTTGGGCGCTCAGGCCACGCAAGCAGCGGAATCCTCTCTCTCTCTCCTTCTCACGGACAGCTCTCTCTCTCACATACACATATATTAAAAAAATACATATATATATATATATATATATATATATATATATATATATATATTGTATATATATATTTAAATCCCCTTCCCACGCACATTTTTGCGCACACACATACCTATACAAAACACACACCCCCGCCCTCATGCACGAATACACACGCACACGCATATACGCACCGCACCACAAATACAACAAAGGAAAAAATGACTACGACATCGATGAATAAAGAAGAAGGATCCAAAGCACGCGCCGCCAACAACAAAAAGAGAAAATGTGTCGAAGGCATGTCCTAGCCGACTCCGAAAAGAAGTACGCTCAATATCGACGCACCGGCAGCACACCATTCACTGACAACACACAACCACGACGCCATCCCAGTAATTTATAGGTTATTTTCATCCTTATCTTCAGTTTTTACCCGAGCCATTGTAAATTTCCATTTTTTTGTAAATATCCTCTCTCTAAGTGATAGTCACAAAGGCCCACCTAGAGATTCCCATCTTTTAATAACCTCCCAAAGCAAAGCAAGGGTCAACCACACCGGGCCCACCACTTGCTTTGTCTCCCCGATTAAGCTTACCCTAACCACACTGTGATTACCATAATCCAAGCAGCCAACACCTATAAATTGACACTGAGAGGTCACTATCGGGGGGGGGGGGGGGCAATTCATGAGGAGCCAAGCATTTGGTAGAGTGTAGTGGGAGGGATTGACACTATCACCATCACGGGGAGGGGGCGTGTATGTTGGGTTTTCCTTGGGAATTGCACCATGCGAAGGGAACCACATCCATCTCTCGACTCCAATGGTCGATGCACACACACGTATGCATGCTCTTGGTAGTAAGTATTCACAATCATTGAGTCGTCTTAGAGAACGCACCAAGTAGGTTGCACCACCTCCTCTCCCTACCCCTCTACCACCATGGCATGCCACTTTGTAAATATTGAAGAAATAATTCACCCTCACACCGCCGAGGGTTTTCATCATTTGCAAATCTCTCTCTCTCTCTCTCTCTCTCTCTCTCTCTCTCTCTCTCTCTCTCTCTCTCTCTCTCTCTCTCTCTCTCTCTCTCTCTCGGTGTGTAGGTTTGCGGTGTTCATATCATCGTGGTTTTGATTCCTAGCCGCTCAAAGCTAGGTGGTGCCCCCTGTTCACTTTACCGTGGCAGGCTCGAGGCACGCCATTCGGCCCCCTACGTTTTAGAGGCCGTCGGGGTTCGGGGTCCGCTTTGCGTACGTCATTTGGTGCCCCCACGTTAGTTTACAATGTTGAAAGTGACGTCCATTACCAATCATGTACGAGTGGCTGAAGGAATTTTCTAACTGGAGGACGGAAGAAGAGGAGATGAAGGAGGCACTAGCCGCCTTCATTGAGGTGCTACTACCAGGCTGCAGTGTCGTCAACATTCAAGAGGTAAATTCTCCATCTCATGCCGCTAGTTCTAATTGTAAATCGAAAGCATCAAGTGGGAGATTGGTGAAGTGCGATCACTGTTGTCACCCAAGGCACATGGTCAATGAGTGCCAGCAACGAAGGCGGCGAAAGGGCTAAATTCATCTACATCAACATTCACCGCGAAGAAATCATTCACGTCAAGGAAAGGAAGCAAACGGTGAGACCTCTTTTTCCTAAAGAAGCTGCAATCAAAGATATAACTCCAAAGTGGCCTAAAGGGGCTGCTCGAGCCAAAGGCAAGGAGAAGATAAGCCAGTCTGGAAACACATGACCCCTAAGGGAGAATCATCTGGCCAAGCAAGTGCTTCAAGCTCAGAAAGCCGGGTTGTACCCACTTTGTCGAAGAAGAAGTCATTCGAAGCTAAGCGGCGGAAGGTCGCCTACCGATTTGCACGACGCATGCGAGTGCTACCAATCCACTTCGACAATCCAGAAGAAGAAGTGGTAAGAAGATTCCCATGTCCTAGAGAAGAGTGGTTCCGCTACTGCTCTCATTGTTTTGGGAAGCGAGTGGAGGACCTTCCTCATCTCCCTATACAACTTATCTTGAAGAAGCTCTCTACCACAGGAGAAACCCAGTGGGCTGGAGACAAGCTGCAACTGAATGGAGTAGAATTCATGCAACACGCCGATTACGGAAATTACCTGCAATTACTATTAGCCAAGAGGCTGGGAGTGGTCAGATGCGTCACCATCACCCCGTACGTGCTGAGCAACGAAGGAAAGGTAGAGCCCATTAAAGGCGACGACCTCTTGTGGATGTGCCGACTCATCAAAACTGGCACGGTAAGAGTATAAGTAAGTATTCCACCCTCTGTGCATGATGGAAGACGGGCCGATGGCATTCCCGTTCAGATTCCATCAGCATATGCATGTGAATATCTCTGTAGATAGGAAAGTCTTCTACCAACAGAAGATCGTTTACCTATTCGGTGCGGCGGTACTAGGAGAAATCCTCAATTCCCCGAACCCTATCATTCTCCCCATATTAGATTACCATCATTCCTTTAATGTCTCTATTTTTATCCTGTTTTAACCTATCCATCCACCCCTGTAATAAGCCGCTATGAGCCGCTACTGTTAATGTAAAATTAAAAAAAAACAAAAAGAGAAAAGGTTTGTAATTTCTCAAGTCACCACCATGGCAAGTGTTTCTTTCCCCACGTTCAGTGGAAAGAAGGGAGAGGATCTCACCACCGACTTTTTGGATGATTTCGACATTGCTTGTGTCGTCTCCAACAAAGATGATGACGTTTCACGACTTAGAATTTTTCCTCTACTGATGAAAGTAGAGGCCAAGTCCTCGTATAATGCATTGCCCCAGGCTACCAAGAATGCATGGGATGTGTTAAGGGCTGCTTTTGTAAAGAGGTTTGGTGGAGGCACAACCTCGGAGAAGCTATGGTAGCTACTGACAGAATTAAAGTAGGGAGGCCTGCTGGAGTATGCCACCTACGAGTCAAAGTTTGTGGACTTATGGGAGAGATGGGTTGCCACATTGGAGGAAGGCGAAGGAGTGCCTAATTTCCTAAAGAAAGTTCGTTTCATTGCTGGTCTATGGTCATCGCTTAGAGAGAAGGTGAAGGGAAGGTTTCCTACAACATATAAGTTGGCAGTCGAAGTAGCCCGCCTTAAAGACAAGAAGCTGCGCATGCAAGCAAGAGTAAACGAGTCAGAGGAAACAAGCTCAGCCCGACCAACCCCAGTGGCTGCAACAGCCAATCATAGAGTCCAACCACATGAGGCATCAAAAGAACAGCAAGACCTGTTGAGTCGCATCACCACCCAGCTAGAGAGTTCTTTTGTGCATCTGGTGCAGCAAGGGCATGCATCTGGCAGAAACCCAGAACAAGGAAGGGGACAACAAAGGCAGAACCCAGAGTACCATTGTTACAACTGCGGGGAAGATGGCCATGGAATGTACTACTGCCCACACCCAAGGAGGTAGAATTTCAATAGAGGGGGGAGACAGAATCAGATCTCTCCGCCAAGAGCAAGACCACCACCACCTAGGCATCCAGGACCAATCCCACCGGTCCAAATCCTTCGACCACCTGTACAACAGCAACCACCACCCCAACCTCTCATTCCGTCACTACCATCACCACCTGCTGTGAACCAAGCGGTGAGTGTTATTAGCTTAGAGGCTAAAGGGAAGGCGAAGGTAGAAGAATCAGCTCGAGAGAAGCACAAAGGAAAAGCGAAAGGAGAAGAAGTGGATGCTATGGGAGTGAAGCGTGGAGGCACGAGGAGGCATCTCAAAGAGAAGAGAAGATGAAAGGGAAGGCCGAGTCTAGCAAGCAAGCAGCTAAACCGTGGCGGAAGATAGACATCGTGGACTTCTCACTAGGTGAGTATGCAAAACCCTATGACTTTGTTTAGGATGTGTTAATGCAGGGCCCGAAGATAACTTGGCCCCAATTACTCCACCTTGAACCCAAAATGAGGAGGCAATGGACGAAAATGGTAAGTACCAGGAAATCAAGACCACGGATAGCTGGGACTATCTCTGGGAGGGATCTTGACGACATCCTGCCAACCATGGACGCTCACATCAAGGGGCAACGGATTTCAAACGTCTACATAGATGGTGGCGCACAAATATGCATCATGAGTGAAAAGATGATGCACCATCTAGGTCTAGAGGTAAGTAGACCGACACCCTGCCGAGCCAAGATGGCAAACAATGTAAGAGTTAAATGCGTAGGCATTGTAAATGCGGTCAAAGTAAAAGCATTCAATACATAAGTGGAGGTAGACATCTTCGTCATGCCACACAAAGGGGAGGGCTACCCCATCATTCTTGGAAGACCTTGGCTTATGGCTATGGAAGCTAAACAAGACTGAAGCACCGGGATGATCCAGATAAAGGATACCAAAGGGAAGTCCATATTCTACAACATGAGGATTGGAAAGCAGCGCAACATGATCTTGGAGGCTTCAGAAGACGAGTCCACCAGCGACTGCTCATCTACCTCCGGAGAAGAGATGACCACCACCGACGGAAGTGACAGTAGCATCGAAGTAATGGGAGTCATTCTTAAAGACCCAAACAGATTAACACAATCTGAAGCAACCTCGGCAAACCAAGAGGGATCATCAGGTATGCAGTCCTTGGAGGATGCAGGTAATCTACAAAAAATTCTCTCAAATGAGTTAACCAATGAAGAAAGGAAGGAGTACGTCTCCATGTTAGGTAACTTCACTACTTTGTTCATTTATGGCTATGATAAGATCACAGGAATTACAGTAGTACAACACCACATAAACCTCAAGGAAGGCAGTAAATCCGTAGTACAAAAGCTCAAAAGACTTGGAGTAATCCAACAAGAAGCATTGCTTAAATAAGTCAAAATTTTGCTACAAGCAGGTTTCATCTATCATGTCAAAGACTCAGAATGAGTCTCCCCAGTAGTAGTCACACCAAAAAAAAATGGTAAGTGGAGAGTCTGTGTGGATTATAAACCTCTCAATGTAGCCACAAAGAGAGACCACTTTCCCCTCCCATTCCAAGATGAAATACTCAATGAAGTGGCAGGTCACGAACGCTACACAGTATGCGATGGCTACTCAGGATACTTCCATATTAGCATTGCGGAGGAGGATCAGAAGAAGACAACATTCATCACACCTTGGGGATGTTTTGCCTACAGAGTGATGCCGTTTGGCCTCACTAACGCCCCGGCCACGTTTCAACGCTATGTAACTTTTGTTTTCCAACCCTACTTTGGAACATCAATACGGGTTTTCATAGATGATTTTTGCATTTATAGCTCACGAGCCCTTCATTTAAGCAAAGTCTATGATGGCTTAACCAGGCTGCAAACCTTGGGTGGCCAACTCAACGTGGACAAGTGTCACATTGGTGAGAGCAAAGTCACTCTCCTTGGTCATGTAATTTCAGCAAAAGGAATCGAAGCTGACCCTAGCAAGATTCAGGCTCTGGTATCTTTATCATCGCCCACCACCAGCAAGCAGCTGGTTTCTTTCCTTCAGAAGGTAAGATACTTAAGCAGGTTCATTCACCTGCTATCTCAAGAGGTCCTTCCCCTACAACAACTCACCCAGAGGGATGTTTTCTCATGGAGTGAAGAGAATGAGGAGCAGTTTATTGGGGTGAAGCAAATCCTAGCTAAGCTTCCCACTATTTCACATCCTAAGTGGGACGAGCCATTTTATGTGAACCCTAGTGTGGGAAATGATACACTAGGAGCAGTGCTAATGCAAAAGGATCCCAAAACTTCTTTCATGCGCCCTATTTACTTCTCTAGTCGGGTCATGACCCCATCAGAAAAGGATTTACCGAAGTAGAACATATGGTTCCAGCACTAATGTTTGCTACCACAAAGTTCCGCTCCTATCTCCTGCCTAGACCCTTTGTAATCCTGACAATGGAGGAGGTTTTCCCATATGTAATGCGACACATGGATGTCTCATCTAGGATCTCAAAGTGGTTAATTAGACTACAAGAGTTTGACTACACCATGCAAGTAGAAAACTCCACCAGGGCTAGTTTAGCAGGAATTCTCACTCATCGCCATTATGAGAAGAAGCTGAAGGTTAACACGGAGGTAAAGGAAGGAACACCAGCGATAGAAAGTCCTAAGCTAGAGAGAGATCACTCTCTTTTCTTTGACGGAGCATACAAGAGAACAATGGATCACTCTGCAGCAGGCATGGTCATTTTCAATGAAGAGCAAGAAAGAGTATTCTCCATGGGGCAGTTATTACACTCCCACTCCAACAATGAAGCAGAATATGCAGCCCTAATCCTTGGGTTGGAACAATGTATTTCACAAAGAATTCAGCGCGTGCCTGAATGCATTCGGTGACGCTTTGCTTTTGATAAGACAAATAAATGGCACCTAGGAGTGAAAAAATCAGGTTTTACTTGGTCAACTTCGCCAAGTTAAGGACCTTCTAAAGAAGTTTGAAGCAGTGAAACTCTTCCATGTCCCCAGAGCAGAAAATCAAGAGGCAGACGCACTAGCTAAAGAAATAATACAAGACGTTCCCATAGGAGCAATCAAGTTAAAACTACCCCTCTTCCAAGGTAGTGATGCTATGCCTGATATCATCAGTTTTCTAGATACAGGAGAATGTCCAGCAGGACACACCAAAGGCCAAAAACAATGGCTGGTAAGGAAGGCTACTAGGTACCGCCTTATAGACAACCACTTGTATTGTAAGGGCAAAGATCAAATTCTCAGGCGGGGGCCAACCTCCAGTGAAATCACAGAGGTAATTTCAAGTTGCCATGACGGCGTCTGCAACGGTCATTTTGCTCTAGATATCACCAGTAGAAAGATTCTACAGGCAGGATACTTTTGGCCTAGTTTGAACAGAGACGTACACCATTGGTGTAAAACATGTAAGGCTTGTCAAGTGGCCAATGATCGCACGTTAACCTACGAGCCACAAACCCCTATCATTTCATATGGTCCTTTTGAGAAATGGGGAATACATGCAATCGGTCCTTTACCAAGGGCCCAATTAGGTAAACTGTACATCATAGTGGGTGTAGACTACATGACTCGATGGGAAGAAGCAACGGCCACCACCCGCATTACAGCCCAAGAGGTAGCAAAGTTCATTTTTGAGCATATCGTTTGCTATTTTGGCACTCCTCTTGAGATAATATCAGATAGAGGACCAGGATTCAGAGGTGATTTGGTGGGAGAACTGATGAAGAAGTTAGGCATCACACGTAGGCATTCCACACCATACTATCCACAATGCAATGGTCTAGTAGAGAAGGTAAATGGAATGATTTGCAAAATCATCACAAAACAGGTGAACAACCACACAGGGGACTAGGATAAACATCTCATGGCAGCTCTTTGGGCCTACAGAACAACGTTCCGAACATCACTAGGTTTCACTCCTTTCCATCTATTTTATGGGAAGGAGGCAATTCTACCCATTGAGGTACAAATAGCCAGCTTACGAGTCTTCGCTAGCCAGACACGTCGTCCAATTGTAAACCTCCAAAACCACATTTTGGATCTAGAGAGACTCCAACTGGATAGGGAAGAAGCAATCAATCACTATGTAGCACAGGTAGAACGACGTCGGCTCACTTTCAACCAAGGGCTTAAAGAAAAAGGATTGGAAAAAGGCATGTTAGTACTGCGATACGACAACAAATTTGACACTAGAAAGGATAAGAAATTTCAACCCAGATGGGAAGGGCCATTCATCATCAAAAAACGCTATGACAACGGCAACTATAAGCTGATGGAAGCAGATGGGAGAATTCACAAGACTAGGGTCAATGGATGGAGACTGAAAAGGTATTTTCTTAGGTTTGACCCAGAATTCGTGCTAGACATTCCAGAAGAGGGAGAACCCTCTAACTCTACAGCTAAAGAAGCAGAAGAAGGGCTAGAAGCATGAATGCCTCAAAGGGAGAGGGCTAATGATGGCCGACTTTCAAAAATCAAAGAAAAAAAAAACTTACTTTCGTCCCCCCACTCTCATTACCCCCTCCTCCCCCCCCCCCCCCTAAGCTTATTTCCCCCCTCCCGCCCGACGGGCATTGGATAAATGACACCCCTCTCTCTCTCTCTCCCTCATTCTCCCTACATACCCCCCCCCCCCCCTTACATTATTTACCCCCACTCTCATTACCCCCCCCCCTTGGCCCGCTAATATTCCCTCCCCGACCCCTCCTCCCTCTTCCCCACCCGCTCGCCTCACCCTTCCCTCGGCCTCATTCCCCTCCCCTCGGCCTCATCTCCCCCCCCCCCCCCCCCCCCCCTCTTGGACCGCTGATATATTCCCTCACTCCCACCCATTGACTTGTTCCCCTCCCCTCGTCCTCAAGCTCCCATGCAAGATAGTAGAACCCCCCCCTCTCTCTCACCCACACATCCCCTACCCCACTCCAAAGCCTCACTCCTCCCTCTCCCACTCTCTCTCTCTCTCTCTCTCTCTCTCTCTCTCTCTCTCTCTCTCTCTCTCTCTCTCTCTCTCTCTCTCTTATCCACACACCTCACCCCTCCCTCTCCCTCATGATCTCTCTCTCTCTCAGCTCAGTCCGCGGACTACCCTCCCTCTCCTACTCGAGCGCTCAGGCCACGCAAGCAGCGGAATCCTCTCTCTCTCTCCTTCTCACGGACAGCAGCAATAGGACCACTCTCTCTCTCACACACCATACACACACACACACAATTACCCCCCCCCCCCCCCCCCCCCTCCCCTCTCTTCCCTTCGGCGCGGTGCGCTCAGTCCGCAGGGCTGCGCTCTCTGCCACCCGGGCGCTCACGCACCGCAACACACAATACACACACACACACACACACACACACCATACGCACACACACACACACACACACACACTCACGCTCTCCCAATCTACCCCATCATCCCCCCCATCCTCCCTACGTAATTTGACAGACCGCCGGCCGTCAATCATCAAAAGAAACATATATAAAAAACATACATATATATATATATATATATATATATATATATATATATATATATATATATTGTATATATATATTTAAAGCCCCTTTCCACGCACGTTCTTGCGCACACACACCCGCCCTCATGCACAAATACACACACACGCATATACGCACAGCACCACAAATACAACAAAGGAAAAAACGGCTACGACATCGACGAATAAAGAAGAAGGATCCAAAGCACGCGCCGCCAACAACAAAAAGAGAAAATGCGTCGAAGGCATGTCCCAGCCAACTCTGAAAAGAAGTACGCTCGACATCGACGCACCGGCAGCACACCATTCACCCGCAACACGCAACCACGACGCCATCCCAGTAATTTATAGGTTATTTTCATCCTTATCTTCAGTTTTTACCCGAGCCATTGTAAATTTCCATTTTTTTGTAAATATCCTCTCTCTAAGTGATAGTCACAAAGGCCCACCTAGAGATTCCCATCTTTTAATAACCTCCCAAAACAAAGCAAGGGTCAACCACACCGGGCCCACCACTTGCTTTGTCTCCCCGATTAAGCTTACCCTAACCACACTGTGATTACCATAATCCAAGCAGCCAACACCTATAAATTGACACTGAGAGGTCACTATCGGGGGGGGGGCAATTCATGAGGAGCCAAGCATTTGGTAGAGTGTAGTGGGAGGGATTGACACTATCACCATCACGGGGAGGGGGCGTGTATGTTGGGTTTTCCTTGGGAATTGCACCATGCGAAGGGAACCACATCCATCTCTCGACTCCAATGGTCGATGCACACACACGTATGCACGCTCTTGGTAGTAAGTATTCACAATCATTGAGTC
This sequence comes from Adiantum capillus-veneris, assembly GCF_014529385.1. Lineage (NCBI taxonomy): Eukaryota > Viridiplantae > Streptophyta > Polypodiopsida > Polypodiales > Pteridaceae > Adiantum > Adiantum capillus-veneris. The sequence continues at coordinate 32,188,175 of NC_140943.1, forward strand.
GTCTTAGAGAACGCACCAAGTAGGTTGCACCACCTCCTCTCCCTACCCCTCTACCACCATGGCATGCCACTTTGTAAATATTGAAGAAATAATTCACCCTCACACCGCCGAGGGTTTTCATCATTTGCAAATCTCTCTCTCTCTCTCTCTCTCTCTCTCTCTCTCTCTCTCTCTCGGTGTGTAGGTTTGCGGTGTTCATATCATCGTGGTTTTGTGTGCTAGCCGCTCAAAGCTAGGTGGTGCCCCCTGTTCACTTTACCGTGGTAGGCTCGAGGCGTGCCATTCGGCCCCCGGCGTTTTAGAGGCCGTCGGGGTTCGGGGTCCGCTTTGCGTCCGTCAATGGGTTGGCTCAAAAGATGAAAGACTCATAAAAGATTAATTCAAATCTTTGGCTCTTGAATTGCCTCACCTGCGATGTCGCTCTACCCTCAAGCCCCCTTTCGTCTTGCATGGCGAGCATCCCTTTGTTCTCGGCCCTACTGCGCTTTGGTAGCAACCTTTTCCAATGGGAGCCCACCTTGGTGACCCTCTCTCTCATTTTCAAAAGCCCTTGTTGACAGCCATGTTGTTTTCACTAATCGGCTTGCCATCTTTCAATTATCCTCTCCTCCTCGTTCTCCCTCATCTCTTGCTTCCTCCCCAGACTGACGACGTACCCTCACCTTCAACTTCGGTTCCCCTACAAACGGTGGTTTCTCCCCATAGCAATCAATACCACTCTTTTTGTTCTCGCCATCCCCCGTCAGCTTGTCAAAAAAAACCATTAAAACACCCCTTTTTTTTTCATTTAAGCAAAGCCTCCTTAAGCTCCCTTTTACACTCGACCCAGCCTGTCTACTTGGTGGCCCCCTTCAGCACCACATCGAATCCTCTCTTTTTGCACTTAACTTAAGGTGCAATCAAGGCCCTCCCACTTTCATTCTCTCAGTAGAGCCAAATCAATGCCTTCCTCATGAAAAATCAACACACCCTTGTACTCATTGAAAAAGAACATGGAGCATGTCTTAGCCCTTTTAGGTAGTAAGTTGCAGAACCCAATATAGTCACGATATCTTTGTATCAACTTAAGACCCATCATTGCAATCACCCAAGGTGCATCTTCCAAATTTCATTTCCTTGGTCTTCAACCTCCATATAGCCGTAATGGCATGCTCTTTAACAGTTGAACAGTAGCTTTAAAACTTTATTCTTGGCTTGTCACTAGCAATCTTTCTACCTTTTTTCCTGCAAAACAATCCTCATGGCCGATCAATTCAAGTATTGCTAACAAATAGCAGACAAAAGAACTCTTTTCCAGTGCAATGCTCATGCGGTCATGCTCTTGCTAAGTCCAAAAAAAACTCCAACAAGGGCGTCCTGCGGGGAAAACTAGCCTACTAGTGTGAACCCAAATTTTTTTGTTACACCGGTGCTTTATCCATTGGGCTTCTCTTTTTCCTTCCACTTAAAACTTGTTACCATATACATGTGGTAGTGATGTGTGTGAACACACTAGGACCGCCGGGGCATTTTTTCCCTCTTTAGGAGGTTTTTTCCCTCGAGCATTGTATATACGTCCATCACTCTAGGGCTATCTATCTTTCCATAGCATACTAAGTAACACACTCTCTATTGTGTGCCTTGAGCTTCCTTCATCTTCTCCAAGATGTATGTGTTTCTCTGCAACCCTAATTCCAACAATTGGTATCAGAGCAGGTTACGTCCTCCCGGGCTTAGTCGTCAGCTGCTCCAGCACACGCCTGCTCACTTTCTCCGATTATAGTTAGGTTTGGTGAGCTTGCAGGTTGACAAATATTTCAAGACAGCTCATAGAGCTAGGTCTGCTCAGATTTTTGATTCGGGCTCATTTCGGCCTCCGTTTCCACTACAGGCAAGTATGCACAGGCAATTTTGTCATTTTGTGTAGACTTTTTGTCAGTGCCATTTTTTGCATAACAGTTGCCTTACAATCTTCTACAGTTTGTGCTATATAGCACGTGTTGTTCCCGCTCCGTTTCTCCTATTTTTGGGGAGTTTTCACATCAGGTGCAGCATTTACCATGGCTGACAACAACACAGATGTGTTCAAGATGTTTGCTGCTGAGGACACGTTGGATGGGGACAACTACCCTATGTGGGCTTATATGATGCAACATGTTCTTGTGTCAAAGGGCCTCTGGAACATTGTGCAGGGCATTGATGTACGTCCTGGTTCTGAGGATGTAGGCGATGTTGAGGATGTTGCAGGTCTTGCTGCAAGGTTTACTGCTATTAGAGTTGTTTTGCCTACGGCAGAACAAGCTCGTTGGGATGTAAAGGATGCGCACGCTCATGCATTCATTGCGTTTTCTGTGAAGCGCACCATTGTTCCTCACATTCGTTCAACAAAATCTACAAAACGGGCTTGGGATATTCTAGCAGGTCTTTATGCAAGCCGCAATGAGGCTAAAATTGCTTTGCTGCGTAAAGATCTGGAGTCGAAGATTATGCATGAGGAAGATGATATGGACACTTTTCTTGTTGGTGTCAAGGATATCAATGAGCAACTTATTTCTGCAAGTGAAGTCATTTCAAACAGTTCCCTTGTGCATACTATTCTTTATGCCTTACCAGATTCTTACCAGACTTTTGCTAGTACTTGGAGACTTATGACCCAAGGAAATCCTGAAGTTGTCAAGTTTGATGCATTATGCACATTGTTGTTGCAAGAGTCACTTTCCAGAAAAAAAAAACTAGGCAACGTGCAGCTGAACAGGCTTTTATTGCTTCTCAAAGAAAGGGTGGTAACAGCAATGCAGCCACTTCTTATGGTTCTGCTGCGAGTTACAAAAATTTTGTTCCTAATGCTTCTGCTGGCAGCAAATTGTCTGGAAATTCTGGTGATAAAGACAAAAAGAAGATGCATTGCCATTATTGTAAAGCTAATGATCACTTGATTAAGTCGTGTCCTAAGTTGAAGGCCAAAGAGGCTAAGAAGAAAGAGGGTGGTTCCACTGCAAATGCTGGTTCCACTACAAATGCAACCATTGTTGAGTCTTTTGTGAAAGGAGACTGTGATGTTGATGTTGATGTAAAATGGGCTTTTAGCACAGAGTGCACTTACAATCCTGTTGTCCATGATGCATGCTTGTCAGTTGCTGCAGATTCACATGTGTGGTATTTCGATAGTGGTGCTACAAAGCATATTACCTCAAATCATGAATTGTTTACCTCTCTCGAGTATGTCCCTCATGGGAATTCAGTCACTTGTGCCAACAATGCCTCTTTTTCGGTTCAGGGAGTTGGAAAGATTGTGCTTACCGCTGTAAATGGCAGTTCCTTCACACTTGTTGATGCACTTTATGTACCTGGGATCAAGAAGAATCTCTTATCTATATCCACACTTGCTAGACTTGGACTTGTAGTCAAATTTGTGGATGACAGATGTATAGTTCAGGATCTCAGTTTTGGTGATGAAATTGTTGCATCTGGCCTTTTGTGCCGTGGGCTGTATAAGCTCACTTTGTATGACAAGTGTGGACAAAATTTTGCAAATGCTGTTGTAGATTCAAGGGCTATTTCATATGCAAAACTTTGGCATGCACATTTTGGTCATCTGAATTTTGCCAATTTGCTGCATTTGCAGAAATCTGATATGGTTGCTTCTTTGCGGCCTCTTGAAGCACCTCTCAAACATGTTTGTGAAGGCTCTATTTTGGGTAAGATGCAGCGTTCTAAGTTTCAAAGGATGGTTGAGTTCGGGCCACATGCAGGTTGCAGCTCGTGCATAGTGATGTCTGTGGGCCCATGCAAACTCCGTCCTTGGGCAATTACCTTTACTTCATGACTTTCATTGATGATTACTCGGGGCATGCATGGGTATTTCCGCTTAAAGCGAAGTCCGAAGTTTTTATGTGCTTCAAACAATTTCTGGCTATGGCTGAAAATGTCTCGAAATGTACTATGGGAACCCTCCGTTATGATCGAGGGGGGGAGTATATGTCTCATGAACTTAATGCATTTTTGACTAGTCGTGGGATAAAACATCAATGTACAGTGCCTTAAACACCTCAGCAAAACAGTGTTGCTAAGAGGAAAAATAGGTCACTAACGGAAATGGCACGATGTATGGTCAAAAGTCAAGCTTTGCCGCATTCTTTTTGGCTTGAGGCCATCATGTGTGCCATGTATGTACTTAACAGGTGTCCTACGAAAGCTTTGCAGTCTATTACTCCATATGAAGCATGGCATGATAGAAAGCCTTATATTGATCACATGCGTGTTTTTGGTTGTTTGGCATATGCTTTGGTGCCACAAACACAGCGCAGAAAATTGGATGATAAGGCTGTCAAATGTATTTTTGTTGGTTATAGCGCTGGAAGCAAAGGTTTCAAGTTATATCATCCGCAAACAAAGCGTATTCTGGTTTCACGGGATGTAGTGTTTGTGGAAGATTCTGTTCAGCCCTTGTTGTCATGTACTAGAGACAGTAATGTAAGCTCAGAGGACATTTATGACACTTTGTTGCCTCTTTTCAGTGGTGGAAATACGAATGTAATTTCCAATGAGGCAAATGTACAACCTGTGGGGGTTTCTAAAAATGTTACAGCTCAGCCTATTACTGATGCAGATGTACATGATGTACTTGATGAGAAAAGGGCTGAAAATGAGCAGGCTAGAGGTATGCCAAAATGGCTGGTGCACACTTTGCGTGACAGTAAATTGGATGCACCTTTGTCTAGTCGTACTCGTTCAGGCTCTCACCATGCATCTTATGCATCAGATTGTTATGATTTGGTAGTGTCTAGCTTACATGATGTTGAGGAGCCTCTGTCTTTTGATGAAGCACAGAATTCAGAAAATTGGAACGCTGCCATGCAATCAGAATATGATTCACTTATAGAAAATGACACATGGACTTTATGTGATTTGCCTCCTGGCAAAAAGGCCATTGGTACGAAGTGGGTTTACAAATTGAAACGCAAGCTAGATGGTGAGATCGATTGCCATAAGGCTCGACTTGTTGCAAAGGGTTATGCACAACAAAAAGGCATAGATTATGAAGAGACTTTTTCTCCCACTTGTTGTATGACTACTGTGCGTTTTCTATGTGCATTGACAGCTCAATTCGGTTGGGATGTACATCAATCAGACATTATTACTGCTTTCTTGAATGGTGACATATTTGAGGAAGTTTGTAACGCAGCCTCGCGGTTTTGTCATAAAAGGATAAGAGGACAAAGTGTGCACATGTAAGAAGGCTTTGTATGGGTTGAAGCAATCTCCTCGTGCTTGGTATGAGAAAGCTGACACTCATTTGATCAAACGAGGCTTTCGTAACAGTCCAACAGAAAGCACATCATATGTAAAGCGTGAGGGTGATGTGCTTCTCATTGTGGTTCTTTATGTCAATGATCTGTTGATCACTCGACCAAATGAGAGACATATTACTGAATTTAAGGCTGATTTGAATGCTACTTTCAAGATGAAATATTTGGGGCTGTTGCATCATTACTTGGGTATATAGTTTAAGCATTGTGATGGTGGTATTGCCTTGTGTCAGAAAAGTTACATAAAGACATTGCTATGTATGTTTGGACTTGAGGATTGCAAACCTATTGCCACTCCCATGGAAACAGGTTTGAAGTTGAGTCTACATGATGCTGGTGATCCTACTGATGTCACTCTTTACCAAACTGTTGTCGGCTGCCTCATTTATGTATGCAACATGAGGCCAGATGTTTAGTTTGCAGTCTCATAGGTCAGCAAATTTATGCATAGCCTAGGGTCTGAGCATTGGCAGGCTGTCAAGAGTATTTTCCGCTACCTTAGTGGCACTTTACATCTTGGCTTGTTTTATCCCAAGGTGGGATCATTGCCGACAGACTTACATGCTTTTTAAGACTCAGATTGGGCTGGTTGTTTTGACACGCAAGTGTCCACAAGTGGTTTTTGTTTCATGCTTGGCAGTTCATGTATATCATGGTTGAGCAAGAAGCAACCTAATGTGTCCACTTTGAGTTGTGAGGCTGAGTACAGGGCAGTCTTCAGAGCTACGGTTGAGTGTGTATGGCTCAGACGCCTTATGGCTGATTTGGGTGTTGGACAGAACACTGCCAACACTATCTACACTGACAGTTAGAGCACATTGGCAGTTGCGAGGAACCCAATTTTTCATGCTCGCACAAAGCACATTGATGTGCATGACCACTATGTCAGGGAGAGGCTCTCAGCAGGAGAGATCAGCTTGGCTTATGTGCGAACACAGGACAACCTTGCAGATCTTTTCACAAAGGCATTGTCTCATGAGAAGCTCGAAGCTTTTCTCAAAGCTTTGGGCTTGCTCCCCTTTGTGGACTGATCATGTCCTCAGGGCATGGCACTTCCCTTTACTCATGTGCCAGCTCTCGTTCACCGCATCACTCCTGGGGGGGATTTGTTACCATATACATGTGGTAGTGATGTGTGTGAACACACTAGGACCGCCGGGGCATTTTTTCCCTCTTTAGGAGGTTTTTTCCCCCGAGCATTGTATATACGCCCATCACTCTAGGGCTATCTATCTTTGCATTGCATACTAAGTAACACACTCTCTATTGTGTGCCTTGAGCTTCCTTCGTCTTCTCCAAGCTGTATGTGTTTCTCTACAACCCTAATTCCAACAAAATTTACCCTTTTTCTATTACTTTCTCTCTTCCTTTTATCTTGCCATAACCCCCTTGGATGGGAAACAAACTCATTCTTTGGTACATGTGGTATCCTAAGTGGTATAGGCAAAGTGTTATCTCTAAAAGAAGGTCACTCATTAGCTTTGAAAACTTCAAAAGGACTAGCAGGTGTTGGGGTAAGGGATGGTGGAGTAGGAACCATAGGAGCACATGCCATAGAGGTTGAATAAGCCTCTCTCTTGTATCTCTCATCTTCAAAGGTAATAAGTCTAGACTGGGCTGCTAGTATGGGGGCTTCAAAGGCCTCCCCCACGACCTAAGCTCACGCATATGCATCCTCAAGTGTATTTGGATTTGACAACCTCACATGGAGTTGGATAACCCTCAAAATACCCTTAAGAAAAAATTCCAATAAAGCCCTTTCATCAAAACAGTAGGGGTCACAATGCTTCCTTTTGAATCCTTGAAAATGACTAATATACTCAGCAATTGATTCACCGTCCCCTTGGAAGAAGTCTAACAAGCCCCCAAAGGCTAAATTAGAAGGTAAAATAGGAGAAAATTTAGCAACAAAAGCTCAGCCCAATCCATCCCAAGTTTGATCAAATGTGGAGAATGTCGTTGCATATTATGGTACCACTACATAGCTACACCAGTCAAAAAGGCAAGAAATAACCACATGAGGTCTATAGGATTGTCATAACCCTCAAACCAACAATCTTTCACAAATTGCAACAAATGGGAATCAATTGCATTAGCTCCAACTCCATAGGGTGTCGGCTTGACAATCCATTGATCAATAAGTCTCTCCCTAGCTTGAAGAACAATAGGAGGGTTAACAACTACATGAGCATCAATAACTACGGGATCTGCCACTACAAGATCAAGCTTATCTTTCATAAGAAAATTTTAAATGGTAACCATATCATCATCAGAAACATCAAGAGAACTAAAACTAGAAGCATCAAGAACATCCTCAATAAGAACATCATCTTTATAGACATGAGCATCAACCAATGGCTTAACTTTTGGTACAAACGCCACCCTTTCTAAAGGCTACATTGCATCATCAATATGGTCACCCTCCCACCCTTACTCTAGACTGCACTCCAAAACAAGGGTGGGAGGGTGGGAAAGAACAAGAGGTAGGTCAACGTTCTCCCCCTCAAGAAGACATTGGTTAAAAGTGGCATCATCAACTAAATTGTCTTAAAATCCATCCCAAACACTCTCATCAAGAGTCTCACTCTCTCTCATCACTTCGATCCAAGAAATAACATCTAGGAAAATGCCCTCATCTTCATCAACTTCATCACTTAAATGGGCTAAAAACTCATCCCAAACCCTATAAAAACCTAAAGGCTCACCAACATCATCATCAACACTCCAGGTCTGGGTATCCCCAAACGTTAAAATAACCCTCTTCTTGGAGTCTCTCCTCCTGGATATGCAAGCATCCCAAATGTCCGCAAGGAAGGAAACCAGCTTAAAATTCAAGTACAACCAAAAAGGAAAAACTAGCTCCATCTCTGGAAATTGTAAGTACTTGGGCCAAGCAAAGACTAAAGAGGCTCATGCTATCGACTACACTCACCCCCAAAACAAGGAGCCTAAAAGATGTAAATGCAGCTAAATCATCTGCCAAAGCATGTATCAAGCACTCTCTCTCAAATCTACACACTACTCAGGTTGCATAGACTCGCAAATGTAGACACTTATCTGTTTATTATCAAAATGTAGTGAGAGAGAGAGAGAGGCTCATGTTTTTATTGAAAATGCGAGACAAAAGATGATGTGTAGTGTAAAACTTTTATATGAGTCTATATATCAAGATCATTTTTACAACATCATTAAGGAAAAGTTGGACTCACAAAGGGGCCTTATAAGAAGTTTGACTTCCTCTCTCATGTCCAAAACGGGCATGCAGTAATTTTTTTGCAAATCAACTCTAAACTTGGCGAAGATTTGACAGCTGGAATCTACTCTTCAATCTCTTTCTATCGATATATAGCACGCCATGGGATTCCTCATATTTTGAAAGATTCTATTTTTGATTGTCTAGATTCTAAACAGAGTTGTCACATCACAAGAGAATCAAAATAAGAATCTTTCAAAATATGAGGAATCTTGTGGCGTGCTATATATCAACAGAAAGAGCTTGAAGAGTAGATTCTAACTACCAAATCTTTGCCTTAGAGTCAATTTGCAAAAATTCTACCGCCGCAGGCCCGTTTTGGACATGAGAGAGGAAGTCAAAAAAACTCCTTAGAAGGCCCCTTTGTGAGTCCAAATTTTCCCTAATGTCAATCAAAACTTATCTATATTTTTTTAGAAATTCCATGCGAGGCTGCTGCTTCAAATATTCATAGGTTCCAACTTTCAATGATGATGTCGACAGCCCAAGATTTCTTGGCTTACACCCTATACGGTAGCGCATTTGTTTGGCTTACACCCTACAAGGCAGTGCGGTCTTTTCCTACACAAGGCTAATTCTTGGCTCTCTATATCAAAATATGGCCCAAAAGGCCTCTCTCTCTATGTCCCTTTCTCTCTCGATATGGTCGGGGACGCCCTATAGGCTCTCTCTGATCTCTCTCTCTTCCTTGGTTTGCTACAGTGGGCCCTCGTTGACAGCCATCTTGTTTTCACTAATCGGCTTGCCCTCTTTCAATTCTCCTCAATAAAACCCTCATCTCAGATGGCTTGCATTTTCTCCTCTTGCATCCCGCACCCACCCTCTCAGGCTACCACCTCTCATGCACTCCTCTCCTCCTTGTTCTCCCTCATCGCTTTCTTCCCCCCCAGACTGGTGACACACCCTCGCCTTCTTCTCTGATCCCCCTGAAAATGATGGTGCCTCCCCATACCAATCGACACCGCCTCTCATGCACTCCTCTCCTCCTTGTTCTCCCTCATCGCTTTCTTCCCCCCCCAGACTGGTAGCACACCCTCGCCTTCTGCTCTGATCCCCCTACAAATGATGGTGCCTCCCCATACCAATCGACACCGCTCTTTTTGGTCTCGCCACCCCCCGTTAGCTCATCCAAAAAACCCATTAAAACATCACTTTTTTTCATTTAAGCAAAGCCTCCTTAAGCTCCCTTTCACACTCGACTCAGCCTATCTACTTGGTGGCCCCCTTCAACACCACATCAAATCCTCTCTTTGTGCACTTAACTTGAGGTGCAACCAAGGCCTCTGTCCCCTTTCATTCTCTTAGTAGCACCAAATCAATGCCTTTGTGAAGAATCGACACACCTTTGTACTCAATGAAAAAGAACATGGAGCATGTCTTGGCCCTATTTAGGTAGTAAGTTGCAGAACCCAATATAGTTGTGACTCTTTGTATCAACTTAAGACCCATCATTACAATCACCCAAGGTGCATCTTCGATATTTCATTTCCTTGGTCTTCAACCTCCATCTAGCCATAATGGCATGCTCTTTAACAATTGATCGGTAGCTTTGAAACTTTCTTTCTTGTCTTGTCACTAGCAATCTTTCTACATTTTTTTTCTGCAAAACAATCCTCATGGCCGATCAAGTGCAAGTATTGAGCAGACAAAAGAACTCTTTTCAAGTGCAATGCTCATGCGGTCATGCTCTTGCTCAGTCCAAAAAAAACTCCATCAGCTACTAGCACTCTTGTGATGGTTGCTTGCTTTAGTCTCGAATAAAGAGAGCATTTTCTTAAGTGGATCCGGAAGTGGATATTCCGAGATCAACTGGACAGCCAGGAAGCGTGTGTCTTGCCAAGGGTCTGCGACTAGATATATTTAGTTATAATTTGTAGTATTAATTTGAAAGTCCTATTACACTTTTGACCACAGAGGAGGTTTAGAACTGATAAGTCTAAGCATGTTTGCAAAATTTTATCTCATTTGGACACATATCTTTGAATTTAAGAAGATTTTAGCAAGTCTAAGAAGGTAAAGGTGAAAAAGTAGTGATTTTGAGCAATTTTGACATCCAAATTCTTTTGTGAGCACATATTCTTGCTGTACACATCAAGGAGCACCTTGGGAAGAAGCAAAAGTGAAATCTGAGCCAAAAGACATCATACGTGTATGAAGACTTTTAGGCTAGATTTGGGTCAAAACAGACATCTGAGTATATCCTAGCGTCCTAAAGCATAAAAGAAGTCCCTATCCAAAATTCATTGAATTTGGAGCACATTTGGGCTTAAAAATGCCAAAAGACAAAAATTGGACAAGATTCATGCTTGTATGGATCATAACTTGCACAAAAAGTGTTGAAATTGGATTTTGAAAGTTGCTCAGAGTTGCTTGAGTGATAAAGATTCATTGGGATAAAAGTCACTTCATTTTTCCACAAAAGACATCATATGCCTATGATGTCTCCACAAAAGTCACTTCATTTTTTCACAAAAGACATCATATGCCTATGATGTCTCAAGTCCCAAATCAGAGGCCAAAACTTACATCCGTGCTTACAAAAGTGTTTGCCATCACAAAATAGGCCTAGAGACCAAGTTTCATTTAATTTGGCTTAGTTAACCTCCCAGGAAGGTTGCAAGCAACCAAACAAAAAAGAAGGAGTGATAGACCTATTTAAAAGTGTCAAAATCACCAACTGAGACTTGGAGTGGTTAGAGTACATCAAGGAGATTCTATAGTCAAAGTTTGGAGCAATTTAAAGTTAGGAGACATCATACGCGTATGAAGTCTCTAGGCATAGGTTGAGGCCAGACGAGAACTTTGACTAGTCAAAGGACTTCCTTTTGACCTTAGAATCCCAAATATGACTCCAAAACCAAATTTGGACACCTGTAAGTGGACCAAAGCATGTATCTAGTTTTGACACTTTGAAATCGCCAGAATTGGCCTTCATGAAGATTGAATGCAATAGAAAACTGTTTTGGCCATAATTTGAGCTTTCGATATCGGATTCATAATTTTTTTTAATCAAAACAAAGCTCCGGAGTAGCTCTACAACATTTGATGCAACCCCATAACATTAGTCAAAGACCCTTTGGGTCATTTATAGTTGGTCAGCAATGTCGTTTAAGGTCTCAAAACGCATCCAAAAGTTAGGGATGTCTAAAAGTGACAATTTGAGAGAATTGTGAGGAAACAATTGCGGTTTTGGACATAGTTTCGACTTTTTCCTAACCAAAGAACTTGAACACATTGGAATAAGTCTTCTTATATCAAGCTACAATTGTTAAGCCCAAAAATCATCTCTACTTTAGATTTAAACTCAACTTATACAAGCTTCGGCATCCAAAGAGGAGCATCCGCCCATAATGGATCTTCCAAACTGGAAATTGGTAAAGACAAATCTTGTTGAGAGAGTTTGGATGACAGATCATGAGAGTAAAGGACTGTATAGATACATTGACAGCAGTGAGATCAACCTTCATAGGTGCTCAAATCCATGCCTCGAAGAGCTAACTGATTACAAGCTCTTATATGTCTATACATAGGGAGTCGACTATTAATGGAAATCTATAGTTTTTGACACATATGGACAAAAAACAGAGCTGTAGAAAGCACAAATCCACAAACTACATTAGAAATAGGTGGATATTTGGTCAATTAAGGACCACAGATACCTCCACCAAACACAAGGATTCCTACAAGAATTCCAAAAAGGGAGCCACCTAGATTCTCTCCTAGAGCAATAACAAGAGAAGGATTGGGAGAGTCTATGGTTAGACCTATAGACAATCGGTGAGTTAGACCATCCCAAGTCCAAAAATGGATAAACAAGAAATACTCCGGAGATAAAGATCCAAGAGATCATGTAGCGGCTTTTAGAAGAGTAATTAGCAGAGGAAGTTTCAAATTATGCAACACTATTTGCAGGATTCGGGCTGACTCTAGAAGATGACGTGGCTACATGGTTGGACTCAGTGGAAAGACAAGAATTTGAGACTCTAGACAAGCTGTTTGAAGAATTCATCGAAGAATTCTTGCAAAAAGGCATAGCTCACAATATAGTCTCACAAACTCATAGATTTAAACAGAAAGAGGGTGAATCAGTGTGCAAGGTGGCATTATGGCTCCAGGGATATGTCAAGGTTTGTTCGAGAGCGGAAATACCTATGCAATCATGATTGATGTTGATCTTTATCCAGGAAATGAGACATGCAAGTCTTTAGAAGGATCTGCATATGATAAGGAGTCTGACGCTAAATGAATTGATCAAAGAAGCTCTTTATCTAGTGGATAACTGTGAGGAATACAAGGAAAAGGATTGTAAGAGTCAAGAGGACGACACGTCCTCTAAGCATAGTGATTCACAAATTACTGAGTCCATTGTTGCAAAAACAACGGCATCTATCAATCAAGAAATTTTTTGATGAAATGGTCAAGAGTTTAACTCCTCTTGTAAAGTATGATCCAAAGGAGCCTAAGTCGTGCAAAATTGAGAGGAAATGGACAAACCATACGAGGGAAGAGTGCTACTATAGCATGGAATATGCTAGAGAGAGGTATGTACAACCTATTAAAGTAGCACTTGCTCCACCTAGATACATATGGGGAAGCACCAAGACCAATAGGAGTTTCAAGACCATAACCTATCTTAGGACAACAACCTCCGCTTCAAGGTGCTATAATGTCTATAGACATGAGATACACTTCGATGATGGAAGCATATAATAAAGAAACACTAGTACCAACTACAATGTATTATAACAACCAAAGGGGGTACTGCCCTTTGAAGCAACAAAAGATGAGAGAAACACATGGAGTGATGAGACCGGTACAACCTTCACATCCTACATTTCAACTTGAAGAAAGAAGGTATGAGATGGACAAAAGGAAACTGCGGTTCATTGTGAATAGAGGCTTAGCTAGGTCACAGCCTATTTACAGCCAAGAGGAAATACAAGAAGAAGCTCCTCAACCAGAGACAGATTGTCACAAAAGCTGTGACAACCATTTGGTCAAACAATGTCCTTGGAGATCACTCAAGTAAATGCCTATTGTCTTCACTGTGGTATCATTCACTTGATCTCCGATTGCCCAAAAACCCAAAATGAGTCATAAAGATCACTATGAACGTCTCAAGGATCATTCAGCTACCTAGTAGCTCGAGAAACAAAAACGTTGTACCAGTGCAAGTAGTTACGCGAGCGCAAGCTCAAAAGGAAGCTGATGAGAATCCAAAGACAGAGAAAATGGAAACTGACACTTGATCTCCGATTGCCCAAAAACCCAAAACGAGTCATAAAGATCACTCGAATGTCTCAGGGATCATTCAGCTACCTAGTAGCTCGAAAAACAAAAATGTTGTACCAGTTCAAGTAGTTACGTGAGCGCAAGCTCAAAAGGAAGCTGATGAGAATCCAAAGATAGAGAAAATGGAAACTAACACGAGTCTAGAAACGGGTGAATGAAAGACCGACAGACCTAGTCAAAAAACCAAGAGCAAACGAAGCAATTGGAAAGCTAGAAAGGGTAGAATGAAAGCATATATGGTACAAGAGTAGAAATCCGTAGTTGAGGAGCTTACCCAAGCTAAAAAAAGATAATACAACATGAGGAAAGGTTTGCATCTTCTCTTATGTAGATGTCTCAACCTCTAGAAGAACCATCCATGGAAAGTGAGCGTAGAAGTGCTAGTTCATGAGGATCAGTCTTGGTAGAAAAAGTCAACAAACTATGAGATGCCCTCCTAAAAGCCTATGACACACGGCTCAAAAACAATCAAACCCAAGAGCAAAGATAAATGACATATCCCTATGCGGAACTAGAAAAGCAAAGGCATATCCTTATGCAGAACTACAAAAGCAAAGGATTGAAATGTGCCAAAAAATTATTCAAGCAACCCAAGCTTTACTAGAACCGCCAGTTGGAAAACCTGAGGATGTGATCCTTGTCTCATCTACACCACTAATCCCACCAAACCAGGAACGAAAAGAGACAAATCCTAGTCACGAGCATGCACCAAAGCTCAAGGACCCGCATTGAACCAAGGATAGTGTTGAATACCACGGATAACTCTTTTGATGGATTTAACCTAGCTATACCTAAGGTTTGTAGAGAAATAGATGGTCTTGATGAATTGTGAAAACAAGTCAGAGATGCCAATGAAGCCAGTGAGCTAAGCAAATGAGTAAACCAAACTAGTGATGGAAGAGAAGTGTTTCTTCCACCAATAGAGGAATTTGAGGTTGTATCTCAAATGAATCTAGAAGTGCAATCATATTGGGGAGACATAGGATCTGTACAGTCCATGGATAGTAATGGAAATGGCCTATAATAGCGGAATTAAGAGAATTAGAGTGAGCATTTTTGTGAGATCACTTTGAGAACATAGAGGGTGAACTTAATTGATAGCAACATAAACATAGTACTTAATTAACTTGGCATGTAAAATACTTTTGCAAGAGAGAGAGAGAGAGAGAGAGAGAGAGTGAGAGAGTATTAGAGAACATGACAATAGTTGAGGACCGGATTTACTTGGAGCCGGGTCCCCCCTCCAAAAGGAATTTGTAATATAGATTCTCCCATCAAGAGAGACTTGGTACAATACAATCTTTGTGTTCCTTGTGACCTTGGTGATGCTATGAAGATGGAAAGCTTCATGCATCATGAGCATAACATAAACTTTGCAAAAAACATTAATTATCCCAAGCCTCAATCCCAAGGCCTCAAACACCTTCAAAGGTGGAGAGAGCTAGCGGAGAATGAGGGTAGGGAAGAGAAAGAAAAATTATTCATAGGAGAAAGAAATAGTTCCTCACTTATCATCACTCTTCTTGCTTAGCATAGCATAATAGCATAGTAATGAAGATGAAGAAGATGTCAAGCTTAAGCATTGAAGCATGACTCTTGGTTGGATTTTCATTCCATAGCCAAGATTGTTGGTGTAGGCTCTCAACTTCTCAACAAGCTTGGAGAAGGAGAATATGGAGCTCTTGCACTTTGCACTCCGCACAATGAGAGAATGTGTGTGTGTGTGTGTGTGTGTGTGTGTGTGTGTGTGTGTGTGTGGAGAGAGTATACCCCTTCTCAAGCTTGGTCCACCTCTCTCTCTCTCTCTCTCTCTCTCTCTCTCTCTCTCTTATTATTTAATTATATCATTTGGACATGTGTCCTCTTTTCCTCTTTGAGAGAAAGAACTTAATTATTTATTTTTATGCATCTAAATTATCATCGGACCCCTTTTAAAGCCTATCCAATAGAATTCAAGAACATCATGAGGGCCACATGTGGAGGATTTTGACATGTGTCTTTAATGCTTCTTAAGTCATTTGGTTTGAATTGAACACTTCAAGCACTTAGTCAATTAAGCATGGAAACCGTTTATGCCTCTTGAGAGTTTATCTTTGAATTGAACACTTCAAGAACCTTAGTCATTTAAGCATGAGAATTACCTCAAGCTTGGACAAGGTTCCCACAAATACTTTAGGCACTTTAGCTAGCAAGCCGACAAGCATCTCATGCTTGGGTAGGATTCCCACCTCAAGGTCAACCCTAGCTTGCCTAAGGTCAAAGGACTTTTTAACACTAACTTTTGTTGGTCTTTAATGAAGCTAACCTTAAGGTCTTTTAAGCTCCATTAGATGCACGTTTCTCTTTGATAGACTACCTCCTTTTGGACCCTTATTGAGATGTAACCATCTCTCCTCTTGGTCCCTTGCTGAGGTAAATTTAAAAGCACTTATTGCACATTGCTCTTTGGTAGACCATCTCCTTTTGTAACCCTATTGAGATGCAACCATTTCTCATTTTGGTCCCCTGTTGAGATAGGTCTAGAATCACATATCTATATCCTAACTCTTGTTCCCTTTTTATCTTCCCATATTAAATGATCAGTTTAATATGAGACAATCATTAGGTAAAGTTAGTTATTATATTTTATGACATGGACAATCAACCAATTTCTCTAAGAACACTACCATCCTATGTGGGAGAGCACGAGGCCAAGTCAAATGTTATTGCAGACCCATCACAGAGACTGTCTTCCAACAAGTTCTTCGATTCAAAAGGGTTAATCGATAATGTATCTACCCCAGTCACCTGTACGACTCAAATTGAGGAAGGGATCAAAGAGCTTGAAATACCTCAGCTAAACACAAGACTGATACCTCTGAACAAAGTAGGGGAGTACTATGAGAGAGAAGATGGGAACCACTCTTCTTGTGGAATTCCAAGGTGTAAAAACCATGGAAATCCTTGACAGTGGATCTAGTGTTGCCATCGCAACAAAAGAGATCTGGAAACAATGGGGAAAATTGGCAGTGAGGGCTACCAGGCTGAAACTACATCTTGCAGATGGACATGTGGAAAATCCCCCAGGACTGCTAGAAAAAGTAGTTGTCACTTCTTGCGGCATTGAATATGAGCATACCTTTGCTATTGTTGATTTTGGCAAGAATGCAACTAAAAATGGTCCAAGATTGGGGATAGGACCAAACCTACCTGAGACACATGGAAACCACAGCAAGGATAAACTTGAAAGACCATAGCTACAAGGATGTGACAAGAACGATAAACTTGAAAGACCATAGATACAAGGATGTGACAAGAACACCGGTGGAGGAGTTTGATTCCATTACAATAGTAGGATCAGAACTTCTAGCATGGTGAGAGCATAGTTGGGTAAGCCTAAAGAATTATGGATGTATGGAGCTTCATAATGCAGAAGCTTAAAGCGAGAGGAATGTATCTTAGAGGGGGTGATTGAAGATAAGGATTATATCCCAGAACCATTTCCTTAAGAAGCATTAGATCCACTAGAATGGGAACACATCTTGGCTATTCTGGATGTGTGGGGTATTTAAGATGGTCTCACAACAAAGTTTTGTGATAAAGATGGCTTTGATGTCGTTATTTTGCAATGAGTGTGATCGAGGAAAACAAAGAGAACCAGACATCAACAAGCTCCCAATATGAAGAGCAAACAAAGGAATGTCAAGAATCAAAAGACGAAGAAGAAGACGAGTTCTATGACTCCGTAGAACACTTAGAGCTTCAAGAAGATGTCGACTATGGAAATCGAGACAACTCAGCAGGTGACATGAACGACACTTTAACGAATGCATGGTTTTATGATTGTCCAAATCAAAGACCCAAGAACCAATGTCATCGCTACAAGTATAAAGTACATCAAAAGTGGATTCCAAAATCCTCAGTGGTGCCAGAACTGCAACAAGCATCCTCATATGTGGCTTCTATATAGGAAGAAAATATTTAGCCAAGAAGAACACGACCATGTCAAGAGCTAAAAACACTCTGACCAATGGGCTAGAAAAGTCATTCTAGAAACAACAATCCAAGAGCAAACAGACACTAGCTTTCCATAACTAGACAAACCACCAAGGGAAAGTGCCAGATATCAACTGTGATGAGGATAGTAGTGATAGTGATGATTTTTCTAACATCCCCTACCAGGAACTCATGTGATCACTATCACTAGCAGCTTCTACAACAACCATGGAAGACCAAAAGCAAAGAACAACAAGTCAGAGACAAAAGTTTGAAAAATATGGATACCAAAGAGCCAGCTCAATCATTACCAGGTATGGATTAAGAAGATGAAGATCTTTGATGAAAAATCACAAGATCCAACACCAAAAGGAAAACAGTCAAAGTATTCAAGAACGGCTAAGAAAATCACAAAGTCGCAAGCTTTTGCAACTCAGATTTGGGTTCCAAAGAAGTTGA
Source organism: Adiantum capillus-veneris (assembly GCF_014529385.1). Classification (NCBI taxonomy): domain Eukaryota; kingdom Viridiplantae; phylum Streptophyta; class Polypodiopsida; order Polypodiales; family Pteridaceae; genus Adiantum; species Adiantum capillus-veneris. Next base: position 32,206,442 of record NC_140943.1, read on the forward strand.
TTCAAGCACAAAGAGGTCAGGAGTTTACTTGGGTTCTGAAACGGTTAAAATATCAACTTCCAAAGTCTGGATCCTGTCGCCAACCAAGCGTACAAGGGCTAAAGCAATGGCCACTGTTGACTCACACAAAGACAAAGTGAATCCCAAAGAAGTCTCTTCAAATAAAAACGAAGTAGGAACAAGTATGGGTTCCCAAACGAGCATCATCAATGAAACAACCAGTAATCACAAAGACGTGGGTCCTAAAGGAAACCAATAAAACTACTATCACCGCATCGTCGCTTGAATTTTTTCAATTTCTCCTACAATTACAATACATTTAGAAGAGAGCAAGTTACTCACTTCACCACTGCATGTTACACAAGGCTTACAGATCAAGAGATAAAGTGAATAATCCGAAAAAGCTCGGAAGCCTTCAATCAAGCAAATGGCACAGGAGCTTCAAAGACCATCACATTGCTTAGAATAGGAAGCCTCGCCATCAAATGCCAATAAGAAAACTGCTTATACCCACACCTTGCACAACATAATTTTCTTCCATGCATTGACTATGTATGCATAACAGGGCTACATTACAAGGTCTGCATAGACACAATTTTTAATTGCCCAAGCACATCACATACCCTTGACGATACCCTTTCATTTAGGAGGACTCCAAAGGGGGGAGGGGGGGGGGGGGGGGGGGGGGGGCATTCTAAATGTGGACCTAATATTATGAATATTAGAGGGCAATGTTTTGTGAGTTTCATTGAATTTTTGTGTTTGATTGTGATATTTGTTTGACAAAATTCGGAGTATATGCCCTCATAATAGCGTTACAAGAGGAGTAGAATTTTGTTCGAATGATTTTTGCTTTTTGTTGAGTTTATTTTTTGTTTTATTTAGTTATTTTTTGAGATTTTCTTTATTTTTAAAAAACATGTAAAAATCCATAATCCAGATGAAGAAAAGACTAAAGAGATACATGAGCAGTACAAAGAAAGACGGTATAGGAAAATGACGAAACTTCACGAGGTATGCCATATGCACAAGGCTATAATGTCAGAGGTAAGAAAAGAATATTGATCAGTCTTCAACAACAATATGAGGACAAAAATGACTAAGAATGGTCATAAAACACCGGGATGGCCTACAAGGACAAAGAAAGTTGGTGATGCAGCTAAATAAAAGCACTCATCAAGTGTAAAGTTGCCTATAAGACACATCACTCGACTGCAAGGCCGTATACAGGAAGTAGACCTTATACTGCAAATCTTCTATCTTGTATATGACTTAATGAATCCTAACAAACAAAAGGGGTATTAGCAGCAAGCTAACTCAGATATCATTTTTCGGAGCTTTCATTGTAAAAACATTTATTATTTTAATGAATCGAGAATATTATAACTCCTACTTGCTAGATAAACATTGTAATTGATGAACCGGGGCTACAAGCTTCCAGAATGTATCAACCTGTCTTTAGTTAGAGCTCCCAGATTATTAATTTTGACCACCAAAAACCTTGGCTAAGGTATAAAAGCCAATTTTTGTAAGTTTTTTATAAGTTTGGATAATAGAAACACATTGTAATTGATGAGCCGTGGCTACAAGCTTCCAAATTGTATCAACCTGTCTTTAGTTAGAGCTCCCAAATTATTAATTTTGACCACCAAAACCCTTGGCTAAGGTATAAAAGTGAATTTTTTGTATGTTTAAGCTTTAAAATCATAAAATAAGTATAGGCAGGTATTGGGGCATCATTGCTAAGCATTTAAATACATTCTGGGTCAAAAAACGACTAGGTCAAAAACTCACTGTTGTTAATAATCGTAATTTTTGCACTTAACCTAAGTGAGATTTGAGGCCATACGCATGTGTGCTTAGGTCTTATAAACATGTCCTAAAAGTTTCGTAACGTTTGGATGTCGTCTGATACTGTAACGGTTGCGATTTGTTTGCCGATGAGCGACTAGCTTTTGGTGATTTTTGTCATTTGAGTGTAGCTTGAGTTAGATGCGAGTTGTTTGTTTTTTTCTAAGAGATTGACAACCTCTTTTAGCCTCTATGCACTAGTCGAGTCAGCTTCGTCCCATGGATTGACAATTATATCCGTGGTTCTCGCTATGTCTGCAACAAGATAGGAGTGAGGTTAGACACCCGTCCCACATTTGGCACCGCTGCTACGGATCGAAGAGACCTAAACTAGGGAAAAACATGAGCGTCTTGTGAAGTTATCCTTTAACTTCCTCTAGAATCACCTAGAGTCAAAACTTTCTTTTTAAAACCGCATAGCTTAAGATTGTCGTCTTTTGTTGTGTAGAGGTAGCTTGGAAGTAGATTGTACTTGCTAAGTACCTTTAGAACTGTAGGATTGTAGGATTAGATTGGGATTTTGAGAATGATTGATGGACAAGACAAATCTTAAGATCAATGCTCAAGAAACCATAAAAAACCAAGAAAACGAGTGTTTGTGGACACTTTCCACAACCCCATTGCAGTAGAATCTAGGAGTAAGGTAAGTAGAATCCGAGGTGGGATTTTAGAACGTTGCTCTCTCCAAAAGCGTCAATTGTGAGTTGTTATGTGAAATTGCAGAATTTTAGGTCTACGGCTAGAAATAGCACCAGAAGACTGTCAACCACCCAATTCGACTGGAGAGTATGCTTTAAAGTTGTATGAACCAGTGGGTAAGCTCAAGGACGCATTGAGGTAAAAATTTTAAGAGTTTGGAAAAACTCAGATTATTTACTTTTTCTTGATATTTTAGGCCAAATTAAGTTTGGACTTGACTCAGAGGCTTAGAAAAGACTGCCCAGGGAAAAAGTTCAAAAAAATGTTCATTTTAAGCATAAAGTAAATAATTACGATTATTTACTTTTAGCTCAAATGTGACCAAGGTTGATACCAAAGACTCTATGCATGTGTACAAACAACTTTTGTAAAGGCCCATAGAATTTGGATCACCAAACTGACCAAAAACTAGGTAAAAACTTTTTGTACTGACTTTCGAGAACTTGAGTGTAAATTGGAATTTTTTTGTTCAAACCAAGTGAAACTTGACTTACAGGCTTATATTGATGTGATAAACAAGTGTACATGCTCATTTGACCAAAAAGATGTAAAAATTTGTTAGATATAGATAATCATAATTATTTACTTCTGTCCCATTTTTCAACTTTTTTTTACCAAGTCAGCATACCACAAATTTTAGCATGTTATAGTAAGCCCACAAATCAAATTTGGTAAGATTTGGATCATTGGATTGAAAATTGTGGCCAAATTTGCAAAGTCAGTCTATAGATACAAAACTATTGACCATTTGAACAGAAATTATCCAAACTTGATGAAATTTGTCTAGGGAGCTTAAGTTAAGCTCAAATCTGTGTCAAGATTGTTGCAAAAAAGTGCACAAAAATAGCAAGAGCAAATAATCGCGATTATTTACATCTACTACAAAATTGGATATTTTTGCACATTTGAGTATACCACAAGGTCAAACATATCTAGTAGACCACACACAAATCAATTTTGGTGAAATTTGGATCACAAAAGTGAGACTTAAGCCAGATTCTTGAAAACTTAGTATGCGGATACGAAACAGTTGATAACTTGAACAAATTTTGTTCAAACTTAGTGAAACTTGTCCGGAGACCTTAACAAGTTGCATACTTGGCAAATCAAGCCAAAAAGTGCAAAAATTTGAGAAAAGTAAATAATCTCAATTATTTACTACTGATACACAGAGACAGACTCTTTGACTTTTGAACTTGTACATTGTTAGACCAACATAATACAAGGCCACCGGGCAATTTTGGGTTCAATCGGATCCAAATTGATACATGTTCACTCAATTTCCAGGTTGCAAATTAGTCCCATTGGCTTTTTGCAAAAGTAGAATCTGAAAGTTTAAATTGCTGACTCACTTAGCTCAATTTGAAGAGATACACATAGACCAGTCGCAATAGTTAGCAAGGATTGTGCAATCTTTGTGAAAGAATAGCTAACTTGATTAAAACTGATATAGGAATCGGGTTGCAGACAAGGAATTAAAAGCTTGACAGAAGTTGCAATCAAGTCAAGTGGAAGAAATTGACAACAAGTCAATCCGACAGTAGGTAATCTATCTAGGGCTTCACGAGTCTATATGAACCTTAAATCTGGTCATATACTAGCAAAACAAGGCATATTTGGCGAGACCGCTAGTAGAGTATCCACCGAAGAAAGTGTGAATCAAGGAGAGCACTTGGACACTATCTTTAAAGAAGTCTCAGATACTTTTTCAGAATCAATATCTGAAATGTCTTCCTATTCAACTCATTCAGAAACCGGAATGACAGTGCAATCTAAGCACATACTCTTATTTTATAAGACTAATCGCCATGGAGCTCAGGTTTACCTGGATCCTAATGAAGAGTATGCCATTCGCATTGATGACCACAACATAGAGTTTGAAGAGGAAATCAGGGCAAACAAACAAGGACAAATGTACATGGATAAAAATGGAACTCAGTATTTACAAGTTGAAAACACTGACATGATAGACAAATGGGGGTTAGAAGTAAATACCACAATTCCAGATATGGCAACAAAAGAAGGACCACCAACTTTAGAATTTGAGGAATACGATCAAGCTAATTTGAAGCCTTTGAAACGGCTTAGTACGGATAATCCTAGGATCGGAGTCTATTGTTGGGAGGATAGAAACGTCAAAGATCTCTTTTCTATGGACTTCGCATGCCAAATCAGGACAGCTAACACCCATCAAGATCATTTATATCTTCAAAATCAAAGATAAGGGATCATCAGATCTACCAACCTACCTATTTAGGGATTTTTATAACAATAACTTTGTTATGATGACTCCTGAGGAGGTGGAACAAATCAAATACCAAGGGTACTCCATAAGGGATTGGATATTAGGCCAAGGACCAGAAACTATTTCAAGAGATGAACTCCGTGAGAGATCTATTGAGAGCAATGTTAAAAAACCAAAAACCACCTCATCACGAAGGAAACCGGGTGACACTAAAGCCAGTCCAGGGTACATGAGTCACTATTTCCAACAGACTGGTTGAAGGACTCGGAACAGGAACAACTGCAAGGAGACCGGAAGTTGAACCAAATAGACGTGTCAAACTAGCTGATTTCTAAAAATGGGTCCGAAAATACAGTGGATCTGGGGATCCATATGACCACTTAGCGAGCTTTAAGCAAGTGCTAAGATCAGAAGCATATTTGATTTTCATACTCAATTCAAGGGGTTTGGAATGACATTAAAAGGAAAAGCATTAACATGGTTACAAAAAATTCCACTAAGGTCAATCATGGACTTAAATACATTACCTCAAGGATTTGTAGCTGCTTGTTCCAAAACGGTGTGAGCGGGATGAAAACACACACAGCGCCTCTATAACGACCCGACACACACTCTTGGAAGGATATATACACACACTATGGGGCACCACTCGGCTTACACAACACACCTGGCCGAGACACGGAACACACCTCTGGAGTGAGAGGAGAGAGACTATCCACTTGCCCACTCCACACAGACACACACACACACACACCCAAAAAACTCAGCTCAAAAGAGGATAATTTCTGATGTATCGATACAAATGAGCTTGGGCCAACACCAATGGGGCAAACAGCTCACACAATATGGGTAAAAGATACCAGATACAATCACAAACTGGAGCAGAAACTTCGCTCATAGGAGAAACTTACACAGCCAAAACAGCAGAAAAAGAGGGAGGAATTTGGCAAAATGGACAGCGCCATCGCGTCCGGAACGGCCCAAAACCCCAGTCTACAATGTCAAAGTGCTCAAATCCGACCTCGGATGAGCAGTTTACGGCCAAAACAAGCTCCAAAATGAGCAAAATCACACCTGCGGCTGTTCCTCCTCTCTTCTCCACATTTTTTCTGGTCTTCTCTCTATTTTTCATTTCCCACACTTAGCTTTATTAGTTGGGCACCCTTGGCCTTTTAGATGACCTCAAACGGACCCCGAACAGGCCAAAAACTGACCTCGCAGTGCATAGTTGTCACCCTGCTGCATCCATGCGCACACCTGGCACTCAAATTTTTCCAATAATGCATCCCGTCACAACGTGAAGTGGCCCCAAAAAGTGGTCCTAATGATGACCTTTCTGTATAACTCTCACAAGAAAACACCACTTTGTGTCTGTATTCTTCCACGTGCAAATATTGACCCCGTTCGGCCTCCTGACGCCACTCGATGCCATCTGACACACCTGCTTACCTCATGTCGTCAGCCCGCGGATAGCTTCCTCGAGAAGTTTTACGCGCTACCAACTCCTCCTTATTGTAGGAAAAACACACTAGTACTGATAATAGTGAAAATCGATGCACTATGTACACCTTGTCCTACCTGTACACATGTGGGCCCCACGTAACCACCTGGCTCTGAAAAATGGGCAATTCTTTATTTGATGCACCATGCATGTATATGTACATATGCGCAATCCCTTGCTCCAAAAAACTCCTGACATAATTTGCCCATCCCCTAGCCTGCTAGATCATTCATGATCAGCAGCAGCAAAGAGAGATATGAGACTCACCGCATCACAGGTCTCCTCATCCCTCACCAACACTGCTTTATCCACAGACAGCTCATCTTGCTCCACCATCATCAATCTAGCATGATACAATTTAAGACGCAATCCATTTACCCTAGACTTATGTAGAACACCATTCAGGTTAGCCAGTTGATATGTGCCATTTGGAAAACACTCCACTACCTTGAAAGGGCCTTCCCACTTAATTTGAAACTTCTTTTGGAAGGTGTTGTCCAGCTTACTGTTGTAGCGCAAAACCAAGTCATGTTTCTTGATACCCTTACTTTTGACCTTTTCATTTATCTTTGCCAAAGCCTTATCCTGCATCTGACCATAATGCTCCAATGCGCTCATCCTATCCAACTGGACCTCTTGTAACTGCAAGAGCCTCTCTTTGAATGCATCACTAGGCGGCCCAAGCAACTTCTCTAAGAAAGGAAGAACAGGTCTTTAATGGAGACGGCTAGATGTATGCTCAAGGCTAAGAGTTTTCCTCATAAGCTATGGATGGAGGCAATTTCTTGTGCAGCACATGTTTTGAACAGGTGTTCTACTCGTGCCTTGAAGACCATTACTCCATATGAAGCTTGGTATGACAGAAAACCTTCAGTCAGTTATCTTCATGTTTTTGGTTGTCTTGCTTATGCTCACATCCCTCAGCAGTTACGTGGAAAGCTTGATGATAAGGCAATCAAATGTATATTTGTGGGGTACAGTAGTGGAAGTAAAGGTTATAGACTTTACAATCCTGCTACAAACAAGATTTTTGAAAGTCGTGATGTAATTTTTGCAGAAACTACTGCTTAACCTATGGTTGCTTTTGATGTACCTCATATGCAAACACATGATGTATTTGAAGTTTTGCTTCCTTCTTTTGTGGAGAATCAAGAATCACAACAGTTGATAATCTTAATCAATCTTTTGATCAGCATGTGACACCTCATGATGTAGAGGAAATTGTGCGTGAAGAGCAAGAAGTTCTCAGGGAAGAAAGAACCTTGCCTAAATGGGTTCAGAAAACTTTGCAGGATAGCAAGTTGGATGCACCGTTGCCACGAAAAACACGTGCTGGTACTACTTTTGGCAGAGAGCAAGTAGATTTAGCTTGCTTTAGCACTCTTTGTGATGCAGATGAGCCTGATTCATTCGAACAATCTTTAGAGTGTGTTCAGTGGAAAGATGCTATGCAGCAAGAAATTGATTCTATTCATAAGAATCATACATGGGATCTAGTGGACTTGCCTATAGGTAAAAAGCCTATTGGTACAAAGTGGGTTTTTAAGGTAAAAAGGAAACAAGATGATACTGTTGACAAGTACAAATCAAGGCTTGTGGCAAAAGGCTATGCGCAATAGAAAGGCATAGATTATGATGAAACCTTTGCTCCTACTTCTCGTGCGTCCACAGTTAGATCACTAGTTGCAATTACTGCTCATCATGGTTGGAAAGTGCATCAGTTGGATATCAAAACTGCTTTTTTGAATGGTGATTTGCAAGAAGAAGTTTATGTAAGTCAACCAAGTGGTTTTGTTGTAAAAGGTCAAGAGCAAAAGGTATGTAGATTGCGTAAAGCTTTGTATGGTCTCAAACAGGCTCCAAGAGCATGGTATGAGAAGATACGTACTTATCTGATTGGCCAGGGATTTCAGAATAGTCCAACAGAAAGTACTTTGTATGTCAAAAAGAGAGATGGAGTTCTCATTATGCTAACACTTTATGTGGATGATATGCTTCTTACAGGCAATACTGCATATGAAATTGAAGCGTTTAAAGATGCTTTGAGAAAAACCTTTGAGATGTCTGATCTTGGTTTGCTACATTATTACTTGGGTATTCAGTTTGTGCAATCAGAGGATGGCATATACATGTTGCAGGCAAAATATTTGCATAAAATTTTGGACAAGTTTGGTATGCAAAATTGTAAACCAATCTCTACACCCGTAGAAACTGGATCAAAGTTGAGCATGCACGATGCTGGAGAACCTTTTGATGTACATACTTATGCAGCAGCGGTTGGTTGCTTGATATATTTGGCAGGCAACACTCGTCCAGACATTCAATTTGGGGTTTCACAAGCAAGCAGATTTATGCACAGCCCAGGTATGCATCATTGGCAGGCTGTGAAGCGCATACTTCGTTACCTTTCAGGTACCCCTAATCTTTCCATGTTCTTTCCAAGGGGGGATATGTATGGAAAGCATAGTTCTATGCAGCTTCTTGGTTACAGCGATTCAGATTGGGCTGGTGATTTTGACACACGACATTCCACAAGTGGGAATTGTTTTTTCTTGGGAAATGCATGTATATCTTGGCTAAGCAAGAAGCAACCCATAGTGGCTACATCAACTTGTGAAGCTGAGTACAGGGCAGCTTTCACGGAAACAATTGATTGTGTATGGATACGCAGGTTATTGGCAGATCTTTGTGAGTGTCAACAGGCACCCACTACCATTTTCACTGACAGTCAAAGTTCTATGGCAGTTGCAAGGAATCCAGTATTTCATTGAAGAACAAAGCACATAGAGGTTCACTACCACTATGTCAAGGAAAGGCTACATGCAGGGGAGATCACACTAACTTACTATCCTACACAGGATAACATTGCAGATCTATTTACGAAGGCGTTATCACGAGAAAAGTTTGAAGCTTTCCGAAAAGCTTTGGGCTTACTCTCATACACATGATGATCTGCTACCTTGTATGGATTCACACTATCACTACAGGGGGGATTGTAGACATGTAGTAGTGTTAGTGTGTATACGCGCTTCACCAGGGGCACTTTTCTCCCACTGGGTTTTTCCCCCTGGACATCTGGTGTGAAAGGAAACCTTATCTCTTAGGGTCTCACATAAGCTTTGTAGCTCTGAGTTTGTATATACTCTATTATTCTACAGAGATCTCGTACGCAAGCTCTGTGTCTTCTCCTTCTCCATCTTCTTCTTACTCTGAGTTGTTGTCTTCCTTCTGTTTCCTGTTTCATCATCTTCAACAATTTATGGGTAGACAAGGAAAAATTCTTGGACATATAGGGTCTAAAAATGGCATAGCTACGACATGGATAAAATTCATGTTATTTTGTTGATTTGCCTAGACCGACAACAGTCAAAGGGGTTCAAACATTCATGGGACATTGTGGATATTACAGACGGTTCATTTACATATACGCTATAATTGCAAAACCCATGTATAGCTTGATTACACTCTTTGAATGGACTAATGAGTGTGAAGAATCCTTCATGAAGCTTAAGCAAGCTCTCACTTTAGCTCCAATATTTAAAGCACCAGATTGAAATAAGATATTCCACATACATGTAGATGCTTCCAATTTTGCCATTGGGTGTATCCTAGCTCAAGCAGAAGACGGAAAATTTGATTTTCCTATTTCTTATGCTAGCAGACAGTTGAATATGGCAGAGAAAAACTATACAACCACCGAAAGGAAAGGATTAGGAATGATCTATGCCATCAAAAAGTATAGACATTACCTATTAGATAACAAATTTTTGTTCTTTGTGGACCACCAAGCCTTTTTGTACTTGGTCAACAAGCCATGCAACACAGGAGGAATAGTGAGATGGTTCATCATTCTTTTGGAATTTGATTTCACTGTAGTTATGAAAAAGGGCACCACTCATCAAAGAGCAAATCATTTGTCAAGGATTGTTTCAGGAGAACCACCTAAGGGAGTAGACGATGATCTACCAAATGCATATCTGTTCTCCATGGAAATGATACCTCAATGGTCGGAAAACATGGCATCATTGATGACCATAGCTCAAGTGGATTCGCAAATACCACTTCCTATTACAATCAAATTAATTGAGAAATCGACTATGTCTCAATTATTAGCTGGAAGGTTGTACAAAAGAAATCGAGATGGAATATTACTTTTATGCATTAATCCTGAGGAGAAAAACCAATACCTAAGTCAAGCACATATTACCATAGTAGGACTTCACTTTGCGAAAGACCAAACTATGCGACGAATCTTGAGACTTGGAGTATTTTGGCTAACTATGAGGAGGGATGTTCATTCATTTGTGAAAAAATGTCCTCAATGTAAAAAACAAGCACCCATACCTCATGTAACATTGTTCCAAATATCACTTGTTCCTAAGTGGAGTAACTATCTAGTTATTTACTTATCAAGCCGAACATTTCCTGAGAATATGAGTAAATGCCGCCAAAGAGCAATTGAAATAGAAGCAAGAGACTATGCTCTTATTGGGAACCAATTGTATCGGAGAGGTAAAGATCAATATCTGTGTCTTTGTGCAAATCAAGACGAATATATTTTCATTATAGAACAAGCACATGCTGGATTAGCTAGAGGTCACTTTTCGAGTGAGACCACTACAAGAGCAATCTTAATGGCAGGCATATAGTGGCCAACACTTTTTGCAGATGCCAAAGAATATGTTTGAAGGTGTCATGCATGTCAACAAGCAAAAATGCCAACCCTTGAAGATAGCACGTCCTTAAGACCAATGATGGAGGCTAGAGCTTTCAAAAAATGGGATATAAACTTTGTTGGGCCAGTACAACCACTTGCTTATAGAACCCAAGCTCAATATATCATTGTCGCTACGGACTATTTGACCAAGTGGAGGAGGCTAAAGCAACTCAAAAGAATGATGCCAGAACTACATCCGCATTCTTATATGAGAACATATTCACAAGATATGGACTACTAATAAAAATTGTCAGTGATAGGGGAACTCATTTCCCCAATGAGCTAATTGAGTATCTGCTTAATGAATTTATGGTCATCCATAACAAATCAGCTCCCTATCACCCACAAGCGAATGGATAAGCTGACCATACAAATAATATTCTTAGCTCGGTATTGACTAAAGTGGTTAGTTCACGAAGGACAGATTGGGAAATGATTATCCATGCTGCTCTATGGGCTTATCGAGTTTCATTCAAAACATCTTTAAATGCTACACCCTTTAACCTTGTTTATGGTCTTGATGCCATACTGCCGATAGAATTTCTATTACCAACACTAAGGGTAGCTAAGGATCTCGAGTGGACTGGACATAAATTATCAAAGAGGCTTGAAGATTTAGAAAAGCTTGATGAGCAAAGGCTAACAGCTATATCTCACATCTATGCACAAAAGCGAAAAACAAAACAGTTTTTGGATTCCCATCTAGTTACAAAAATCTTCAAAAAAGGGGACTTAGTTTAATCTATTCCCTTAAGCAGCCCATTCCCAAGTTTAAGAAAAAGGGAAACGGACCGTTTATCATTGAAGATGTATCTCCAAGTGGAGCAGTAAAGTTGTCCACCCTAGATGGTGAACCAATGGCTTATTGGATTAGTGGATGCCGTTTAAAGAAGTACAATTTTCCCCTAACCAATGAATTGCTAGAAAGGATGCATGCAGCTAAACAAAGAAAGATAAAACAACACGTTATTGATGAAGCCCAAGAGGAAGCTCGGCTTCGAGTACTCAAAAGAAAAGTTTCTCTCAAAAATTAACAAATACCTATTCCCATCAACACTCTGGAACTAAATGAACGACTATTGGGAATTACAGAAAGATGCAGTGTCAATGGATGATGAATGGTTAGATGGAATGGACCTTCGCATCAAAGTAAAACTGAACAATCATAGCACAAATGCTTTGGTCAGTACACGAGCTCGAGTAAATGCAATCAGTTATTCCACATACAAGAAAGTAACAAGTCAATCTTTGATAGCAGAAATAGTGGCTATTAAAGGATGCAACAAGAACCCAACACCGACATTGGGAGTAGTCAACTTAAATGTGATAGTACATGGATGTTCATGCCCTCATCAATTTGTATGCTTACCAGCTGAACACATGAATGAAACAATGATTCTTGGAATCTCATGGATGCGGACTTACAAGGCAGTACCAGATTGGGATACCAATCAGCTCAAGCTATCACCTAAAGGCGGACAACTCATTGTTCCAATTGCACCAAGCAAAGAGGAATGGAAAGGAGGTTACCAGCAGAACAACCCAGGAAGCAATCGATCTTCTCTATCATATAGGCAAGCAAATGCTACAAGTAGCATGCAAGGAGTCAGGCAAATTTGGGTACCAAAAGCAAAGCTTAAGGACAAATCGATTCAAATCTGGGTACCCAAAACATCATCTATTGTACCAAAGATGGTTCCAAGGTTCAAAACACAAAGGGGAGCATCTTCGAGTAGGGAACCTAGAACAAAATGGACTTGGAGGAAAAAGGAGCACTTATCTTCTCCGCAAACTGTAAAACCAATGAAGCAATGGAAAGTTAAGTCTCAAGAGACTCAACCACAACATTCTGACTGAGACAAACCAAGATACTAATGGAGGGTAAAAGCTTGACAACAACCATCATTATTAATACCAATAGCTCTAAAAATCAGTGTGCCAAAGCATCCTAATGGTACAATCAAGCAAAGAGCACACAAGCTACAAGACTTGCTCTTTGGAAGACAGCAAAAGAAAACCTCGACATCAGAAATCCTTGAGTTAATTACTCAAGACCCAACTCTTGCACAACATAATGGTTTTAACTGCATTGATCTTCAAAGCATGGTAGAGCCAATCAAGGCTATGCATAGACACAATTGTTCGACCCATGCACACAGTCGTCCTGGAGTACACCATCTAGGAGGGATGGAAGGGAACTAAGTAATTAAGGGCAACGTTTGAAGAGGGAGGAAAAAGTTTGATGTTAACGTGTGATTTTTTGAAAAATTACCTAACAATGCCCTTAGCAAGTCATCAATAGAGGGAATTTAACTGACAACATCTCCCTGATGAGTGTAAAGGGTGTATATACTATGAGAAAATCATCAAAAAATGGTCTTTTTTGTTATTTTTTATCATTTTTTTATATTGGGACTTAAAAATGGAGAAATCCAACAAAAAACATGAGACATGAGGTGTAAGTTCTATGCTTATCAATGATCAACTCTATATGGCCGGTAGCTAATTTAAGCCCATGGAAAATACCCTAGAAATCGAGCAGTGCACGAAGTCCTACGACCAAAAATTGACCATAGCGGCCAGTTAACTCAACCAAATCGGACGAGACTTGAACTGTAACATGCCCCTATATAATAGAACACTTCTATATCACTAGATGACCATTCGGCCGGGGTCGAGGGGGTTCCCAAGTAGAAAAGCTACGTTTTTGCCAGATGCCAGAATTGGATTCTGACTCCACAGACAGCTTATAGACTGGGTCTATACACAATGTACATGGATGGTTTCATAAAAACAATCAAGGCAAGCTCTTGAAAAGCAGAAAACAGCTCGAAGGCTACAAAGCGTCAAATTTGACATATGAAGTCAAACTGACTCCAAATGGGACAAAATTAGATGGGTAGCTTCAGGACTATGTAACAGACAAGTCCATGGCTTCAAAAGTGACTAACCAATTCCACAGGCCACGTAGTCACAAAAACTGGTGATTTCAGAGTCAACAAAGCACGAAGTGATGCCAACAAGACAAAACTTTACCAAATTCAATTTAGGGCTTGTTTTAGGTGTATTGAATATGTTTAGGTCAAAAAATTGTCAAGTTTAGCAAAAAGGTTAACTGTTGTAAATAATCGTGATTATTTACTTTTACATTTTTTTGGCTTGGAAATGGTACCTTCACTTCACCTATCACTCGTACACACCTATTACATGCCACATTTCAAGTATGAGCCAAAATGATCAACAAACACTTGGAAATTGTCAAAAAAACGCAAATAAGTCTTTTCAAACCAATTTCTGAGTTATCAGTCACATTTTTTGATCCAAATCACACCATATCTCATACACAGGGTCTGCATCAAGCCTAGAGCCAAGTTGCAACAAAAGTTGTGCATTTTGATGAAAAAGTTAATAATCGTGATTATTTACTTTCTTGCCAAAATGGGGGAATTTTGCAACTTTGACCTTATGGAACCAAAGCACATGATGTCCCAAGCCCATTGACCAAATTTGAGCTAATTTGGATCTCTCAAAATCTCAAAATCCCTTTATATCTATTGTTTCACAGACTGAAAGCCTAAATCTGACACCATTTCCACCCAATGCACTTAAATGAGCCCACACTTCACTCAAAGTACCTAATTGCTATATATTTCAAGCCTATCATGTCAAAAGTGCAAAAAGTTGGAAAAATTTCCTAGCTATAAATAATCGCGATTATTTACTTTTGTTGCAAATTTTTGCTTGAACTTGATGGTTTTGATCTTTACATGTTTTTATGCATCTATGCATGCTCCAAAATTGATTTGAAGCAAATTGGACTCAAATTGTCAGCAATTCAGACTCAAGGACATTTCAGAGCAAAAATTGCAAAAAAAATTCTAACTTTGGCACTGTATTCCGCTAACAAGAGCAATGCAAGCTGCGGAGAAGGCCAAGAAAAGGGTATCCCAAAAAGAGAAGCTGCAAGCGCTGCCACCCTACCAAAACTGGACCCATGTTCAGTGAAGATGGCAAAAGCAACATACTTGTCAAGAGAACAACTTGAGAAAAACAATACAACAATTTTCACTGGCAGGTTTAAGAGTGAAGAAGGACACCAAGTAGAGCTACAAATGCTACCAAAAGAGATCTATGATGTAGCTACAAAGCCAGACACAAAATAAGCCAACAGAAGGCTGGGCCTCAGGGACTTCTACGACCAGGAACCATGCAGCATAGATTTCTAGAAAGCCTATGAGTTGTTGTCTACAATTAAAGATGATGGGTCAGCCCAAATCACTTACCAACAAGGACAGAAAGTATAAGTGGTGATCACAAAAGAGATTGTGGCCAAGTCACTAAAGTTGTCGACTGAGAAGGGATGACAATGCGCGCCGAGACAGAAAGATAGCAGGCACATTCACCAAGGAGAATGTTGCTGCAACGTCTGTCGACCTCACCCAACAGCAAGTGGAAGAACCAGCATGTCCGTACCACTAGCACTTCCACTTTCTAGCAAAGAGACTGCCACGATACACCACACCAAATCATGCAGTTGCGACTACATTCACCCAAGTGTTGAAGTAGACAACCGAGCAACCGATTGATCATGCACGGTATGTGCTGACAACGCTGAAGGGCACCAAGAAAGAAGGAAAAATCACCTATCTAGGCACGCCTGAAGTACTGACAAGAATAGCATACCATGCTATTGGCATGGCCGACAATTTGTCGCCAGCCCCAGACCAGAACACATGGATTGTGTCGGCACATCCTTCTCCAAGAACTACGCGTTCATCAAAGCGAGTTTATAAATCTAATGAAGAATTGGCAGAAAGCTCCCACGAAGCTCATAGCAGTGAGAGTTAAGATAATGAAGACAGAAGGGCCAGAATAGAAGAGATGAAGAAGAAATCTATAGCTGCACACCAAGAGGAACCTCAACAGAAGAAGACGAGATTTGAAAAAGAAAAACAAACTTTGAAAGAAGCTGCCAAGCTGTAGGTGAGGACCTGGAAAGGTGGGTTCCAAAAGAGATAAAGGATCCCACAAACTTCCTCGAACGCATGTACGCAGAGGCAGAAGCCCTCAAATTAAAAGAAGCTCAAGAAGCTAAGAGAAAAGCAAAGAAGATGCAGCATAGCAACAAAGACAGGTGGAGGCTACGAAACAAAGTGACACACAACACGAACAAGATGAAAATGTCTCCGAAGCCTACCTCACCCGCTACGGAATAGGCATACCACCCAATGCCAAGCCCTCCCCCTTCACCAACAATTAGACCCAATGAGGGTGAGGAAGCCAAAGGAAAGGACCTTGAACAACAAGCAGCCAGTTTTGAGCAGCCCAAAGCAACAAAAACAGAGGCCACACCATCTACGACCACCCAGCAAGAATCGGCCGAGGCATCCACGAAGCCTCAAGAAGCAAAGGCAGCCGAGGTGACCGCAACGCCTCAAGGAGAGGTAGAACCCCCACCGCAACCACAAGTAGCCACCACAGCACCACCCAAGGAGCCACACATAGAGACTGCTAAAAAATCTAAGCAGCCTATAGAGTCTGAAGAATGGGAGACAAATGATGAATCCATCCTACAAGTTAATGAACATGCCAAGCAAATGCAGTAGATGACAGGAAAAATACGAACATCAACACTTAGCCGTAGTGCTAAAGCTAATGAGCTCGAAATGGTCATCCATGCTCTACAAGGAGAGTTAGATGACAGGATGAATGTCATCTCCGATCTACAAAGACAAATCCAAGAGCTGAAAGCTGTCGAACAACACCAGCTAGCCAAAGAGAAGCAACAAAAAGAACTGGAGGAGCTGGGTGAACTTCTCACCAAGTTATCAGATGCTTGCAAGACAAAAGACCAACAGCTGACAAAGGTAACCAATGAACTCCTAACCACAATTGTGTCAGTACCGAAGATCCAAGTGCAGCTCGACGTAGCAAATGCCTCTCTGCAATACTCAGAGAAAAGGATCAATGATCAGGAAACTTTTTTAGACAGATCAGAGAAAATCATGTCGTTGCCTCGATCAAGAAGGATCTCAAGCTAGAGCTAAAGCTAGAGCAATCACAAAGAAGAGACCTTGCACTAATGCGGGTATCACGAGAAGAACAACTGCTCAAGGAGATAGCTGAGCTAAAAAGAGTCAATCGGCTGTTAAGAGAGGGACAACCAGAGACACAAGAAGAAGCTGATACCTCAGAACAACCAACTCTCGAAATTTCCTCAATCTCTTTTGCTGAGATGAAAACACAGCTGACAGAAGGGATAGAAGGAGAAACTGAGTTTCAAGTACCACTCATAGATGTTGAGCAAGTGCCCATGGTCCAGCTATCTAAAGCTGAAGAAGATGCATGAAAGGAACAAGTTGCCCAGGAGACAGATGCTGAATGGAAAGCAACGATGGATTGGGAGTTGAGAATTCTCCACTCAGTCAATGTCACTCAACTCACTCCCAACCAAATCAATGCACAATGGCATCAACAATCGTTGCCATATCCTTTGATCAAGGTAGAGCTATTACAGGCCAAGAAAGATTCTACAAAGATATGTAGGCAGAAGGTGCAGAGGATGTGTACCCCAAGTGGAGAAAGAGCTAACTGAACAAGAATCCGTGATATCTAATTCTGTTCACAAGAGCACCTGCCGCACTTCAGAACGACCCAACCTTTTGTCTTGTACCATGAGTAAGGACATGGCAAGCAGATGAAGCACTAATAAAGAAGCGGCCTACATGGATGAACTATCCACGATTGCTAGCTCTAGAGCAGGGAACACCGATAGAGGAATACAGGGTGAAAACCCTAATGGGCGCCATGACTTTCTTCAAAATTCTTCCTGGCCTCTCATGTGCCATGCTATATAAGATTTGCCGAATGTTGCTCACCTGTATTCAGGCTTTTCATGAGCCAGAGCAAGCAGGGGCACCATGATGTTATTTCTTGAAGGCAATACGGGCCTCTGCTACAACTTAAGTGGCCAGCCTTCCAAAAAAGTCCTTTATGGCTTCTACACCTGATGCATGTTTTTGCCTTCAAGCAATATGATGGCGTTTGAGGAAGCATTTTTATATAGGGTTCTTCACTTGGCGAATGAAGATTTATGGGCCAGTGATCAGCAACCTAACCTCCAGATTTGTTGGCTATTCAACCATTGAGCTTAAAAACAGAGTCACATGCAGTTTGTTCTTACAGGTTCCTAACAAAGAGAGAAGACTGAGATATGAGAAAGCCTTACACGCACTTAAAAACCGCCTCGCCAGTTGTCAACCTGAAGACTACTTCAGCCCATGAAGCTGTGTCAAGGGACGACACAATCAAGGAGGGGGGGAATGTTAGCAGCAAGCTAACTCGAATATCATTTTTCGAAGCTTTCATTGTAAAAACATTTATTATTTTGATGAATCGAGAATATTGTAACTCCTACTTTCTATATAAACATTGTAATTGATGAGCCGGGGCTACAAGCTTCTAGATTGTATCAACCTGTCTTTAGTTAGAGCTCCCAGATTATTAGTTTTGACCACCAAAAACCTTGGCTAAGGTATAAAAGCCAATTTTTGTAAGTTTTTATAAGTTTTGGATAATAGAAACACAGCGTGAGCCAACGGTGCTCACTTCTCTCCTTCTCTCGCTTCCTACTGCCTCCCGGTTGTTACATTGCAGTTGCGTCTATTGCGTTGCAACTGCACGTAAGAGCTCTACGCATTGATGTAAGCATTTCATGGTAATCTGTAGCTTTTGGCGTCGCCGACCAACGGCCTAATTTCATCATAAGTAGGAATTTAAGCTTCAAAATCATAAAATAAGTATAGGCGGGGTATTGGGGCAGCATTGCTAAGCATTTAGATGCATTCTGGGTCAAAAACGACTAGGTCAAAAACTCACTGCTATTAATAATCGTGATTTTTGCACTTGATCTTAAGTGAGATTTGAGACCATAAGCATGTGTGCTTAGGTCTTATAAACATGTCTTAGAAGTTTCATAACATTTGGATGTCGTTTGATGCTGTAACGATTGCGATTTGCTTGCTTATGAGTGACTAGCTTTTGGTGATTTTTGTCATTTGAGTGTAGCTTGAGTTAGATGCGAATTGACAACCTCTTGTAGCCTCTATGCACTAGTCGAGTCAGCTTCGTCCCATGGATTGACAATTATATTCGTGGTTCTCGCTATGTCTGCAATAAGATAGGAGTGAGGTTAAACACCCGTCCCACAAGGGGCTAACTGTACTGACAAAAAAAAAGGAGGACAGAAGTGACAATAAAATCGTCTATTGTGATGGATGTCTGTAGGAGCAACCAGGGGTCAAGCCAAATTATGGTCATCAGTATTGATTCTACATGTTTAGAGAATGCTCAGGGTATAATTCATTTCAAGTTTTGCAGCAAAAAGGTGCCAGAGATGCCCATCAGTCATTTTCGAGACTAAAATCTAAAAAGTTAGCTTAGAAAGCCAAATACAAGTCCAAATCAAGCCAAACTTTGTCAATAGACTATGAATAGAGAATACAAGCTACGGGTGAAGAAAATTTGGAAAAGGATTGGATTCTAACCCCTAGCCAGAGATGTAATTTTTTCAAATCTGAAGCCATGATATCCATCTACATACCATGTACATCATGTATATGAGTTTTGGGAACATATGGACGATGATAGCTCATAGATGGTCATCTATTGTGAATGATATCAGATAAGGCTCTTTTGAAGCAAGTTACTAACTTGGGGAATTAATTGGGTTTTGTCCGGCTTTAATTAATTCATGTATCAAATAGAAGCAGTATAATGATTTACACAACATACAAAAGCTAACAGTGTCAAATGCGACTTTGATTGCCTTGATGCAAGAACAAAGAAGTCCCCAATGAAGAAAAGCTGACACAAAAGGTAGACCATTGAAGACTCAAAGCCTTAAGGAATTCCTGAAGTTATAGTAAGGTTGACAAGCATTGAACATCAAAAGAGATTCTAGCAAGGACTTTACAGAGGCATCCAAATGATAATATACAAGCAGAAGAGCAAACAAAAGCAAAAATGACAGCAAAGACCGCACTGAGATTGACAATCAGGTCATGTCAGGGACGACATGAATTCGGAGGGAGGGAGTGTTGACCCATGGGTCAACAGTATGGCATAACTCAATTTTTTTATCAAAGTCTTACTTTTTGAGATTTATGAAATGATACGAATTGTGGTTAAAAACATCATTTGTAATGAGTAGCTAGTCTAGTTGCAGAAGCCGGGGTGCGATGGCACTTCCAGATTGTAAATACAAATCCATTTGACCCATTGAACCCTGTTTTAGGTTTAACATATGGTAGCCTTAGTATATAAGGTACCTAAGTCACTTTGTAAAGAGAACTTTATGTTAATCAAAGTTTTGAGCTGTTGTCAATTGTGTGTGAGAGAGAAAGAGAGAGAGAGCTTGAGCTTCATCCTGACGTCACTCCCTGCTCACTCGTTGCATTGGAGATTCGACTACACCATTGCGATAGACTCAAAGAGAGCTACACAACAACTCCAAGCATTCCACGATAAACGGAGCGTGCACGCTAACGCATCTACGAGCTATAGGCGATGTCTGTTTTTTGCGTGCAAGTAGTCATTAGAATTGTGGCAACATAAGCTATGCATAGGTACTCATAGACTTCAATTTCGGACACTTTTAAAATTCTGCTCTGTCTTCATACACGTTTTTCACATATGGGTTTGGGACAGGTGTATCCTAGTGAGGCAATGGTGTTTCTTAAGTTTCGTATGATTCTGGTATGGTTTGGTGAGTTTCTTTCCGTTTGTGTGTATGTTGGTTGGGTGGTGTAGTTGAGAGCAGTGAGATTCCTGATTTTGATTTAGTTGGCCTTCTAGAGTGTTGTATGTGTGGGATGGTCTCAACCTGACAAGCTAAAGAGATTTTCTCCATGCACATATCATGTCATTTGTGTCCTCGATTGACATTATGTTGATCTAGGTAGTGTTGCATGCACTTTATAGGTGGTGTGATTCGCTCGCGCAACACCTTCCCACTATAGAAAATTCATTATCCAAGACATAAAGGTAGTAAATGACATAGCCCATACGAGAGCGAAAGGACAAGGAGTCTTATGATGGGCCAAAGAACGCAAAGAAGATAGACTTGGAAGAACCAAGAGAAGAGCCAAGGCTAGTCTATACAGCAACTGATCTGAGTACAAAAGAAGAAGAGAAGCTCATAAATCTTCTCAAGGAGTATAAGGACGTGTTTCCTTGATCATATAAAGACCTAAAAGGAGTAGATCCAACAATATGCCAACAAACAATCCCATTAAATGTCGATGCAAAGCCTAGCCGACAGAGATCGTACACATACAATGATATGTTTGCTAAGCGAATCAAGCAAGAGATTGATAAATTGAAGGAAGGTGAGTTCATCTACGAGATAAAACACACCAATTGAGTATCTCCAATTGTGGTAATTTCGAAGGATGGTAAACTTTGAGTGTAGGTAAATTTAAACAAGGTTAATGCAGCCACAATAAGGGATAATTATCCCTTTTCACCGATCATGTTTTGGAACGAGTGGTAGGCAAGTGGGCATATCCTTCTTAGATGGATTCTCTGGCTACAACTAGCTTGCAATCGTGCTTGAGGATCAATATAAGACGGAATTTGCCACATAATGGGGTATATATGCGTATAGAGTCATGCCCTTTGGATTGACTAATGCCCCAACAACATTCCAGAGATTAATGACACATGCTTTTAAAGAATACTTGAGAATATTCTTGGAAATTTATATGGATGATATACGTGTACACTCTCCCTTGAGAGATGAACATACAAAACACCTCAAAAAAGTATTCGAGAAGTGCAACACGTATATGATCTACCTTAACCCAAAAAGTGCGTATTCATGGCTAGACAAGGTAGAATCTTGGGATATATTGTCTCAAAAAATGGCATATCTACTGATTTGGATAATATAAAAGTGATTGTAGAGATGCCTAGACCAAACAACGCAAAGCAGATACAACCCTGTATGGGACATTGTGGTTATTACATGAGGTTTATACACATGTATGCGGTCATTGCTCAACCCTTGTATAGACTTATAATAGTCTTTGAATGGATGGAGGAGTGTGAGGAGTAATTTACAAAAATTGAAGAGAGCACTCATATCTGCTCCAATATTAAAAGCACAATATTAGGAAAAGATCTTTCATGTTCATATTGATGCTTCACCGTTTGTTATAGGATGCATCTTGGCTCAGTCAGGAGAAGGAAATATGAACTTCCCAGTCTGTTTTGCTAGCAGATAGCTTAACAGTGTTGAAAATAACTACACTACCACTAAAAGAGAAGGGTTGGGGATGATATATGTTGTTAAAAATTTTCGGCATTATCTCCTTGCAAACCAGTTTGTGCTTTTCATTGATCATCAAGCCCTCTTACACCTTGTAAACAAACCATGCAATACCAAAAGAATTGTACGATGGTTTATCATAATGCTGGAGTTTGATTTTAAAGTAGTGCTTAGAAAGGAGAAGACACATCTTTGAGCAGATCATCTTTCCAGATTGCCAAATGAAGAAGCTCCAGAAGGTGTAGACGATGACATCCCTGATGCATATCTTTTCAATGTTGAAATGGTACCCAAGTAGTCTTAGGAGATAGTCCGTTTACTGTCCTATGGAGGAGAGTTCGATGGGACTGAGCAAGAATTTAAATGATAGAAGGTTCAACAATCCAATAATTTTCAATTAATTGGCAGACGTTTGTATCATTTAGGCTCAGACAACATTTTACAATTATGCATAAGTCCCAAAAGAGTACGATTGCTATCTTTTAGAAGCACATATTCAGGACTTGGCATTTCATTGCTCGCAAACAAAAACATATCAATGCTTGAAACAAGTAGGAGTTTATTGGCCAAATATGTACCCTGATGTTTATGAGCATGTTATTAATTGTGCTACATGCAGATCTACATCATCACCAATAGAACATACAACGTTGTTTCAGGTAACGATTGCACCAGAATGGAGCCAATATACTACTGACTACCTAACAACAACAACGTTTGTAAACCAATGAACACAAGAAAAGCCCAAATTTATATTATTTATCCCTTCAAACTCAATGTAATTATTTTTTGGGATACAATCAAGTTTCTAGATTGTAATATACTAAATATGCAAATTAGCCGAATCCATGGTAGAAAGTAAGAGATGATTTTGATAAGTTAGAACCTCCAAGGATGAGGTATAAAAGCCAATTTATAACCCTAAGGGCAAATTTTGAATTAATCAACTTTTGAGCTCAACTAAGTGTACCATGAGTTTTGTGTGAGAGAGTTAGTGATCTTCTTCTACTCTCTACACGCGCTACGAAAGCTACATTACAAAGGTGTCATCACCCTCGTGTTAGCAATGGCAATAGCTACGTGCCAACGTCAAGCTTCTACGGTTTCAGTCTCTTCTGTGAAGAGCTCTCCCACAAGCTTCGAGGTGAGTTTTCTCTCTAATCGTGCATCCGTTTCATGATTGTTATATATCATTGCGTTCACGGCAAGTAGAACTACACATTACGTATAAACACGTTTAGAACCCATGACTTGTATTTTTTGGCCTCTCTTCATACGCGATTTTTGCACCAAGTGTTTACAAGTAGCGAGTTGGGTTAGAGATTTTACGGTAGTGTCCTTTAGGTGTGTAGAGGTTATCCCTTGAGTTTTGTGACGATTCGACAACGTTAGGTCTTGTTTTGGAGAGTGTAACCGTCATAGGTAAGATAGCGTTTGTGCATACATAGTGTGCTTTGAGTTGGTTTTCCTTGTTAGTGATTATCCATAGAAGGTTGAGTAGATAATTGACACCCATCTATTTGTTTCCATGCACCTACGGGTCAAGCTCCGTCCTTGGTTGACATCTTGTTTGTTGGCCTAGTTCTCACTTGCTAGCAACTGTGAGCGGTGAATCTGCCTGACAATATTGGTGCCACTGATGGGGAACAAAAGCCCTAGGTAGGTGACCTTAGACTAGTCCTACAAGGTCAGAGTTCCTCTAGTTGGTTGGAATCTTCTTATTTTACTCTAGGTAGGATCTGGGAGTAGGACTCTTGAGATTTTAGAGAGGTTCTAGGGAGTGTGTGTCTCGATTGGGTCTTTCGCAGTAGATAGTATTAGTTAGTTTGGTAGAGTTGTGATTGTTGGTGTTTGAGTGGTTGTGGTGGTGTGAAAGCGTTTATAGTCCATGTGTGGTAGTAAAGTGTGTTTCTACCCATGATTGCAAAACTCCACATGATGAGTAAGAGTAGTTGTAGATAGGACATGTGATTGTGATTTAGAGCTATCCATCATCGATATTAATTTTTTGTATGCTTGCTTCCATTTATAATATTGTAGTGTGCTCACTACAAGACACTTGAGAGAGAGACTGGACCAAACTAAGCTTGCCCTCAACGAGTGAGGCAGCTCCTTATATTGAGCACTGGAAAGGCTACATGCCAAGAACAACAGAAGTGTCCTCCCACACTAGGTGGTCGGACACACGACCACACACCACACCTCCCCCCTTAGGGAGAAAAAGATGGACATCTTTTTAGAATGTTGGGCTGAGAATGTACTTCACAAGAGAGATCAACTCCAATGCCTCATCTGGGGGGAGTGATCATACAATGACTCACGGATTAGGGACTGAACTTGTGGGCTAGACTCGACATCATGCCGATCATCATCAAGGCATGGAACTTAAACATCTCGCTTATTCAAACATTAGGTTGCTATCCTAGTGTAGTGGACAAGACAAGGAACAACTAAGGGCTACATCATAATGACAAGGGGGCGATATTTTTGGGATATACGTCCGACCCGTAAGGGGCTTGGTGTGTGATGATCCTTTATTCAAAAAGACTATCGAACAGAAAGACTTAACACGTACATGAAGATTTCAAATGGTTGGCTATCATTGGCTTCAGGCACCTTTGCACCAAAGATGCAGCAACTCCTGTCGATTTGAATAGCAACCACAAAAGCTTTATCACATAGTACTTCCGTGAACCCCATAGCCTGAGAGAGGGCATGTAGTATGGATTTCCACACAAAACATTCACAAATAACTTGGCCACCTCGCGGAACGCCATGGTCAAGCCCATAGAATCGTGCACCATCACGTTGCTGCCACCATAGTGTGTGTTGTCGCCATGAAAAAAGAAATCTGTCATATTTAGGATGCCAAGGCAGACCCTCCTTCACTTTGTACTTGGGGATTGCAACAGTCTGACAAGTCCTCAAACCTTTGTCATTGTTGCTAGAAACATTGACATTATTGTTGTTCTGATAAGAAGAAAGTAAAACCTGCTGAGCTTTGTTGTGGAGTCTGATCTGATAAGTGATCTGGTCTTTGAGGGTCTCGCCATCGTTGGTGTTGGGTATGGTTTTCCAGATGCGTGCTAGACCTTGAGCTTGCTCTTGCAGAAGAGCCAGAGAACGCTGCTCTACAACAAGGAGCTCAGTGAACTTGGGTCCACTTGCAAAAGCAGTAGGGAAACTCAACCATCCTGGGGAAACCAAAGTGACGTGTCACCGCCAGGAAAGAAGAAGGCGAAGAGCACCGAGGCCTGCAAGATCTACATCTTCAAGGTGCTGAAGCAGGTGTATCTCGACATAGGAATCTTGTACAAGGCTTATATGGTCAAGGCAGGCAAGAAGCCTGCTTGCAAGAAGGCCGCTGCAGAGAAGAAGCCTGCTGCAGCCAAGGACGGCGTAGAGAAGAAGAAAATGAAGAAAGCGACGTGTAACTTCTTGTGCAACACCAGTTTCTACGAGCGTGCATGTGAGTTACATCATGATCCTCCGTGGCCTCTGCGCTACCTCTGAAGCAGATAAGCTTACCATGCACGTCAGCATGAATACCATCACCACCATCTGCAGCATCGCAGGCCGCTTGCTCATGCTCACCTGCTGCTCCATTCTTGTTGCCATCGCCAACCTCCAGAGTACTGCCCTTGCACACAGAAATAGGTGGCGAGGCGAAACTGGACAAGGGGGCGAGGGGAAACTGGACAAGGCTTATGAGAGATAGGTTCAAACAAAGGGTGTTGATGATGGTGTTGAAGGTGACGATGAGAATTACAATGGTTGTTTCTAGGAACTCAAAAGAGCTGGAGCTTTGAAGAGCAGGGAAGAAACTCACATCCTCCTCTCTAGCCAGTATCCAGGGAGTACGCCATCTCCTAAAGCTAAGACGAAATCAAGAAAAAGAAGATAAAACAAGAAGTCTCTCTAACTGCCCGCCGCCTCCACCAATGTAGTGTGCTCACTACAAGACACTTGAGAGAGAGACAAGACCAAACTAAGCTTGCCCTCAACGAGTGAGGCAGCTCCTCATATTGAGCACTGGAAAGGTTACATGCCAAGAACAGCAGAAGTGTCCTCCCACACTAGGTGGTCGGACACACGACCACACACCACAATATCTGAAAAGTTGATTTTTAGGGATAACTTGCAATAAACAAGCTTCAGTAGAAATTTATGCATGGTTGAGTGATGTTGGTCATAAAAGAACACATATGCAAGAGATCTGGATGAGAAATCTGCAATTTTTCATCTGCAGATATCATACATGTATGATGTCTTTAAGCCTAGCAAAAGACCAAATATGACAAAAAAAACTGCACTAGAGTGTTCTTTAGGGGTGTTTTACCCTTAGTGCACCTTGGGACTAAGGTTTTGACCAACATTTGGTCCCCAAAAGACAAAAATCGAGTGTGAAAATGGAAAAAATAGGAACCTTGTGATTCGGTGCATATTTTTGCATAGAAAATTTGTAAAAGTGCTTTGGAAGTAGTGCTGCGATCAAAATAGATGGGGCTTATGCAACCATAACTATATGGACATAGAGTTAATGCTATATTGGAACATACATAGATTACAATTTATGTTAACATATCTATGTATTAGGTAAAGAGTTAATGCTAGAGATGACTATACATAGATGTATTTTTACCATGGAGATGACCACCACCGCCATATTTTTGTAATAGGCTCCCATAGGAGTAAGCAAATTGTGGCGATTGTGCACTTTTAGACCAGTGAGAAAGTATTATATGGAAATGAAACATTGCAAGGGTGGGGAATGGACGAGCCCTCCTGCCCTGCAAAGTTTCATTGCAATTCAATTTCATATCATTGTCCCAAGTGACACAATCTGTGTATTATTGCCATAGGACTTCTTTGAGTCCCTATGGCATAAATATGGTTATTGTGCACCCTAGAACCAACGAGAAAGTGTCAAATGAAAATGAAACTTTGAAAGGGTGAAGAATGTAGCAAAGCCCCACCCTTGCAAAATTTCATTACCACATGACACTGTCTCGTCAGTCCCATGCGACACAAAATATGATGATTGTGACACGTGGTTCCAATGAGATACTGTCATATGGAAATGAAACTTTGTAGGATCAAGTAATGCACCAAACCCTATACCCATGTAAAGTTTCATTGCAAATTGATTTTGTCTCATCTATTCCACGCTATTGTAGTCCTCCTATAACAAATGAGAAAATCTAGTTGATTTTGGAAGATTCTAGAAGGAAGAATTTAAAGGTTCCAAAAAATTTTAAAACATTCTCGAAGGTAGAACCTAAAAAGTTCTTAACCTCCTTAGGCTTTAGTATAAATAGAGGTCTTGGACACAAAGCCCCTTAGTCTTGCCAACACTGTTACACCATCCAACCATAATACACAACTCTATGATATACCATATATGGATCATTAATGATCTGCCTCAAACCATGGCCAACACTAACTATAGCTACTGGTCCGACCACTCGACTACATATCTTCTCATCCTGAGTTGCCTACTGGAGGTCATTGTTAGCCCTCACCTTGTTTTTTGGCGATCTAATAGAGGTCTTGGATACAAAGCCCCTCAGTACCATCCAACCATAATACACAACTCTACGCTAGACCATATATGGATCAATAATGATCTGCCTCAAACCATGGCCAATACTAACTATAGCTATTGGTCCGACCACTTGACTACATATCTTCTCATCCTAAAAAATTGACATTGAGTTGCCTTCTGCAGGCCATTGTTAGCCCTCACCTTGTTTTTTGGCGATCTAAAAACACATCCATACCCGTATGTCGTAGGAGTTGAACCACATCGGGCGTGCTTAAAGCCCCTCGCCTTTATCGCTAGGCCAACTCCCCTTACCATTTCTTTGATCGAGTCAAGAATTTCCTCTTTAAACACGACTTTAAACTTTTAGTCTTAGGCCACGAACGGATAATGGACATCAAAGATTGTACACAACAGCAGTGATTAACCAACGTGGAGGTATGATGGCGGGTACCCTCCTGTCCTCGTCTCCGCTGCGAGTTGGGTCCTTGAACTGTGCTACGAGCCTCATCAGCAGCAACCTCAACGGTAGCTGTAGGAGCCCATTTTTGTGCTCCATCAGACGCGACTCTTGCACTCCGCCTCCTCCCTCCATCGCCAACTCTAGCGGAAAGCCTCTCCCAGGTTCTTTATTTTTCTTTTTGTGCTTTCCATTCTGTCCGCAAGTGAAACATGCTCACACAAGTGATATGTAATATGGCCTTGCATAAGTTGATCTTCCAGAAGCATGCACCACTTCAATGCTTACGTGATTCTAAAGGTTATCTTGTTTCGTCGACACTTTTGCTAAGGTCTCATTACATTCTTGATGTTCTCTGAGTGCCCTTATCAAAACTATGGTGAAGGAGCTGGAAATTGATGCCATACTCAGTAATCATTGTCATCTGTATTTCAACACTAGTCTTCAGTTTCATATGGTTTGGTTATTATAAGATATTACTCCATCGTGCAGTATGTCTAACATTTTGGACTCATCTAGTGAACCTAATGCTGTTCCAATAGATATAGATAAGAGTACGATAGTATGGATAGACGTGTAAATTCTATTATGTATTGCATACAATTGCAGAAGTGCTCCAAAAATTGAGTGAACCATTCATGCACATCCTTATTTTGTCCTGGAAAATTATGTTTCCATTTCCCTTTGTCTACCACAAGTAGCCAACTGAAAGAATAGACTTTTGACACTTCAATCCAACTGAACTGAAAGTTTGAGAGAGAGAGAGAGAGAGAGAGAGAGAGAGAGAGAGAGAGAGAGAGAGAATCCACACGAGACACGGAGTGGTGGAGTTCCACTCCCAGATGGCACTAGCCCCAAACCTTGGCACCCCTTTCGGTATTTTTTATATCGCTCAACAAGGTACAAGCTCTGGGAAGTGTGTTCTGCTTCTCCATGCGGTAGAATGCTAGAGAGAGAGAGCCCACACCATGTATTTATAGGCCCTTGGCCTCACCCAAAAGCAATTACATGAAAAGCGTTGCTTCTTAAAGCATGTGGTCTGAAATGTGGCGCCCATTGGGCTGTCCCTTGATTTGCGCTATCACATGAGCATCTCCACGGAAATTGAGTGTATGTGTGTCCTGCTTTATTTTAAGGTTTAGGCCCCTCGGCTGATGTTCTCCAAGTTGGTTGGGTAAGGATTAAAAATCCTAACCCCTTTTGTCCTTTAAGCCTCTCGGTCGGTTTCAGTAACTTGGTTAAGACTTCTCCTGCTCCTTGTGTTAGGATTTAGGCCCCTCGGCCTCACCGGTAAGTTGGTCAGCATCTTAGGGATTGCCGCATCTCTAGTTTGTGACATACCCCCCTCTTGATAATCCTTTTACAATTCCTTGTGCGGTTTCATCCGGGGATAGCTTAGGTTTAGCAGGTGTGCTAGCTTTACCCTTAGATTCATTTTGAGAGTTCTTTTCTGAAGGATTAGAGGAAGATTGGCTAGAAGAGTTACCGTTCTTACTGTTCTGTGGGTTCTGAGGAGTCTGATAGGTACTATGAGAAGACTTGTTCTCCTTAGGCTTTCCTTTGTTGTGCTTCATCTCCTGTGCGAGAGCAATCGCTACCACCTTGTTGAGATCGATTGGATCGAGTACTTCGACATCAAACTTGATATACTTGTCCAATCCATAAAGGAATGCCTCTTTGCGCTCATCATCCGATTTGCTAATTGGGTGCCAAGCCGCAAAACACAATTAGTGAAAGACATAACCGGCATACCATTTTGCTTGAGACCGTGCCAATCGTCTTTCAACCGTGCTAGGTACTCAGGTGGCATAAACCTCGCCTTGAGCTTGTCTTGGAAGTCGGCCCAATTGAAGGAAAGGGGCACGTCTTCTTCGGTTTCCTCTAGGTGCGCGGTCAACTGTGCCTCTTGCCATGCGTGATACCAATTAATGGCATCACCGGCAAGGTACATGGCTGCTGTTAAAACCTTGCTATTTCCTGTTTTCGTAGTTGTCGCAAAGTAAGCATTAAATTGATGCAACCAAGAGTGAACAATAGTAGCATTGATCTAACTGTCATTTTTACTGAACGTCAACTTCTCAGTGACGGGGTCGTTGGAGTCCGAATCTCTGCTTGTGCTACCCGATGGACTACCAACATCTTTGATCGGCTCGGTCGTCGAGGTGAGTACCTGTAGGACCAACTCTTGCATGCGGTGGTCTCTTTGCGCCTCACGCTCTAACTCCAAGGCCGCTTGTCTTTCTTCGGCCACCAAGCGCGCTTGCTCATGCTCACGATCCAAGGCTACCCTTCTGTCTGCGGCCGCCAAGCGCGCTCACTCGCGCTCACTCTCCAAGGCTAACCGTCTTTCTTCGTGCTCGCGATCCAATTTTCCCTTTCTTTCTTCGCGCTCTCGATCCAAGATTGCCTTTCTTTCCTTGGCCGCCAAGCGCGCTTGATCACGCTCGCGATCCAAGGTGGTGGGTTGCGCCTCTTGTTGTAGCATCATGTCCATCATCATTTTGACCAAAGCCTCCATAGGATTTGGTGCAACCCTTGGCGTAGATGGGGAAGGTGGAGGGTCAGAAAAACCTCCTGGTGGGAAAAATTCTTCTTCACCAACTCCATGCTCATCACCTTCACGCACAGTATCTGTTCCGCTTCGGGTGATGACCATACATTGAGATCTTGGGTACTTAAGTTCACGAGGAACTTGGTTCTTGTGGTTCTTGAGGTTCTTGAGTCTTTGAGTTCTTGAGGTTCTTGAGTTCTTTCTTTAACTTGCAATCTGTGTTTGAGAAGGCTTTTCTCTTACCCGAGCTTGACTCTTCCATGTGGGCGCACCCCTTGGCGGCCTTGCGCTCACACCAAAGTTGCTTTTTCCCACCTCACATCAATTGGCCGCCCGCTAAGTGTACGGTCCACTCTCAATGAGTGAAAAGAGGAACAAGGAGAGGCCGGACAAGCCCTTCTTTCTTGGGTTTCTTGTCACTCTTCAAAAACACGATTAGGAATCGACACGCCCAAGTGGACTTGGGTTACGTGCGACCGCAACAAGCAAAAATTTTCTTGTGGTTCTTTCCTTGAGTGATACAGAACATTGCCAAAGCTCTGATACCAGTGTTAGGTGCACGGAAGTGAGTGTTGAACTTTGCTCAAGATAAGTGCTTCGAACTGTGCTCAAGGGTTCCTTTTACTTACGGAAGGCTCTCGAAGGGAGAGCCTTCCGTTCCTTTAGTGAGAGAGTGTAAATGATCACAAACAAGTGAATGACACTGTGAATGAAGGTGTTGAGACTGAGAGAGAGAGAGAGAAGAATACGGCACTAGATGGTTGTCAAACCTCCTCCAAGGGCCCCCCTCTCTATGGCGATAGAGGTTTATGCTATTGATTGCACAAATCTGGTACAATGGTCTAGATGCAATGGACTTGCCGACGATGTCGACGACAATGAGATGGGTTGAAATCTGAAAACGCGGGGGGCTGAAATCTGCAAATCTGCTAACTGTTGAATTCTGACTATGTGTCGGTGAGGACGGCGATGGCGATGACGCGACGACGATGCGTTGAAGATGTAGATGCTGAAATCTGCGGACAACGGGCTGAAACTGAAAACACTGGTTGATCTGACAGTGCAGCGAGGATCTGTTGCGGGTAGGTGAGATCTGCAAGGCTAGGGGCTGATCTTGCGGTGTCTGAATGCTGAAAACTGAAAACACTGATGTTAGGAGCTGAATTGTCGCTGAGAATCCGCAAAACGCTGATGCTATCAGCAAGGTGCAAAAACGCCAGGGTTGATCTGGGATCTGCAAAACGCCAGGGCTGTTCTGGTACTGTTGGAAACGCTAGGCTGAACTGTAGTAAAAACGCTAGTCTTGATCTGCTGTTGGCTGGAAACGCTTGGCCTCCTGCCGGTCTCGCCGAGAAGGTGCACTATAAGTTGGACTTTTGTTGCCTCTTCTGCCAGAAAGTGCTAGCGCTAGGTTTCTTATATATCAACTTAGCAAAATTGCCCTACCTAGTTTCTCAACTTATTAATAATAAGTGAAAAATGGATAAAATAGGGAAAATGGGTTCTGTGCATTGTAAAATGCTCATGATGGGTACTGACTGTAATGCTGATGGTCATGCTGTGTGCAACCAGAGGATATGAAACTACTCCAAGTGCCTAGACATGCACGGCCTACGCACAGGCTCACAAAGGTGCCAGAACACTTCCTAAGTTGACCTGAACCCTAGACGTGAAGTAGCTTGTCCACATGCACATAGGGTTAGATGTGCACGTGACACTTTATGTAGATGATTTGCTGATCATTGGACCAAATGAGAGACATATTACTGAATTTAAGACTGATTTGAATGCTACTTTCAAGATGAAAGATTTGGGATTGTTGCATCATTACTTCGGTATACAAGTTAAGCGGTGTGATGGTGGTATTGCCTTGTGTCAGAAAAGTTACATAGAGACATTGCTATGTAAGTTTGGACTTGAGGATTGCAAACCTATCGCCACTCCCATGGAAACATGTTTGAAATTGAGTCTTCATGATGCTGGTGATCCTGCAGATGTCACTCTTTACCAAAATGCTATTAGATGCCTTATTTATGTATGCAACACGAGGCCAGATATTCAATTTGCAGTCTCTCAGGTCAGGAGATTTATGCATAGCCCAAGGTCTAAGCATTGGCAGACTGTCAAGAGGATTTTCCGCTACTTGAGTGGCACTTTACATCCAACGTAACTGAAACCGGCCCGTGGGGTGGCAGGCGTTGGCTTTCACCTGAAATTCTTTACTTTAGACACACACAGAGCACTTTGCAAAGGAACCTGTAACGGGGATCAACACCTAAGTACACACAGCTCGGAAGCTAGAATGCTCCGAGCAGACGCCGACAACTTGTAGGCCCCAAAATTGGCGCCCCTTTTGGTATTTCTTTATTCTTTAATAGAGGGAATAAAACCTGTGATCTCCTACGAGCTGCCCCGCACAATCTAGGCTAAGAAACACCTGTTCTGGCCCGATTTCGGCAGCATAATTGTATGTGGTAATTAGTGTGTGCTTATCATTAGTGTGCTTGGGGTTTCTAGTCTATGGTAAGTCGAACTTTGGTGGTCTTGATTTGTGTAGGAGATTAATTGATTAGTGATTAGAGTAGGTTTAGAGCTAGTCTTGCCATGGTTAATCTCTACTTGTATTGGAGAGGTGATCTCTTGAATCCTCTATCCTATTCATCCGATGCTCGTGCTTCCATGCCCTAGCCGGGTTGCCGGATCCACGGATTTGATAATTTTGTGTGGGTTGCGATTAGGTCGTGCTACAACACCTCCCTACATTTGGTGCCGTTGCCGGGGATCAATAACCTAAGCTAGTGACTTTAGGATATGTAGAATAGAGTAATTTCACTACTAATTTTGTTGGGTTTTGAGTGTGTGTAACTCAATTTTGGTTTGATTTGATGATGTTTGTGCAAGAAATTGATGCTAATGTTGAGTTATGAATACCCCAAACCCCCAATTCCACCCCAGATGACTTTCCCGACGCATACGGACACTTTGCAAAACCTGGCGAGAATCTGCAGCACGCTGAATTCTCTGTTTTCTGCCCCGAAAATGTGCCAGATCACCTACACGGCGATCCCCTCACATCCCCGAACCTCCTGGGGGTATTAGGGTCCGTTTAGGGCCGAAACCCTAAACCTGCAAAAATACACAGCAGGCTGTAATTCCTTGTTTTGGGCTCCGTTTCGCGTGCCGGTTGCATCTGTAGCAAGACCTCGAGCTCCCGTACCTGTAGGGCTACTTGCCCTTTGAATCGGACGAGATTTCTCACGTGAAACCTCTCCGAATTCACCTGTACCTGCGGAGGATTAGCCGCTAGCTAATCCAGTACCTGTGCAAGAGGCTCTTGCCTCGGCAATCGCGCATGAACCCACATAACTGTACATTGGTCAAATGAAAAACCCACTAGAGGGGCCAAACATATTGCTCATAGGGGAGAGAGAGCAGTGCGTAGCGTGCAGGGCATCACTTTTGGCACCGCACTGTACATAAGAGGGAAAGGAAGCAGTCCATAGCTCTTAACCTATGACCGAGAGCAAATGAGGCCTCTCCTAGTATGAAATTCAGCGCCTTTTTTTTGTAGGAGGAAAGTGCATGAAAAGTTGAGACACTTGGCGCATTTACAAGCCATTTCCCGTTTTGGGGTTGCCGCCTAAAAATCTCCCGATCGGTTGCCCGGTTGACTTCGCGGCAGAGTTGAAAAGTGTTCCCCTAGTCATACCGGAGGTAATGACGCGAACACATTTCGTGGCCCAAAATAGCAATTCCCTAAATTTTAGGAAATGATTCCGTTGGGCTCCCTGTGGTCATTTGACCATCTATCCTCATTGGGACAGCATCCAAAAGTGCAATGTGGCCCAACTGTCAGATACTTTCTGTTGGTAATCACACCTTGACTTTAGGCCTTTATTGAGTTCACTTCCTAGTATCCACCAACTTGCTAAGTGCGACGGGGGGACCTATATGATCCTGCTCTGACATCCTCTTACCATACGAATTCCAATGCCGACCACTGCCCATTTGCGGGTGAAACTACCGTTCACAGTGGCCATACAATGCCCGACCATTTGCTACTTCAAGAAGAGGGTCTCAAAAATAAAACAAAACCCATTGGAAAGAAACCAATAACTAGAGTTAGCAATTGCCACGTCCTTGTGACATAGTTAACAGTTGCCATGTCCCCGTGACAGTAACCGCGAAACGTTTCAAAGCCGAAACGTTTCACCCTGAAACGCGGCGTTTCACCACGAAACGTTTCAGTCTAAAATGAGAGCACAGTGAAACGTGAGACCGAACCGTGCGTTTAGCGACTTTGAAACTAAAACTATGGTAACTTGTTGTTAGTGAAACGGCTTGTGTTTCACTTGGTGAGCGAAACGTTTCACCTGTCCTGACTTGTCGAAACGCGTTTCATGGTGACATTGTAAATTACACCTTGGCTTGTTTTATCCCAAGGGGGGATCATTACCGCCACACTTACGTGCTTTTTCGGACTTAGATTGGGCGGACTCAGATTGGTCTGCTTGTTTTGACACGAGAATGTCCACAAGTAGTTTTTGTTTCATGCTTGGCAGCTCATGTATATCATGGTTAAGCAAGAAGCAACCTAGTGTGGCCACTTCTAGTTGTGAGGCTGAGTACAGGGCAATCTTCATAGCTATGGTTGAATGTGTATGGCTCAGACGCCTTATGGCTGATTTGGGTGTAAGGTGCAGCGGAAGTGAATGCTGAACTTTGCTCAAGATGAGTGCTCCGAACTGTGCTCAAGGGTTCCTTTTACTTACGGAAGGGAGAGCCTTCCCTTCCTTTAGTGAGAGAGTGCAAAGATCACAAAGAGTGAATGCTACTGTGAATGAAGGTGCTGAGACTGAGAGAGAGAGAGATATGATACCAAACGGTTCTCAAACCCTCCTCCAAGGGCCCCCCTTTCTATGACGAGAGAGGTCTATGCTATTGATTGCACAAATCTAGTACAATGGTCTAGATGCAATGGACTTGCCGACGAGGTCGACGACAATGATGACGGCGACAAGATGGGCTGAAATCTGAAAACGCTAGGGGCTGAAATCTGCAAATCTACTAACTGCTGAATTTTGACACTGTGTCGGTGCGGACGGCGATGGCGATGACGCGACGACGATGCGCTGAAAACGCAGATGCTGAAATCTGCGAACAGCGGGCTGAATCTGAAATCGTTGGCTGATCTGACCGTGCAGCGAGGAACTGTTGTGGGTAGGCGAGATTTGCAAGGCTAGGGCTTGATCTTGCGGAGTCTAAGTGCTGAAAACTGAAAACGCTGATGCTAGGGCTTGATCTGATGCCGACAAACTGTAAAACGCTGATGTTGATCTGCAAGTTGCAAAAACGCCAGGCTGTTCTGGGATCTGCAAACACACTAGGCACTCTGCAGCAAAAACGCAAAGGTTGATCTGCTGCAGAAAACGCTGGGCTGAAATTGCTCGTGAAAACGCCAGAAGGTCTATTGGCTGAAAATGCTAGGGAATTCTGTCGGTCTTGCTGAGAAGGTGCACTGCAAGTGTAGGAACTTCTGCTGTCTCTTTTGCTAGAAAGTGCTAACACTAGGTTTCGTTTATAGAGCTTAGCAAATTTGCCCTACCCAATTTCCTAACAAAGTCACTTATTAATAATAAGTGAAAAATCGATAAAATAGGGAAAATGGGTTCTGTGCACTGTAAAATGCTCATGATGGGTACTGATTGTAATGCTGATGATCATGCTGGGTGCAACCAGAGGGTATGCAACTAGTGCCTGGACATGCACGGCCTGCATAGAGGCTCACAAAGGTGCCAGAACACTTCCTAAGCTGACGTGAACCCTAGACCTGAAGTAGCTTGTCCACATGCGCATAGGGTTAGATGTGCACGTGACATCCCCTCCTTTTCAAAGTGAGGTATTGGTACTGAACTATATGGCGTCGAGGGAGAGTGCCAACAATGTCTGGAATCCTGGGAAGGACTATCGCCAGCCCACTCTGCTGCATGGGTCGTGGGATACTTGAACTTCATAAAGGTCTGGAATGCTTGCATCTTTCGGCTGCGCTGAAAGCGACACAAAGTGACCTGTGGCTGCTTCAATGTTCCAACTTCGGCTATGGACGTAGGTCCACCTTCATCAAGAACCTCCGAGGGGGAAAATTCCTGAAACCACTTCCAACACAAAATCATGAACATACCCATTCCATGTAGAGTGACTGGAAAAATAAGATACTTCTGAAAAGACTGCGCATGCAATGTAGATGAACAAAGTGACGGAGTGCCAAGCCGTTCACCAAACATACGCAAAAAATGGGGTCGAAACTTGATATTATGATCTAAATCTATCTACTGTGGCAAATCACAATGGAAATGCCGATGCTTGATGGTCAATCTTTCTTGTGCTCGTTCTGAGACTGTGTCATGCCAAGGAAGAGACATGGAATGTGAACTCCTTGAATGCAAACTTTTTTTCTTTCCGAGAGAAATCCGTATACATTTGTGCTCATCCATGAGTGAATCATGTGCATCGTACAATACGGCATGCCTGTGGAAAGGGAACACATAAAGACGGTGACAAACATACAAGAAACCGTCACGAATGAAACACTCGAACAATGCGTGCTGAGCCCTGACTAATCATGCAAACACACAATACTTTGTAACAGACTTGGACACTCCAAGGCAAGAATCAATCACGGCAACACCAAATAACCACTTCAAAACAATTCACAGTTCACAATAGATTTGCACTGGCCCGGCGGAGTTTCGTGCCTAGAGATATTGGCCCCAAAGACTGGTGCCCCTTTCGGTATTTCTTTATGTATTAATGAGTGTTCAAAGTACAAGAGTGGTTTGGGTCTCTCTCAGACTCTGCGTCCAGATGCTTTGCAGAGTAGGAGCCCAAACCACTTATTTAATGTTTACAAGGGATGCCAAAAGCAGAGCCCCAAAAGCTTAAAATAAAGCAGAGGTTCTTTTCTCTCTCACAAGCTCTCTTGAGCTTTAGAAAAGTAAAACAATGCAGTTCTCTCTCTCTCTCTCTCTCTCTCTCTCTCTCTCTCTCTCTCTCTCTCTCTCCCCTTGCAATTTGCGTGGAGAAAAAGCACCAGCCAAAAATCCCTCTCAAATTGCGTTGCTAGAAGCAGAAAGCACCTCCGCAAATTTCGGGATTTTGCCACGTCAGCATGCTTGCGCATTTCCGGGATTCAGCCCTTGCTGCCTTTTAGGGTTAGGGTTAGGTCAGGGCAGAATTTAGGGTTAGGGTTTCTGGCAGGTTTTAGGGTTTGCAGGTTTTAGGGTTAGGGTTAGAGTTTTTGGCAGATTTTAGGGTTTGCAGGTTTTAGGGTTTTCAGTAGCAGTCAAGGTTAGGGTTTCCCGCATGCTCTCAAGCAGACACGTCATCACTTTGTCCTGAGCGGTTCTGTGGACCTTGACTCGAGAGCCAAGATCTGTTCTGCGTGATTGATCGTATTTGCAATGAGGTTAGCTTCACTGGAAAAACCATCATCCTTGTGAACAATCACATCTTTATCATGCAAATCATCATCCTTGTGAATAATCACATCTGTATCATGCAAAGCATGTGTGTCGTGCTTTGGAGAAGAAAAGACTGAGAAAGTCTCCTTCTATTGTTTCTTTTCAATCTTCGCTTGCTCATTAGAAATGAGAGGTAAAGAATGAACAACTTCCTCACCACGAATGATGATGGGAGAGTCACTTTTGGCATTTAGAGTGAGAATATTGTCCGCCCAATCAATGAGAGGGTTATGCTCACGAAACCATCTAATGCCCAAAATCATATCACATCCTGAAAGAGGAGACACTACAAATTTTCTGCGGAAGGACGCTTGTTGTGAACAGTGAATAACACATCAAGGCACTCTCGTGTAATGAGAGAGTCCATACCGGGAGCGAAGCCCGACACCTCGAGAGGAGATGTCTTGCGAACCTCCAAGCGGGCTCTTTCGACAAGAGAGTCACCAATCACATTATGCATACTATCAGAATCAAACAAGACCACCATGTGTTGATCATTCAGATGACC
Organism: Adiantum capillus-veneris; assembly: GCF_014529385.1. NCBI lineage: Eukaryota > Viridiplantae > Streptophyta > Polypodiopsida > Polypodiales > Pteridaceae > Adiantum > Adiantum capillus-veneris. The sequence goes on from NC_140943.1 coordinate 32,245,365, forward strand.
ATAACACTTCACGAGAGACTCATCAAGGAGAGGATCATAAGAAACTTGGGACACACGAGTGTTCTCACTTATGGCATTAACAGAGGATGCGGGGTCTGTGGGTTCTTTAGGTTCGTTAGATGGGTTCTTAGGAGATGTGCTCTTTATATGACCCTTGACGTGACATTGATAACAACGACCTTCCTTAAAATAAATGACTTGTTCTTCTGCCGTTATGTATCCTCCTATGATTCCTTTTTCATATGGGGTGAGCTTAGGTTTACCAAGTGTGTTAGCTTTAGCCTTAGATTCATTTTGTGAGTTCTATTCCGAAAGATTGGCTAGAAGAGTTACCGTTCTTACCGTTTTGTGGGTTTTGAGGAGTCTGAGAGGTACTGTGAGAAGCCTTGTTCTCCTTAGGCTTTCCTTTGTTGTGCTTCATCTCTTGTGCGAGAGCAATCACTACCGCCTTGTTGAGATCTATTGGATCGAGTACTTCGACATCTTACTTGATATACTCGTCCAATCCATAAAGGAATGCCTCTTTGCGCTCCGATTTGCGCAATTGGGTGCCGAGCTGCAAAACATGATTAGAGAAAGACATAACTGGCATATCATTTTGCTTGAGACTGCGCCAATCGTCCTTCAACTGTGCATAAACCGCGCCTTGAGCTTTTCTTGGAAATCGGCCCAATTGAAGGAAAGGGGCACGCCTTCTTCGGCTTCCTCAAGGTGCGCGGTCATCTGTGCCTCTTCCTCAAATATGTCACCATTCAAGAAAGCAGTAACAATGTCTGACTGATGTACATCACAACCAAAATGAGCTGTCAATGCACATAGAAAAGGCACAGTAGTCATATGACAAGTGGGAGCAAAAGTCTCTTCATAATCTATGCCTTTTTGTTGTGCATAACCCTTTGTAACAAGTCGAGCCTTATAGCGATCAATCTCACCATCCGGCTTGCGTTTCAACTTGTAAACCCACTTCGTACCAATGGCCTTTTTGCCAGGAGGCAAATCACATAAAGTCCATGTGTCATTTTCTATAAGTGCATCATATTCCGATTGCATAGTAGCCATCCAATTTTCTGAATTCTTTGCTTCATCAAAAGACAGAGGTTCCTCAACATCATGTAAGCTAGACACAACCAAAGCATAACCATCTGATGCATAAGATGCATGGACGAGTGTGACTAGACAAAGATGCATCCAATTTATTGTCACGCAATGTATGCACCAGCCATTTTGGCATACCTCTAGCCTGCTCATTTTCAGCCCTTTCCTCATCAAGTACATTTACATCTGCATCAATAATAGGTTGATCTATAACATTTTCAGAAACCCCCATAGGTTGTACATTTGCCTCATTGGAATTTAGATTCGAACTTCCACCACTGAAAAGAGGCAACAAAGTGTCATAAATGTCTAGTGAGCTTACATTACTGTCTCTAGTCATGATAGCAAGGGCTGAATAGAATCTTCCAAAACACAACATCCCTTGAAACCAGAATACGCTTTGTTTGTGAATGATACAACCTGTAACCTTTGCTTTCAACACTATAACCAACAAAAATACATTTGACAGCCTTATCATCCAATTTTTTGCGGTGTTTGTGGCACCAAAGCATATGCCAAACAGCGGCACACATGATGGCCTCAAGCCAAAAGAAATGCGGCAAAGCTTGACTTTTGACCATACATCGTGCCATTTCCGTAAGTGACTTGTTCTTCCTCTCAGCAACACCATTGTGCTGAGGCGTATAAGGCACTGTACTCATGAGACATATACTCCCCCCCTCAATCGGAATAGAGGGTGCCCATAGTACATTTCGAGACATTTTCAGCCATAGCTAGAAATTGATGGAAGCACATAAATACTTTGGACTTCGCTTTAAGTGGAAATACCCATGCATGCCTGGAGTAATCATCAATGAAAGTCACGTCATGCAGAGTGAACTTATACAGCCCACGGCATAGAATGCCAGAATCAACAATTTCATCATCGAAACTGAGATCATGTACTGTACATCTGTCATCCACAAATTCGCCTACAAGACAAAGTCTAGCAAGTCCAAATACAGACAAAAGATTCTTCTTGATCCCAGGTACATAAAGTGCATCAACAAGTTGTTGGAATTAGGGTTGCAAAGAAACGCACACAGCTTGGAGAAGACGAAGGAAGCTCAAGGCACACAATAGAGAGTGTGTTACTTAGTGTGCAATGGAAAGATAGATAGCCCTAGAGTGATAGGCGTATATACAATGCACGGGGGAAAAAAAACCTCCTAAAGAGGGAAAAAATACCATGGCGGTCCTAGTGTGTTCACACACATCACACCACATGTATATGGTAACAAACCCCCCTGAAGTGATGCGGTGAACGAGAGCTGGCACATGAGTAAAGGGAAGTGCCATGCCTTGAGGACATGATCAGTTCACAAAGGGGAGTAAGCCCAAAGCTTTGCGAAAAGCTTCGAGCTTCTCACGAGACAATGCCTTTGTGAAAAGATCTGCAAGGTTGTCTTGTGTTGGCACATAAGCCAAGCTGATCTCTCCTGCTGAGAGCCTGTCCCTGACATAGTGGTAATGCACCTCAATGTGCTTTGTGCGAGCATTAAAAACTGGGTTCCTCGCAACTGCCAATGTGCTCTGATTGTGAGTGTAGATAGTGTTGGCAGTGTCCTGTCCAACACCCAAATCAGCCATAAGGCGTTTGAGCCATACACACTCAACCGTAGCTGTGAAGATTGCCTTGTACTCAGTCCCACAACTCGAAGTGGCCACAGTAGGTTGCTTCTTGCTCAACCATGATATACATGAACTGCCAAGCATGAAACAAAAACCACTTGTGGACACTCCCGTGTCAAAACAACCAGCCCAATTTGAGTCTGAAAAAGCATGTAAGTATGGTGACAATGAACCCCTCTTTGGATAAAACAAGCCAAGATGTAAAATGCCACTATGGTAGCGGAAAATCCTCTTGACAGCCTGCCAATGCTTAGATCCTGGGCTATGCATAAATCTGCTGACCTGTGAGTCTGCAAACTGAATATGTGGCCTCGTGTTGCATACATAAATGAGGCAGCCAACAATAGTTTGGTAAAGAGTGACATCAGCAGATCACCAGCATCATGTAGACTCAACTTCAAACCTGTTTCCATGGGAGTGACAATATGTTTGCACTCCTCAAGTCCAAACTTACATAGCAATGTCTCTATGTAACTTTTCTGGCACAAGGCAATACCATCATCACACTGCTTAAACTGTATGCCCAAATAATGATGCAACAGCCCCAAATATTTCATCTTGAAAGTAGCATTCAAATCAGCCTTAAATTCAGTAATATGTCTCTCATTTGGTCCAGTGATCAACAGATCATTGACATAAAGAACCACAATGAGAAGCACATCACCCTCACGCTTTACATATGATGTGCTTTCTATTGGACTGTTTACGAAAGCCTCGTTTGACCAAATGAGTGTCAGCTTTCTCATACCAAGCACGAGGAGATTGCTTCAACCCATACAAAGCCTTGTTACATCTGCACACTTTGTCCTCTTGTCCTTTCTTGACAAAACCGTGAGGTTGCGTTACATAAACTTCTAAATATGTCACCATTTAAGAAAGCAGTAACAATGTCTGATTGATGTACATCCCAACCAAACTGAGCTGCCAATGCACATAGAAAACAAACAGTAGTCATACGACAAGTGGGAGCAAATGTCTTTTCATAATCTATGCCTTTTTGCTATGTATAACCCTTTGCAACAAGTCGAGCCTTATGGCGATCGATCTCACGATCCGGCTTGCGTTTCAACTTGTAAACCCACTTCGTATCAATGGCCTTTTTGCGAGGAGGCAAATCACATAAAGTCCATGTGCCATTTTCCATAAGTGCATCATATTCTGTCACAAGACGGGCACCACGTGCCAGTGGAAAAGAGCAGACAGGACAGACTTTTAGTACCTAAATAAAAACAGAACTGAAATAGAGAGAGACAACACGCGACACGGAGTGGCGGAATTCCACTCCAGAGAGTATTTGCCCCAAACCTTGGCGCCCCTTTGGGTATTTCTTTATATTGCATCAACACAATACAAGCCGATACTCCAGACTCTGCACCTTCGCCAAGAAGCATGCTAGAGAATGAGCCCTAACCTCATATTTAAAGGCCCTTGGCCTAAACAACAGTTTTTTCATGAAAAGCCTTTTAACTCAAAAGCATCTGGTGCAAAGGCAGTGCCAAAAAGTTGCCGGCGTAAATCACGGAAATCCGTACAGTTGCCACGTCATCAGCCAGCGCAAAACACGGGAATCCGTACAGCCTGCCACGTCATCATGCCAACGCAATTTTCGAAAATCTGCCACGTCATCAATATTTGTGTGTGTGCGGGTCTTGCTTTATTTTAATCCTTTATGTCACCTGGGGGTCCATCGGACGGGGTCCCCATAAGTTGGTAGGACTTCTTTTATTACTTGCTCTTCTTAGGGTTTAGGCCCCTCGGCCGGCATCTGTAAGTTGGCTCCCTTCTTTAGACTTTGACACGTCAGCAGTTTGTTACATATTCTGATTGCATGGCAGCTATCCAATTTTCTGAATTCTGTCCTTCATCAAAAGACAGAGGCTCCTCAACATCATGTAAGCTAGGCACAGCCAAAGCATAACAATGTGAGGCATAAGATGCATGGCAAGAGCTTGAACGAGTTGAACGAGTACGACTAGACAAAGGTGCATCCAATTTACTGTCAGGCAATGTATGCACCAGCCATTTTGGCATACCTCTAGCCTGCTCATTTTCAGCCCTTTCCTCATCAAGTACATCATGCACATCTGCATCAGTAATAGGCTGATCTGTAACATTTTCGGAAACCCCCATAGACTGTACATTTGTCTCATTGGAATTTACATTCGAACTTCCGCCATTGAAAAGAGGCAACAAAGTGTCATAAATGTCCTGCAAGCTTACATTACTGTCTCTAGTACATGACAGCAAGGGTTGAACAAAATCTTCCATAAACACTACATCCCGTGAAACCAGAATACTCTTTGTTTGCGGATGATACAACATGTAACCTTTGCTTTCAACACTATAATCAACAAAACTTTCTGCGCTGTGTTTGTGGCACCAAAGCATATGCCAAACAGCCAAAAACACGCATGTGCTCAATAGAAGATTTTCTATCATGCAATGCTTCATATGGAGTAATAGACTGCAAAGCTTTCGTAGGACACTTGTTAAGTACATAAGTGGCACACATGATGGCCTCAAGCCAAAAAGAATGCGGCAAAGCTCGACTTTTGACCATACATCGTGCCATTTCCGTAAGTGACCTGTTTTCCCTCTCAACAACACCATTTTGCTGAGGTGTATAAGGCACTGTACATTGGTGTTTTATTCCACGACTAGCCAGAAATGCATTAAATTCATGAGACATATTCTCCCCCCCTCGATCGAAACGGAGAGTGCCCATAGTACATTTGGATACATTTTCAACCATAGCCAGAAATTTTTTGAAGCACATAAAAACTTCGAACTTCGCTTTAAGTGGAAATACCCATGCATGCTTGGAGTAATCATCAATGAAAGTCACGAAGTACAGGTAATTGCCCAAGGACGGAGTTTGCATGGGCCCACAAACATCACTATGCACAAGCTGCAATCTGCATGTGGCCCTAACTGAACCATCCTTTGGAAACTTAGAACGCTGCATTTTACCCAAAATATAGCCTTCACAAACATGTTTGATAGGTGCTTCAAGAGGTGGCAAAGAAGCAACCATATCATATTTCTGCAAACGCAGCAAACTGACAAAATTCAGATGCCCAAAACGTGCGTGCCACAATTTTGCATCTGAAACAGCCCTTGGATCTGCAACTGCATTTGCAAAATTTTGTCCACACTTGTCATACAAAGTGAGCTTATACAGCCCACGGCACAAAAGGCCGATGCAACAATTTCATCACCAAAACTGAGATCATGAACTGTACGTCTGTCATCCACAAATTTGACTACAAGTCCAAGTCTAGCAAGTGCAGATACAGACAAAAGATTCTTCTTGATCCGAGGTACATAAAGTGCATCAACAAGTGTGAAAAAATTGCCATTTGTAGCAGTAAGCACAATCTTTCCAACTCCTTGAACAGGATAAGAGGCATTGTTGGCACAAGTGACTGAATTCCCATGAGAGACAGACTCGAGAGAGGTGAACAATTCACGAAGTGAGGTAATGTGCTTTGTAGCACCACTGTCGAAATACCACACATGTGAATCTGCAGCAACCGACATGCATGTATCATGGACAACAAGATTGTAAGTGCACTCTGCACTAAAAGCCCATTCTGCATCAACATCAACATCACAGTCTCCTTTCACAGAAGACTCAAGAATGGCTGCATTTGTAGTGGAACCAGCATTTGCAGTGGAACCACCCTCTTTCTTCTTAGCCTCTTTGGCCTTCAACTTAGGACACTGCTTGATCAAGTGATCATTAGCTTTACAATAATGGCAACACATCTTCTTTTTGCCCTTATCACCAGAATTTCTAGACGAATTGCTGCTAGCAGAAGCATTAGGAACAGAATTTTTGCCACTCGTAGCAGAACCATAAGAAGTGGCTGCATTGCTGTTACCACCCTTTCTATGAGAAGCAATAAAAGCCTGTTCAACTGCACGCTGCCTAGTCCTGTTTTTTCTGGAAAGTGACTCTTGCAACAACAATGTGCGTAATGCATCAAACTTGACAACTTCAGGATTTCTATAAGTCTCCAAGTACTAGCAAAAGTTTGGTAAGAATCTGGTAAGGCATCAAGAATAGTCTGCACAGGGAACTGTTTGAAATGACTTCACCTGCAGAAATAAGTTGCTCATTGATATCCTTGACACGTGCAAGGAAAGTGTCCATATCATCTTCCTGATGCATAATCTTCGATTCCAGCTCTTTACGCAGCAAAGCAATTTTAGCCTCATTGCGGCTTGCATAAAGATCTACTAGAATATCCTAAGCCTGTTTTGCAGATTTCGCTGAACGAATGTGAGGAGTAATGGTGCGCTTCACAGACAACGCAATCAATGCATGAGCGTGCGCATCCTTTACATCCCAACGAGCTTGTTCTGCCATAGGCAAAACAACTCTTATAGCAGCAATTCTTGTAGCAAGACGTGCAACATCCTCAACATCGCCTGCATCCTCAGAACCAGGACGTGCATCAATGCTATACACAATATTCCAGACGCCCTTTGACACAAGAACATGTTGCATCATGTAAGCCCACATAGGGTAATTGGTCCCATCCAATCTGTTCTCAGCAGCAAACATCTTGAACACATCTGTGTTGTTGTCAGCCATGGTAAATGCTGCATCTGATGTCAAAACTGCCCGAAAAGAGGAGAAACGAAGTGAGAACAACGCGTGCTATATAGCACAAACCGTAGAAGACGATAAGGGACTTGTTTTGCAGAAAACGGCACTGATAGAAATTCTGCACAAAATGACGAAATAGTGGAAACAGAGGTCGAAATGAGCCTGAATCAGAAATTTGAGCAGACTGAGCTCTTTGAGCTCACCCGAAATTTTTGTCGACCTGCGAACGGTTACCAAAGCTTACAGGAATCGAAGGAAGTGAGCAGGCGTGTGCTGGAGCTGCTGGCAACTAAGCCTGGGAGGATGCAACCTACTCTGATACCAATTGTTAGAATTAGGGGTGCAGGAAAACACACAGCTTGGAGAAGAGGAAGGAAGCTCAAGGCACACAACAGAGTGTATTACTCAGTGTGGAATGGAAAAATTGGAATGATCGGCGTATATACAATGCACGTGGGAAAAAACCTCCTTGTGAGGGAAAAAATGCCCCGGCGGTCCTAAGTGTGTTCACACACATCAGTACCACATGTATATGGTAACAGAGGCACTCATAGTAGGTGCATACCCTCTAATTGTACCGGATATCCATAACCCTTCACTACAAACTTTCCAAGGTTCAAAAAAATTTCTAGGTTCTTTTATCAATGCTACGTACTACATGAAAAGAAAAACGTGAAGTCAAGTATTTTAAATATAATACACGTATTTTACATATAATGAAAATTCCATCATATTATGTACTTTAAATATAAAACACGTATTTCAAATATTAAACACGTATTTCAAATATAATGAAAGGTCCATTGTCCTTGAAAGGTTTACGGCTGGGCATCATGGATGGAGGGAAATATGTAAAATAGCTAGGGTGCACAGAATAAGGTGCGGTGATGGGTTGGAATTTGGTGGTGGTAGTAAAAGTAGGCGCAGATGTACGAGGAATCCGGTAAGTAGGATGCTTGTTTGCCATAGTGCGAAACATACCTCCTATCAATGGAGTTTGTGGTAGAGGCTCTAGAGGAACTATTGGAGGAGAAATCGTTTAGAGTTCGAAAGTGTGTACTTTAATGTGCGAGGAATCCGGTAAGTAGGATGCTTGTTTGCCATAGTGCGAAACATACCTCCTATCAATGGAGTTTGTGGTGGAGGATCTAGAGGAACTGTTGGAGGGAGAAATTGTTTTGAGTTCAAAAGTGTGTAATATGGCATACGAGGACTCAAGGGCCTAGTAGAAATCAGGGAATAGGTAGAATAGGTGGAATAATTGGAATAGTAGCAAGAGTAGAATTATGTTGTTGAGAATTATCCAGTTGTCATGGTAAGATACATGCCAAGATATCATAGACTTTGAAAATCTACTCCTTCCACATGGTGTGCATACTGTTCTGAAGTGATAGCAAATTGTAATTCTAGCAGTTAATCCACTAAGTATCCCCAATTCAAAGAAGTTGTCCTGGGAATCTCAGATTTGAGAGGATTCTTGGAATTTTCAATGGTGTCTTTTGCTGAACTTAGATTAGGTGTTTCCTTCATTGTAGGTGATCGTTCTTCTTGTGAGAACAAGAGAAAGGTTGAACTCTGATACCATTGTAGCTGGTTGGCACCACGCAAAAACAGGAAATCTATGGTACAACTTGAAATAATTGAGAGAGATCAGAAATGATTTACACTCCTCACGTGAGCCGACAAGAAATGGGTGTAGTTCCTCTTTGTTAGGATTTTTAACCTACTTCCATCCTATGCCTATGTGAACTGTCCCTTATGGTGCTACTCTCACACACTCTAGTGGGAAGCAACCCTACACTTGGCATGACTACCTATGTGCCACCTACATGGCACTACCTCTCACCTAAAGCTGCCACCTCCTATGTAAGGTGCAGTTGAATGAATGTTGTATTTTCTCAAGATTAGTGATCTTTACTGCTCAAGGTTCCTTTTAGTTCTTAGGAAAAGAGAGAGCATTCCGTCTTATGGAGAGTGCTGTGATCACGAACAAAGTGAGTGGATATTGTGCGTGCAAGTGAATGAGACTGAGAGAAGGAGAGAGAAAAGATACGACACCGAGAGGTTGTAAAACCCTCCTCCGAAGGCCCCACTCTCGTCGGCGAGAGTGGTCTACTTGATTGCACAAAGGTGTACAATGCGTATGCCATGGACTGATGCAATGGGACTATGCCGATGACGACGACGACTTGGTGGCTGAAAATTGGGATCTTCTATCTGCTGATTTTCATGGACTGTTTCCGGGCTGAAATGGGCTGTTCCTACTGCTGGGTTAAGGCTGAAAATAACTGTCTTTGTTGGGACTGAACTGATGATGAAAAACGCTGGTCTTCCTTCTCATCAGGCTGCGTTTTTGGAGAGGAATGCTTGGCTGAAAAACGCTGTGACAGCAGATGTTTCTTTGCTGAAAATTGCAGCTCTTCAAGCGTTAGTAACTTCTTACCCGACCTTAGATAATCTGCTGCAATTTGCTGATGAAATCGCTGAACTTGCTGAGGTTTAAAGGCTGAACTCTTTGCAGCGTTTTGGGGCTGAAAACGCCAATGATCTGCAACTGAATGCTAGCGTTAGTGAAATCCTAGTGCTGCTGCCAATGGGTAGTGAAAACACCCGGCATGAAGGGACATGGGGTGGCGATGGCTGGGCTAGAAAATGCCAATGGAAGGGGATCACTGTGGCGATGGCTGAAAACGCTAGTGGAAGGGGAGTGGCCTCGCCAAGGTTGGAGAGGGTCTTGCTGAGAGAGGGTTGGACACCTGTTGCTTGGGGAAGCCTGCTGTGCCTTTGCTCATTTGCCAATTTGTGCTAACTTGGGTTTGCTTATATATTAACTTACCCAATTTGCCCTACTGAGTACCCAACTTAAGTCACTTAATAAATAAGTGAAAAATGTCAAAAATAGGAAAAAATGGGATAAAGTCATCTGAAAAATCCCCAAACTGACTCTGATGGAAATGCTTATGCTTATGTAGGGTGCAACCAGAGGATATGCATCTACACTGAGTGACTGGGCATGCACGGTCTATGAATAGCGGTCTATGAATAGACTCACAAAAGTGCCAGATCACTTCTAATCTAACTTGACTGGACTTGACGGAAACCCTCCTATGGTGTAGCTTGTCCACGGACACATAGGGTTGGGATGTGTCACGTGACATCCCATCCTTTTTAAAGTGAGGTACTGGTACCGAGCTGCATGGCTTCCTTGTAGTCTGCCAACAACTCTGGATAATCCTTGAAGAACTCTTTGTCTACCCACACCGCTTCATGGGTTCGTCGATCTTTGAACTTCAAAAAATACTGTCGTACTTGTTTCTTTGAACCATGGCGAAACTGATGCAACAAGACTTGCTCCGGCTCCATGACTTCAGCTTCATCGATGATCTCTGGTTCTTCTTGTTCCGAAACGTCCTTTGGAGGTGTTCCCTGAAAACACTTTCAACCAAGAAACATGCAAAACGTTGTGCATAGACCATGAGTTAGGCAATTGCAATTTCACTGAAACCTCATTAATCTTTTTGATGATTGGAAAAGGACCATACATACGAAAAGATAACTTAGGACATTTCTTTCCAACTTGCTTAAGGCGCTGTTTCATAATTCGTAGATACACCCAATCTCCTTCCTTGATCGAGACCTCCTGACGATGCTTGTTAGCTTGTCGAGAATAAGATTCCTGAGCCTTGCTTAGCCGAAGCTTCACACTCTTAGAAATCTCATTCAATGACTGACTCTCAGCATTGGCATCAGGCATTTGACTGACCGATCGAGTCAACAATGACTGGAATCGGCGGCCAAAAGTTGCCTCATACGGAGTTCGACCAATAGCAGAAGAGAAGGAATCATTGAGAATAGCTTGAACCAATGGGAGATAGAGCTCCCATTGAGACTGTTGATCATGAACATAAGACTTCAACACATCAAAAGCCAACTGATTATAAATTTCCGTTTGACCATATGATTGTGGATGAAAAGCGGATGAAAAATTCAACTTTGTGCCAAAATTTTCAAAGAGTGCACGCCAAAAGTTGGACGTAAACTTAACATCCCTATCTGAAACAATGAACTTTGGCAAACCACAGAGGGGGTATCAATGCTTTATGAACAATCGTGCAACATCCTGTGCAGTAACTGTGGCCTTACAAGGAATCAACATGCAGAATTTGCTGAAACGATCAACAATAGTTAAACATTGAGTGTTCCTTGAATGCTGACTTGGTGATAAGTTAGTCACAAAATCCATAGAGATATCCTGAAAAGGTCCCTCGGGAATAGGCAGCGGAAGCAAGAGGTCTTGCTGCTTACCTCGAGGAGCTTTTACTTTTTGACATATAGTGCAATGTATGACATAACTAAACACATCTTTTCGCATTTTAGGCCAATAGAAAAATCGTTCAATCTTTTCCAATGTGGTGTTCATACCCCTGTGCCCACCCGTGAGAGAGTCATGTGCATCATGCAATATGGCTGGCCTGAGAGAGGGCAGCACACATAGACGTTGACGGAAAAATAACAATCTATCACGAATGAGATAGTTGCTGGGCCCTTGGGAAGCAAGAGCCTGCAACCAATACATGCATATTGATTCTTCATGCTGTCAAAAGACTCACTCTGTATAGAAAATGTGGTTCTCGACTCAAGAGCCAAAATCTGTCCTTTGCGACTGAACGCATCTGCAACAGGGTTAGCTTTTCCAAGCACATACTCAATCAAACCTCCAAATTGCTCAAAAAATTGTGACCACCGCGCTTGGCGATCACTCCAATGTGCACTAGGCATAGACTGTAGCCACTTGAGGGCTTGATGATCTGTGCGCACTGTAAACTCTCTACCATACAAAAAATGCTTCCAATGCTTAAGAGAGTGAATGATAGACAAAAGTTCTTTATCAGAAACTGAATAATTCTTTTCCGTGCTAGTGAGCTTCCGGCTAAGGAAAGCTACAGGACGACCATGCTGCTGGAGCACAGCGCCTATGGCGACATTGCTCGCATCCGTCCATACCTCAAAGGGATCATCCCAAGAAGCAAGGATAAGACACGGAGCTTCCGTCACCGCAACCTTGAGAGCTGCGAAAGCCTCAATGGCTGCCTCGGGCAAGTCTACGTGCTGACGACGAGTCTTTACCCCTTTCAAAACATCAGTCATAGGTGCAGCAATGTGTGCAAAATTCTCTATGTAAATGCTTGACATAAACCAAGAAAAGAACGCACATTATATGCAGTTTTGGGCAAGTCCCAATTACGAACCTGTTCCACCTTTGTGGGGTCTAGCTTGACGCTTTCTGCAGAAATGATATAACCCAGATAAGTGACTTCAATAAGAAAAAATTCAGACTTCTTAGCTGCAATGTAGAACTGACACTCATCCAAACAAGTTAGTACCCTTTCAACATCTCTTTCATGTTGTTTCCACGATGCAGAAAAAATGAGAATATCATCTAAAAAGATGAACACACATACACCTACCATGTCGCCGAAACGACCTACCATGAGACGATTGAATGTACCACGGCTCCTGTCAATCCAAAAGGCATAACAATATACTCCCATTGTCCTCGCTTGGTGCGAAAGGTGGTCTTGAAAATGTCGCCTTTGAATACCCGTACCTGACGGTATCCACTTTTGAGATCGACCTTGCTGAAAACCTTTGCCCCATTGAGCCTATCGAGGATATGCGAGGCATCGGAAACTTGTTCTTGACGGTCATCTTGTTTAATACCCTGTAATCAACACACAAACGAGACGAACCATCCTTCTTGCGAACGAACAAAATAGGGGTAGCAAAAGGACTTACACTAGGACGTATGAATCCTCTAGCCACCAACTCCGTGAGTTGTCGCTCTAACTCTTCCTCCTGTGACTTGTTCAAACGGTAGGGAGCCTTACTGATAGGCTGCGCTCCCTCCATAAGCTTGATGCGATGGTCCTTCGGCCGCTCTGGTGGGAGACGAGGGGGCAGATCATCCTGCAAAAAGAGATGTTTAAACTTCGTAAACAACTCCGAATACTTACCTGGAGCCTGAATGCTCTGGGAAACTGGGGCAGCATAGATGAATGCCACTTGTGCTCCTCGTCGTAATTCACGCTTTACCTGTACATGCGAGATGAGAGGCAAAGAATGCAAGCCCTCCTCAGCACGAATGATGAGGGGGGAATCAGATTTGGCATGTAAAATGAGAGTGTTAGCTTCAAAATCAATGAGAGCGTCGAGTTCACGAAACCATTTTATGCCCAAAATCATATCATATCACATCCTGAGAGAGGAGACACAAAAAATTTCCTACGAAAAGAAGCTTGTTGAACGGTAAACATCACATCAAGGAACTCCTTCGTGATGAGAGAGTCCATACCAGGAGTGAAACCAGAAACCTCGAGAGGAGATTTCTGACTAACCTCTAGGCGGGCTCTCTCAACAAGAGGGAGACTAATCACATCATGCATACTGCCTGGATCAAACAATATGATAAAACGCTGTCCTTTTACATGACCATAACACTTCAAGAGAGATTCATCATTGTGTGTGTCAGAGTCAGGAGAAGATGCAGGTTGTGTTGTGACAAAGTTTGTGGTAGTTGTGGGTGCCTTTGGTTCTTTAGGTGGGACTGTCTTAGGACAGGCCTTCTTAATGTGACCCTTGACATGACATTGAAAACATCGACCTTCTTTAGCATAAATCACTTGTTCTTCCGCCGTGATGTATCCTCCTATAATTCCTTGAGAAGCTTTTTCATCAGGGGTTAGCTTAGGTTTTGCAGGTGCTTTAGCTTTACCTTTAGATTCATTATTAGAGTTCTTTTCCGAGGAATTAGAAGAAGAAGGGCTAGAAGAATAACCATTCTTACCATTTTTTAGTCGTATAGCGGACATGCAGACCTCACATTGTGAAGTTTTCGTCCGAGTTACGACCAGTTGATATTGTGCTAATTCTTTCTATCTTTTGTGGTGCGTATGCCCTATCAACTACCTTTTCTTTTGTGCTAATTTTTCCAATTTAACGCTTCTCTTAGTGCTAGGCTTCATTATGGCTGAGTCCGCCCTTGATCTCTAGAGTCATGACAGAAACTCAGCACTCTGAACTTTGTGTTGATGTATGCTCATGTGTGTGTGCGTGTGGTGTGCGTTGTGTTTGGGAGCATATGTTTGTACCTAGTTCTACACCCACTATTGGGCACTGACGACGTTAGTGGGGATGTCGTGGTATTTAGTCAATACTATGCATGATGGAGCTGATGGTTATATTGTCTCGTGGGTGACTACCATGAGTCTATACCTTGCACTTTCCTTCAAGGGTGAATCTGGGTATATCTAGGATTCATCTAGGTATATTCTTACCGTTCTTACTATTCTGTGTGTTCTGAGAATTCTGAGATGGCCCTTGAGAAGACTTATCCTCCTTAGGCTTTCCCTTGTTGTGCTTCATCTCTTGGGCGAGAGCGATTGCTACCGCCTTGTTGAGATCCGTGGGGTCAAAGACTTCAACATCAAACTTGATGTATTCGTCTAACCCAAAGAGAAAAGCCTCTTTGCGCTCATCATCCGACTTGCGTATTTGAGTGTCTAGCTGCAAAACACGGTTAGAAAAAGACATGACTGGCATACCATGTTGCTTGAGGTTACGCCAATCCTCTTTCAAGTGTGCAAGGTACTGAGGTGGCATAAACCGCGCCTTGAGCTTGTCTTGGAAATCAGTCCAACTAAAAGAGAGGGGCGTTAAATCCTTGGCTACCTCTAGGTGCGCGGCGAGCTGTGCCTCTTGCCATGCATGGTACCAATTGATGGCATCACCGGTAAGGTACATAGCTGCCGTCAACACTTTGCTATTTCTTGTTTTCTTAGTTGTTGCAAAATAAGCATTAAATTGATGTAACTAAGAATGAATCACCGTAGCATCCATCTTACTATCATACTTACTCAAAGTCACTTTTTCGGTGACTGGGTTGTTGGAATCCGCATCGTGGCTTGCACCACGAGAGGAACTCCCATGATCTTTGGGTGGTTCGGTCTTCGAGGCTAGGGCACGGGAAATAAATTCTTGATTACGAATCTCCCTTTGAGCTTCTTGCTCGGCGTCCCTTTCTGCTTTGCGTTCTTTTCGTTCAGCGCGCTCGCGTTCGAGAGCAAGTCGATTTTCTTCTTGTTGTGCGGCCAATCTTGCGTTTCTTTCGTCGCGCTCGCGTTCTAAAGCAAGGCGCTTGTCTTCCTATTTATCCATCATGGCCATCGTCTGCTTCATCATTGCCTCCACAGGGTCTGGCGTAGATGGCGAAGGGGGAGGGTTGAAGAGATCATCTCCGGGTGGGAACTAGTCTTCATCGCCTCTCTCATGCTCATCACCTGTATGCGAAGTATCCATTCCGCTTCGGGTGACGACCATGCACTATAATCATGGGGTCTTAAGCTCGCGAGGAACTTGGGTTCTTGAGGGTCTTGAGGTCCTTGATTCGGGAGAATCTTGGGTTCTTGAGGATCTTGAGGTTCTTGAGGGGTTCTTTCGCTTGTAAATCGCGTTGCAGAAGGATCTTCTCTTTACCCGAGTTCTACCCTTTTCTGCGGGCGCACCCCTTGGCAGCCTTGCGCTCACACCAAGGTTGCTTTTTCCCACCTCACGTCAATTGGCCGGCCGCTAAGTGCACGGTCCGCTCTCAATGAGTGAAAAGAGACACAAGGGGAGGCTGGACAAGCCCTTCTTTCTTGGGATTCCTGTCACTCTTCAACAAAACACGATTAGGAATCGCCACGCCCAAGTAAACTTGGGTTCGTGAGATCGCAACAAGCAAAAAAATTTCTTGTGGTTCTTGTGGTTCTTTCCTTGAGTAATGCAGAACACTTCCAAAGCTCTGATACCAATGTAAGGTGCAACGGAATGAATGTTGTATTTTCTCAAGATTAGTGATCTTTACTGCTCAAGGTTCCTTTTAGTTCTTAGGGAAAGAGAGAGCTTTCCGTCTTATGGAGAGTGCTGTGATCACGAACAAAGTGAGTGGATATTGTGCGTGCAAGTGAATGAGACTGAGAGAAGGAGAGAGAAAAGATACAACACCGAGAGGTTGTAAAACCCTCCTCCGAAGGCCCCACTCTCGTCGGCGAGAGTGGTCTACTTGATTGCACAAAGGTGTACAATGCGTATGCCATGGACTGATGCAATGGGACTATGCCGATGACGACGACGACTTGGTGGCTGAAAATTGGGATCTTCTATCTGCTGATTTTCATGGACTGTTTCCGGGCTGAAATGGGCTGTTCCTACTGCTGGGTTAAGGCTGAAAATAACTGTCTTTGTTGGGACTGAACTGATGATGAAAAACGCTGGTCTTCCTTCTCATCAGGCTGCGTTTTTGGAGAGGAATGCTTGGCTGAAAAACGCTGTGACAGCAGATGTTTCTTTGCTGAAAATTGCAGCTCTTCAAGCGTTAGTAACTGCTTACCCGGCCGTAGATAATCTGCTGCAATTTGCTGATGAAATCGCTGAACTTGCTGAGGTTTAAAGGCTGAACTCTTTGCAGCGTTTTGGGGCTGAAAACGCCAATGATCTGCAACTGAATGCTAGCGTTAGTGAAATCCTAGTGTTGCTGCCAATGGGTAGTGAAAACACCAGGCATGAAGGGACATGGGGTGGCGATGGCTGGGCTAGAAAACGCCAATGGAAGGGGATCACTGTGGCGATGGCTGAAAACGCTAGTGGAAGGGGAGTGGCCTCGCCAAGGTTGGAGAGGGTCTTGCTGAGAGAGGATTGGACACCTGTTGCTTGGGGAAGCCTGCTGTGCCTTTGCTCATTTGCCAATTTGTGCTAACTTGGGTTTGCTTATATATTAACTTACCCAATTTGCCCTACTGAGTACCCAAGAAAAGTCACTTAATAAATAAGTGAAAAATGTCAAAAATAGGGAAAAATGGGATAAAGTCATCTGAAAAATCCCCAAACTAACTCTGATGGAATCTGATGGAAATGCTTATGCTTATGCAAGGTGCAACCAGAGGATATGCATCTACACTGAGTGACTGGGCATGCACGGTCTACGAATAGACTCACAAAAGTGCCAGATCACTTCTAATCTAACTTGACTGGACTTGACGGAAACCCTGCTATGGTGTAGCTTGTCCACGGACACATAGGGTTGGGATGTGTCACGTGACATCCTATGCCATGTATTAGGACATGTGGCTTGATGCTGCACTCTCATAAGTGCTATATAGGCACACAACATATTGTACAAAATGTATATTATCAATCTAGCTATTTTGTGTATTGATTGCTTACATTAATTTCAAATTAACGCGTTAACGTAAATCCTAATTATGAACGCAACTAATCAATATCCGCCATAATTGCAAGTCTTACAAGTGGTATCAGAGCGTATTGTTGTGAGACTTAATATTATCATCATTATTATTGTCATATATATACATTTGTACATATATATGTATAAATTATTATCATCATTATTACTTCTCTTTTAGGTTTTTACAAGCCTTTTGCATTCCATTATTTCACGATTTGATTTTAATATTCAATATCCACTTGCAGTCTCACCCTTGCTTGCAGCTCAATACACAAGAAAGCAACGCGGGTCCCATCCGGCTCCAAGTTGCCCCTTTTAACACCCTACTCTTGCCATTGCGGCATCCTCATCGTGTTGTGAAGTGCGCACCATTTCCCCTACCCTGGCACAACACACGTGCTCCCCTTTCTTTCCCTCGCCTAGTCGCACGGCTCATCAACGCCCTCATTTCAATTCTCCAGCTCCATCAATTCGTTGCTGCCTTGCATCACACCACCAAGCCTCGCAGTGCACTCACCAGGGCCTTGCCATCGCACCATCGATTCTCTCTGTGAACAGCTGCCGCTATCTACACATAGCCGCCCAATATTGCTTCTCACTGGTACGACTCACTGAGTCATCATCAAACTCCACATTGCCGTGCATTCACCAAAGCCTTATCTTCGCTGTCGAAGGGCCGCTCGATTGCTACTACCCAACTACGATCCAGAGCCCCACACAATGCTTCTCTTTTGAGCTAGCAGATCACGAGCTGCTTAACACACACACACACACACACACACACACACACACACACACACACACACACACACACCCGCCTTCGGCTCACGTGGCGCTTCTGCTGCTCAGCAAACACAGACCCGAGTCTCCCCCCTCACGGGCCTTGTCCTTGTGCCGCTGTGCGTGGAGCAATATTGCTCACGGTAGCACACGCCATCTCCACTACTAGATGGAGTCCACCTTATGCCACCTCATCCTCTCCGATTTTGTCACGTGACACATCCCAACCCTATGTGTCCGTGGACAAGCTACACCACAGCAGGGTTCAGTCAGTCCGATCAAGTTAGATTAGCAGTGATCTGGCACTTTTGTGAGTCTATTCGTAGACCATGCATGCCCAGTCACTTAGCATAGATGCATATCCTCCGGTTGCACACAACATGATGATCGGAATTCCCATCAGAATCCATTAGCATCAGTTAGGGGAATTTTCCAGTGCATTTAGCCTATTTTCCTATTTATTGGGATTTTCACTTATTATTTTTAAGTGACTTTCCAACAAAAGTAGGTAGGGCAATTTTGTTAAGTTAATATATAAACAAACCAAAGTTCACACTTTCTGGCAGAAGAGGCAGCAGGAGCTTCCCGCTCAACAGGCAACTTCTCAGCAGTACCCCCCCCCCCCCCCCCCAGCACCCCCCAGCGTTTTTGGACCTCCTTCTTCGTGGGGACTCCCAGCAGAACCATCGCCATACCTCCCACTACCTTGGCGTTTTCACAGATCAGCCATCTCTTGAAGCTTCCCCCTTCTGGCGATAATCCCCCGGCAGATCAGCCCAAGACCTAGCGTTTTTGCTTGCAAAAACACTACAGATTCAGCCAGCGTTTTCTTCACAAAAACGCCAGCCCACTTTGCAGATTCCAGCGTTTTTGCTTTGCAGAGTCGGATCAGCATCGCATGCACCAGATCCATCAGCGTTTTGTGTTTGCAGATTCAGATCAGGCCAGCGTTTTGGCAAGGAGGCAGAACCAGCCAGCGTTTTAGTTTTCAGCCCTAAACCGCCTCAGATCCACAACGTTTTCAGCAGTTAGAATCGTAGCAGATTTCCCCCAATCAGGTTGCAGATTGTTCCCCAAGTTTAGCCCAAGAAAACGCAACCAAAACAGTCATTTTCAGCTACCGAAACAGTCCCGAAATTCAGCGATTAGAAGATCTCAGATTTCAGCCATTGTCGTCGTCATCGGCATAGACCAAGTTGCATAGTCCATCGCATACGCATTGTACACCTTTGTGCAATCAAAGAATTGTACGCCGACGAGAGTGGGGCCTTCGGAGGAGGGTTTTACAACCTCTCGGGTGTCGTATCTCTTCTCTCTTCTTCTCTTAGTCTCATTCACTTTCACGCACAATATCCACTCACTTTGTTCGTGACCATAGCACTCTCCATAAGATGGAAAGCTCTCTCTTTCCCTAAGAACTAAAAGGAACCTTGAGCAATAAAGATCACTAATCTTGAGAAAATACAACATTCATTCCGCTGCACCTAACATTGGTATCAGGGCTTTGGAAGTGTTGTGCATTACTCAAGGAAAGAACCACAAGAACCACAAGAATTTTTTTGCTTGTTGCGATCGCACGAACCCAAGTTTACTTGGGCGTGGCGATTCCTAATCGTGTTTTGTTGAAGAGTGACAGGAATCCCAAGAAAGAAGGGCTTGTCCAGCTTCCCCTTGTGTCTCTTTTCACACATTGAGAGCGGACCGTGCACTTAGCGGCCGGCCAATCGACGTGAGGTGGGAAAAAGCAACCTTGGTGTGAGCGCAAGGCCGCCAAGGGGTGCGCCCGCAGAAAGGAGTAGAACTCGGGTGAAGAGAAGATCCTTCTCCAACGCGATTTGCAAGCGAATGAAAACCTCAAGAACCCTAGATTCTCACGAATCAAGGACCTCAAGAACCTCAAGACTCCCAAGAATCCAAGTTCCTCGTGAACTTCAGAACCCAAGACCCCCAAGAACCCAAGTTCCTCGTGAACTTAAGAACCCAAGACTCCCAAGAACCCACAAGAACCCACGACTTCAGAATGGTCATCACTCGAAGCGGAATGGATACTTTGCTTGGAGGTGATGAGCACGAGAGAGGCGAAGAAGAATTTTCCCCACTAGTAGGTTTTTCCGACCCTCCCCCTTCCCCATCTACGACAAAGATTGCACTAACTCCTATGGAGGAGTTGGACCAAGAAAGAGAAGCAGAAAGAAAAGCCTACGAAGAAGACATGGCAGCCATAGAGCGTAAGTACCAAGAAAGAAGGGCAGCCATAGAAGCAGAATTTTATCGCGAGAACAAAGCACAAATGCAAGAGTTATTGCGACTCTTTTCTCAAGTACCGGCACCGATGCAAGAGATTCAAGAAAAGGAGACTCTCTCAGTCTCTCCTTCTCCAAAGCATGACCCCCATGATTTGCATGATTGTGTGAAGCATGATGATGATTTGATTGACAATGATAAGCACAATGATTTGCATGATGATAAGCATGATGATTTGAATGACAAGCATGATGATTTGGATGACAAAGATAAGCATGATGATTTGAATGATATTGCTAAGCATGATGATTTAGATGCCAATGACAAGCATGCTGATTTGCATGATCAAGGTGTGATTTCTCACAAGCATGATGAATTGCATGAAGAAGATGTGATTGTTCACCAGGATGATGTGTTAGTGGATACTTTTCCTAGCGAAGCTAACCTCGTTGTAGATTCGATCAATCACGAAGAACCGATCTTGGCTTTCGAGTCGAGGTTCAAAGAACCCCCACAGGACGATTCGATCATTCAGGAAGAAGCGATCTTGGCTCTCGAGCCTAGGTCCAAAGAACCATCACAGGCAGTATTATGTGTTCGCATGATTGATACGCACGCATTGTTCGAGTGTTTCATTCGTGAAGGTTTCCTGTATTTTAGTCAGCATCGTTATGTGATCCCTTTTCCTAGGCATGACATACTGTATGTTGAGCACGTTTCTCTCATGGATGAGCACGAATGTATGCGGATTGTTCATGAAAAGTTGAAAAGTTTGTATGTAAGGAAGTCACATTCCATGTCTCTTCCTTGGCATGACACAATTTTCGAAAGAGCACATGATAGTATGAGCACCAAGCATGGGCATTTCCATTGTGATTTGCCACCGTTGATTGATTTCGATCAAACAGAAAAGATTCGATCTCATTGTTTGCATGTGTTTGATGAACGGGTTGTCACTCCGTATCTATGTTCATCTACATTGCATACACAGTCTTTAGAGAAGACAAGATTTTTTCCCTTCACTTTACATGGAATAAGTATGTTCATGGTTTTGTGTTGGAGATGGTTTCATGAATTTTCAGCCATGGAGATTCTTGAAGACGAAAGAAGCAGAACTCTAGACGAAGTTGAAGCAAGAAAGGAGATTCAGAAGACTTTGAGTCGCTTTCGGTGCGGCCCAAAGAAGCAAGTGTTGCAGACCTTTATGAAGTTCAAGTATTGCTCGACCCACACATCACAGTGGGCCGGCGAAGAGTCCCTTCCAGGATTCCGGATGCTATTGGCGATCTCCTCGACGCCATACAGTTCGGTACCAGTACCTCACTTTGAAAAGGAGGGGATGTCACGTGACACATCCCAACCTTATGTGTCTGTGGACAAGCTACACCACAGCAGGGTTCAGTCAGTCCGATCAAGTTAGATTAGCAGTGATCTGGCACTTTTGTGAGTCTATTCGTAGACCATGCATGCCCAGTCACTTAGCATAGATGCATATCCTCCGGTTGCACACAGCATGATCATCGGAATTCCCATCAGAATCCATTAGCATCAGTTAGGGGAATTTTCCAATGCATTTAGCCTATTTTCCTATTTATTGGGATTTTCACTTATTATTTTTAAGTGACTTTCCAACAAAAGTAGGTAGGGCAATTTTGTTAAGTTAATATATAAACAAACCAAAGTTCACACTTTCTGGCAGAAGAGGCAGCAGGAGCTTCCCGCTCAACAGGCAACTTCTCAGCAGTACCCCCCCCCCCGCACCCCCCAGCGTTTTTGGACCTCCTTCTTCGTGGGGACTCCCAGCAGAACCATCGCCATACCTCCCACTACCTTGGCGTTTTCACAGATCAGCCATCTCTTGAAGCTTCCCCCTTCTGGCGATAATCCCCTGGCAGATCAGCCCAAGACCTAGCGTTTTTGCTTGCAAAAACACTACAGATTCAGCCAGCGTTTTCTTCACAAAAACGCCAGCCCACTTTGCAGATTCCAGCGTTTTTGCTTTGCAGAGTCGGATCAGCATCGCATGCACCAGATCCATCAGCGTTTTGTGTTTGCAGATTCAGATCAGGCCAGCGTTTTGGCAAGGAGGCAGAACCAGCCAGCGTTTTAGTTTTCAGCCCTAAACCGCCTCAGATCCACAACGTTTTCAGCAGTTAGAATCGTAGCAGATTTCCCCCAATCAGGTTGCAGATTGTTCCCCAAGTTTAGCCCAAGAAAACGCAGCCAAAACAGTCATTTTCAGCCACCGAAACAGTCCCGAAATTCAGCGATTAGAAGATCTCAGATTTCAGCCATCGTCGTCGTCACCGTCGTCGTCATCGGCATAGACCAAGTTGCATAGTCCATTGCATACGCATTGTACACCTTTGTGCAATCAAAGAATAGACCACTCTCTCCGATGAGAGTGGGGCCTTCGGAGGAGGGTTTTACAACCTCTCGGGTGTCGTATCTCTTCTCTCTCCTTCTCTCAGTCTCATTCACTTGCACGCACAATATCCACTCACTTTGTTCGTGACCATAGCACTCTCCATAAGACGGAAAGCTCTCTCTTTCCCTAAGAACTAAAAGGAACCTTGAGCGATAAAGATCACTAATCTTGAGAAAATACAACATTCATTCCGCTGCACGTAACAGATTCCGCACCACACAGATTGCACAGGTCGACTTGACTCTCGTTGCACGTGTTGCTTTGTTTTGCAAAATAAAATTCATTTTTTGAAGCTATCGTTTCCACTGAAACCCGCTTCTTGGCCTTGTATTTCCGAAGCTGATAAGCCGGTTTTCTCAAGGACTTCAAAACACTACCATTAAGCACTACCAGCAGGAGTTTCCAAAACCTTAGGTCTATAGCTCTAAGGGCCGATTTCCACGTTGCCACTCGTTCTTGCAGGTCAACCAACTTTACTCATTGTGAAGAGTGACTTCACTTTGTGAAGAGGTGCTTCACAATCAGTGTTACAAAGGATCAAAGTTCAAGGGGGAGACCTAATCACTTGTAATCGGCACATATGCATGCTCAATCCACCATCTATGAAGCACATGTGCATCAAGCTCACATCAAAATGTATATCTGCACATTTATTTGCAATGATATGATGGTGCCAATCCACGAAAGAGGTTTTAGACACTTAGCCATGAGGCTTCATCCTCGACAAATTGGACAAATGAAGAAAAACAACAGAACCAACATTACGACTACAACACGACAAACAAGGATCACATTATGCTAAGGATGAACCATTAATCCCTACATACTACATTACCCTCTATACTTGCATGATGTATCCGAATGTGAGGGAAACATGATGTATCCAATTTGAGAACCATGTTCATTGTTTACGCATCCAAAATGTGAACCCATGCATCTACCTAAGGAAGCCTTGTATGAACCATGACCTGTTGAATCCGTGGAGATCGAGGCATGATGTATCTTAGGCAGTCTTAGGATGAAATCAGGTTTAAGGGGGCCATTGTTAGGATTTTTAACCTACTTCCATCCTATGCCTATGTGAACTATCCCTTATG
This sequence comes from Adiantum capillus-veneris, assembly GCF_014529385.1. Classification (NCBI taxonomy): domain Eukaryota; kingdom Viridiplantae; phylum Streptophyta; class Polypodiopsida; order Polypodiales; family Pteridaceae; genus Adiantum; species Adiantum capillus-veneris. The sequence continues at coordinate 32,269,538 of NC_140943.1, forward strand.
GTGCTACTCTCACACACTCTAGTGGGAAGCAACCCTACACTTTGCACGACTACCTATATGCCACCTACATGGCACTACCTCTCACCTAAAGCTGCCACCTCCTATGCCATGTATTAGGACATGTGGCTCAACATGTGGCTTGATGCTGCACTCTCATAAGTGCTATATAAGCACACAGCTCATTGTACAAAATGTATATTATCAATCTAGCTATTTTGTGTTATTTTGTATATTGATTGCTTACATCAATTATAAATTAACGTGTTAACGTAAATCCTAATTATGAACGCAACTAATCAATATCCGCCATAATTGCCAGTCTTACACTCTTAAGAGATTATTGGCCCCCAAGTTGCGCACTCCTGATGGTATTTCTTTATTATTATTCAATTGAGTGACAACTGTTGGGAAAGACCACTCTCCATAATCTAAGTTAAAACTGGCCCATAGGGCGTAAAAGTAGTTTAAAAGGAATTGCTATTAAAAGCTAGTCCCCAAAAGCAATTGCTAATATCTGCCACGTCTTCCATATGTGTATAGTGGCCATCTCATCATGTTCCATGTAGTTGCAGAAGATGGAAAAGTAAAGAAAGTCAAGGCACGAGCAGGCTGCAGATTACGAGCCTCGAAAAAAATATTTAAGGGATTGACACAATCTCTTAGCAACTTTCCTTTTGTTATTGCTCAAGGGACAAGTTTTTGAAAAGATTGAGACCTCTGGTTTGTAAAACTAGAAAGGTTGTAGATTGCAAGAGCTTTTTTAAGAGGTACAGATCAGAAGTGGATACAGAATATCTGTTGATGTGAGCAACAGGTGCAAGTGAAAGATGAGTCAGGTAGTGAGCTACTTGATTTGATAGGTCCAGAGAAGATCTTCTAGAATTCTATTGAAGGGTGCAAGTGAAAGATGAGTCAGGTAGTGAGCTACTTGATTTGGTAGGTTCAGAGAGGATCTTCTAGACTTCTGTTGAAGGGAGCGGAATTCCTGAAGTTTGGATTGGAGGATGACTTGGCAGATATTCCTCCGTGGTTGACACAATGATGGAGATGGTTGGCTGGCAATTCAAACTTTTTTTTGTTTGACAGGATGTGGAGAAAAGGTGGCAGTCTGGTTCTATCCAATTTTCATGTCTTGAATATAAAGCTGGCTGCTTTGTTTATTACTCAAATGTTGCAAATGACAATAACCAGTGTCTTGACTTACTTTCATCCTTCTTACAAGCCCATTTTAGCAATTTCCGTGTGTTGCGAGCCGTGTTGGATTTAGGAGCATCTTGGACTCAGACCTAACCAAAGCTAAAAAAAATCTCTTTTGTTGAATGTTGACAGCTCCAGAGTCAAAAGTTTTTGGACGATGTGTAGCTGCAGCTCTGGCTGTCACTGTTTTAGGCTCCACATACCAGGCAGAGGCTGATCTGAACAAGTTTGAGGCTGACATGCGAGGGGAATTTGGAATAGGGTCCGCTGCGCAATTTGGCTCTGCTGATTTAAGGTTTTATGCTATCTTGACCTAGCAATATTTGTAATTTCCAAAGTACTTCATGTGTACATCCTTTTCAGGTTGACTGATTTTATGCACGGTTTTGCTGTCTTGTCTACTATTATTCAATAGATTTGTAATTTCTGAAGTACTTCATGTGTACATGCTTTTCAGTCTGACTGCTTTTATGCATGGTTTTGCTGTCTTTTCTGCTATTATTTGATAGATTGCCTTGCAGATGTTGTAAAAAGACAGTTATCGCTTGGTGCTTGCTAGTTAGCTCTATTTCCACAATAATTGATGTCGTACCTCTGAGAAATTGTGTGGTCAGATATGAGGGAAGCAGGTATGATGTGAGAGGCATAGGTGTCTTATTGATTCTGTCAAAAGAAATAAGGGGATTCTATAACTATGGCTTTGGTCTTCAAAATAGTAGCGGCTTATTATTTATAGATAGTAAGCTTGGCAAAATTGTTTTGAAAGCTTTGTTGCATTTACATTTCATTGCTGCCTTCTGCCTCAATACCAAACTTTTGCTGTTTTGCTCTGCAGGAAAACTGTGCACACAAATGAAAATTTTAGGTATGGAAACAAACTGTCTTCTGAGAGAAATCATCACTGATGAATTGTACCTAGTTAGCATCTTACCGTCTGTAGGCGAGCCAATTTCACCTCAGCTGATATGAGGGAAGCTGACTTCAGTGGAAGCACCTTCAATGGAGCATATATGGAAAAGGCTGTGGCTTTCAAGGCTAATTTTGAAAGTAAGTGTTCTGGTTTGTGGATTCTTCAAAGGTGGTAAATTGTGCTGCAGTGGCTTGGGACAGGGAAAGGGAAGGGGAAGGGGAAGGGGGGGTAGTGTAATGTATGTGTGATTCCTCCATATCATGTGGATTCAAGTTCCCTTGTCTGTGAATTCTCGACCTGCTAAAACACAACCTTTATATACCCTTTTGTATGCAAAAATGTGCAAAATAAGGATTTGAAAATCCCTTCTATTGAAATCATGTGACATCCTTGCATATTTATGAATGATTCCCCAATTGCGAAAGTAAGGCTGTAAAATGGCTCTCAACGTGATGTCATGATTTACCTGATTTCAGTTTTACCTTGTGCTTTTCAGATGCTGACTTGAGTGACACTTTGATGGATCGAATGGTAAGGTCTTATTTTGATTGGAGGATTATCCTCTAGGCTGCTGATTTGCGCTCTTGAAACTTGTGTCAAGAGTTTCTTTCTTCACCAATGAACACAACATGTCGGGGTCTCTTTGCAACACCTGAATGTCTCAAAGAGGATTCTCCATTGATATTTTCCTTATGCAGACAACACCTCATGGTTTGGTTGTGAGCAGGTTTTGAATGAGGCGAATCTTAAAAATGCGATTCTTGTAAGAGCTGTCCTCACTCGTAGTGATTTGGGAAGTGCTGTCATTGAGGGAGCGGACTTCAGTGATGCTGTTTTAGACCTCCTTCAAAAGCAGGTAAGTCCATAAGTTGAATAATTCTTGATTAGTACTTGATACTTTGGCTAGATATGCTGACTGTGAGGCTTACAATAGGCTCTTTGCAAATATGCTGATGGGACAAATTCAATGACTGGCATGAGCACACGAAAGAGTTTGGGCTGCTCAAATGCTCGGCGTAATGCCTATGGCTCTCCCTCCTCTCCTCTCTTGAGTGCCCCTCCTGTAAAGCTACTGGACAAGGACGGATTTTGTGATGATGCTACAGGCCTGTGCAAAGCTTCTCCTTGAAGCCTTCAGCCTGTTGATGATTTTTGTCATCTGACAAGCTTGACATGTAAGTATTAGCCTTTATGTGTATGCCATCTGTTCTCTTGCATTATTTGTTCTATTTTGTATAATAGCTTCATTTTGAGATAGTATTATATATGTGTGTGCCATCTGCTCTCTGGCATAATCTGTTCTATTTTGTATACTAGTTTGATTTTGAGATAATTTTTGTAGTCTGACAAGCTAAACATTGCTTAAGCCATCTTTGAAAAGGTCAGTGTGCAGTGTGAAAAGCATTCAGCCATTTGTGTTGAAGCATTTCCTTCTCTTTTAGCTTTGTCCTTCTGCAACCGACTTCACTATAGAAGTAAACTGCTCACCCATTTTACTAATGAGAAGGTTGGTGGGTATTCTTATTCCGAATTTGTATTGCAATTTATGGTCCAGAATTTTGATTTTAAATACACAAGTTATGGGTGAGTGGATTTCTTAGGGTTTCATTCCTGTTTTTTCATTGGTTATCTGTATATTTTAATCAATATCGAGAAACCTCTCTATGGAAATATTGGTAGCCACCAGTACAAATGGATCATCTGTTGGAGAGTGAATCTGATTTTTATTACAAGTCACCTCATCGCTCATGTGTGTTCTTTGTCCATGAATGAGATTGTAGTACTTTTTATAGGGGTGTGTATCAAGGAAATCGCTGCGATGACTTTGTTGCAACTACCTTTCAGTATTTAACGGGGTGATAGCATAGTGTGCAGCTTTCTTGCAATTGCAAATCAAGGGTTATTGTACAATTCCAACAGAGGTTTTGGAATAGTGTGATATCTACTTTGCTCGCAAGGTTTGTGGTTGAAATGCTCTCTTTTCAGGCTTGAGGTCTGGCGATAGAGTAAGAGGTTTTCTCCCATGCAGTGTAGGTTAGCCTTCAAGTAATCATGGAGATGGGACTCAGGTTCATCAACGTGCTGTGATAACAAAGAGAGTCAAGAGTTTTTGAGAATTGTATATGTCCTTGAGCTTTGTATAATCAAATCCTTCAAGGTCAGGAATTGATCTCTGTAATGCAACTTTTTTGATGGAAGAGTCTTTGTAAGTGTAATCCATGTCTTTTACATGAAGCTAACGTGGATTGCGTCTTAGGACTCAATTCCTCTCTGTATGCAAGAGGTGAATGGTTAGGGAGTTTTGGTCATATTAAAGTATAGTAGGTGCTCTAGAGCATGGGAAGAGCTAAATCAGTGTCACTTGTGAATACCATGATGGGCTCTCCTCAGCCTCTGCCAGTTGTCTTTGATGCCTGGAAAGCTTTTGAATGAGAGTTAGTCTGGTGGCAGCTCTCCTTCTCTACATAGAACTTACCATCTAGAAGGTGACATAAAACATAATTTGCATTGAGAGATCCACACCATGTCCACTTGCACGGAGTACTTACTCTGTCACCTCATGAATGTAAAGCCCAGAGTGTTGTGGCGGAGAGTGAGCACCTAGGATGCTAGCAATGGCCTCATGTAATCTGCCTTGTGGCATCGTGCTCCGCTCATCACTTGCTCAGAGGGTGTAGATGCTCCATATCATCTTTGGGGTCGCTTGAGGACTTCCAACAGCTTTGGAGCATGTGGGCTAGTTCGATATAATGTGCCAAACCTTATCAGCCCTCGACATGTGGAAATTCACAAAGCAGCAATGTAGCCTCCTTGTCCATTGCCTTTGCTTGGTCAATCGAGCTATGAAAATGTGGCCAATGGCAGAGAGAGCTTCTCGTTTGTACTAAGCTTCCCCTTGAGCATGCCCCACAGAGCTCGACCATTGTATGGCTAATCATAGTAGCACTCTTAGTAGCCTGAAAATTCATGCATTGTCAGCCTGAGAACTCGTTTGTGTAAGGGGTTGCCATGCTCACATATATCAATGGCAACAGGAGTCATGGTGTACTTGCAAAATAGTGAGGAAAGAAACTCATATGAGAGAGAGAGAGAGAGAGAGAGAGAGAGAGAGAGAGAGCATGCATGTATGTGATGTAGAAGAGTATGTGTGTGAAAAATGGACACAGAGATGACACAAGCACTGGATGCATGGCTTCATCTATTTAATTTAGAGGTAAAGAGTTATGCAGAAGATACCCTGCATCCCATTGTATGCCTGATAATAGTGAATTGTTCATAAAGGCTGTTTTGATCGTTAAACAAAATGAAATAACAGCTTAATGTAGATGTGTGATGATAGGAGCCATGCTTGTCCATCTATCCACCAACTTGATTTGCCACACCAAAAGTGCACAATTGTATCAAAAGTAATTAGTGTCGTGTCACTTAATTAGGCACAATTATATCAAAAGTAATTAGTGTCATGTCGCTTACATAGGCAAATTGACATTACACACACACACACACACACACACACATCATAATTAAGTAGTCTTGCGAAACTTGTGAATCATTACTAAATAATAATCACTGCCTATACTGATGAATATGTGAGCCATAGATAGTGGTAAATAATAAGTGGTGGTAGTGTGAACTGTCCTATTTTCTAAATTATACATTGAAATTTGACTAAGGAGTACCGGTTATTTGTGTGGGTTGTAGTGGGGCCACGGTCAATGTTGAGGTGGGGAATCTCCCTCACCCTCACTGTTCCGGGCTGGAATAAGCGAGGCGGAGGCTGAGTTTGTTTCGTGTTCCGGATTAGTGAGGGTGAGGGAGATTCCCATCCGTCATGCCCCATCTTGCATTTGATTGGTTAGAATCTTGTTTGTGTGATATAATAGGCTGGAATTATCTCTAGGTGAATTCCATTGGTGGAATTATGTTGACTGCATTGTTCTTGTCTTATTCAGTGTAAGAATGTTAATGTAATGGACGGTTGAGATTTCTTGATGTGCTGGAATACATAGGCCCAAGGCATGACAGTATGAGAAGTTGATTTTTTTTTCATCATCTGCAATGAGATATCAAGAATGGATTATCAAGAATGAAGTGGAAGGGCTAACATAAATGTGGATGCCCAAGTGGAATAATGTAGGGTAACTTATTCCGAGTATATGAAAGGTCTGTTTGGCTCTAGAATAATGCAGGGTAACTCATTTGTGTATATGAAAAGTTTGTTTGGCTCTCGGGTGTTTGTAATTTTTGGTTCTCATAATTAGACTCTCTCTCTCTCTCTCACACACACACACACACACACACACACAATGGTGATAGTACATGCAATACTATATGTTCAAACTTACATAGGCACAAGTTTGTTTACGAAGAAGAGTGGAAAAGTAAACATTTGAGGACTCTTGGGATGACCACAAAATTGCTAGTCAATTATTGTTATTATCACCAATATTAATAAAATCATTCATCAAAAGAGATTGTTGATTGGTTGTAGGACTTATCAGTTATGACTTTGATTGTCAACTACATATCCATTTGAATAAAGTAAACCTGCATAGCTATATGACTGGATTTCTCAATTAAAATAGCAAAAATGAGCATCGATTGCATAAATGAGAACATGATCTCTCACACATGCCACATTTGATGTTGAAGGTGTAAATTTAACAAGCTAGTCCCCTAATCGCACAAATTTTCCAAGCACTAATTGGTAGGCCGTATATATATAGGTCCACTACGAATTCTTTTGTGCTTATTGTTGAACGCACCAACCCACCTTACTAATTTGTAGGCCATATATATAGGTCCACTACGAATTCTCTTGTGCTTATTGTTGTATACACCAACCCACCTTACAAAAGAGTAGCGAAATAGATAGGACACAAAATATGAAGATGGATGGAACATGGAAAGTGTTGAATTGCAATCCATGCCTAGCTTTCACAACACCCTCCTTGTATTAGCTTGTGAGGTGGCTATTTTGTCGCAAGCTGACAAGAAATGTTACTTAAGCACCCTACATAAATAAGTATTGGAGATAATTCGATCGCAACAACAATAAACACATACATGAATACATGAACGAAATGTACATGAAGACCGCAACACTGGAATTGTTCCCCCCAAGCTTTGCTTACATCTTCAAGAGGACCAATGTTGTCTTCAGTTCTCACAAGCTTGTTGCTTTTGTACGATAGTATTAAAGCATCTTACTTCATGTTGTCATATGTGGCTCCTTCGTGCTCATAATAGTGCCAATCAGGTTGTTGATCATTGGCTTGAAAATTTCAATGTATGGTGACTTCATACTACCATGGCCAACTTGTGAATGGGGGGTGACTTTGGGATCAGTATCATGTTCTGTGTTCCGTTTGTGTGGATCTTCTACAAATGTGTCTCATAGAGTACAAAATTGTAGGGAGTCTAACCAAGCAAGCATAAGATTGAGAAATGTGACATGCTACTAAATTTATGGGACTACTTCAAACCATCATCTAGACTTATTGAAAATTGTGCTTATTAATAATCTGCTTGGATAAAATTCACTATAGTGTCAAATGTATTGCAATGATATGTTACTAGTTTGATGTATTGCAATGATATGTTACTAGTTTGATGCACAACCCATTTTCATTGAGTGTCTTAAGACATATCCATTTGCTCACCTTCTTATTATCACTCATTATGTTGATATCAGTGAAGGATAGATATATGATTAATCGAAAAAGAAAGTGAATTTAGTTTGCTAGTATAAATAGATAGATATAGATTACATGCACTAAGAGTGTAACCTTGCCTTGAAGTATCAATTTGACATGGGGAACAATATCCTTATAGTAGCTTTTGGTAGTCAACAATGTGGTCTTAAGTACACACATAGATACTACGCACATTTGGTTTGAGACATATCCATTTTCTCACCTTATTATTATCACTCATTATGTTAATATCAGTAAAGGATTCATATATAATTAACCAAAAAGGAAAGTAAATTTAGTCTGCTAATATAAATTGACAAATAAAGATTACATGCACTAAGAGTGTAACCTTGCCTTGAAGTATCAATTTATCATGGGAAACAATATCCTTATAGTAGCTTTTGGTAGTCAACAATGTGGTCTTTAGTACACACATAGATACTACTCACATTTTGTGGACTGAATTATCAACTTAACCCTTCAACCAAAAGCTTAAATTTGTCTTTATTTCTTTCTTTACTTTTGTCTCTCCCTCTCTTTCGATCTAGCAATGATGTCTTTAACCTAGACATATGATGGTGCTTGGATTCGGTGGGCCTATTGTCAATTACCCCTTAAATCTAAAGCTTTCTGAGCTCTCCTGTATGTTTATCTCTCTCTTTCTCTTCTTCTCGGGTGTGTGTGTGTGCGCGTGCGCGCATGCGAATAAGAAGAGGAAAATGGTATAAACTTTCTATCACCCAAGTGTGGTAGATTGGTTATTCCATTTCCCTCTTGAATAACAGGTCTTGAGTTAAACTCTCCTTGTCGGATAGATCGTTAAGGTCTCTTGGGATAGTTTCCTACAACGTTAAAATTTTCTTCTTCTTGGGTGTGTGGGTGGGGGTGTGTGCTAATAAGAAGAGGAAAATGGTCTAACCTTTCTATCACCAAAGTGTGGTAGACTGGTTATGCCATTTCCCTCTTGAATAACAAGTTTTGAGTTCAACTCTCCTCGACGGATAGATCTTTTAAGGTCTCTTGGAATAGTTTCTTACGACGTTAAAATTCTCGTCTTCTCAGGTGTGTGTGTGTGTGTGTGTGTGTGTGCACGCGTGCGCTAATAAGAAGAGGAAAATGGTATAACCTTTCTATCACGCAAGTGTGGTAGATTGGTTATGCCATTTCCCTCTTGAATAACAAGTTTTGAGTTCAACTCTCCTCGTCGGATAGATCTTTAATCTCTCTTGGGATAGTTTCTTACAACGTTAAAATTCTCTGTGTGTGTGTGCACGCGCGTGCGCTAATAAGAAGAGGAAAATGGTATAACCTTTCTATCACCCAAGTGTGGTAGATTGGTTGTGCCATTTCCCTCTTGAATAACAGGTCTTCAGTTCAACTCTCCTTGTCGAACATATCTTTAAGGTCTCTTGGGATAGTTTCTTATGACGTTAAAATTCTCCTCCTCTTCTTCTTCTTCTTCTCTCTCTCTCTCTCTCTCTTATCAATCAATCTATCTCTATCTTTCTATTTCTACCTCTCATTCTGTTGCCCTATTATCTTTACATCTTTGTCTTTGTCTCTATCTAAACATAATTTTCTTTGTCTCTCTCTATTTCTATCTCTCTCCATCTCTTTTCTCTTTTTACCTCTTTTATTCCTCTCTCTCTACACACATAGAAACACACACATGCAATATATATATATATATATATATATATATATATATATATATATATATATATATATATATATATATATATATATATATATATATATATATATATATACACACACACACACACACACACACACATACAAATGTAAGTATATATCTATTTCTATAAATATATATATATTCATATATATGTATATATTGTATACACATTTATATGTAAATACATACATACACATATATGTATGTATGTAAGTGTGTGTGTAAATATATGTGCATATATTGATGTATAAATGTATGTATATATACAAATACATATTTATCCATACATATATACATATATGTATGGATATATGTATGTATATACAATTGATTACGGTCAATATATCTACAATCAAGGGTGAAAGCATGAGTGTGTGGATCAAATAACTATTCTTGGAAGTGTTTGACCAAATATGTATGATCAAAATGAAAAAAATATAAAATATGTAATATATCACTAGATAGCCCTTCAAAAGGAGAATTTAAATCTATAATGGGTACACAATTTAGAATTGATTTGTACTCCGAGCTCCCCATTTTTGGAAAATAAGCAATAGCTTGAAATATGGCTCTAATTGACAAGCTTTATTCCATGGTTCACAAATGTTCCCAAGGGTTCCATGCAATGTAATTTTTTAAAATTTCCCATGGCACATATATTGCTTGTACATTCTTTGCTCAGTGACATCTCCACTCACAATTGTGAGAAGAGGGAAAAAAAAATCATTTTCTTGGACGTACACTATTCCCTCTTGAGCTTTTTTCTAAAAAGGAAAATATGCAAATTTGACTTAGACGTTCATCAATTCAAAGAGTAAGGTATAGAAATAGTTGTAAACGGGCTACAACAATTGGATCCTGAAATCGTCTTATGGATTGCCTTTGAATCTTTGGCACTACTTGAATGCCACATTCCATAGCTTTTATATTGACTTTGTGAATAAGGTTAAAGTTGGGTATGGAAACTTTAGTTGACGATTTAGAACCACATGCTATCATGAATTTTGTAAGTTTGTCCTTTGCTATGTTTCTTTTCATGCGCTAGATTTAAAAGAATGGGCTACAATTGTTCAATGGTAGCATAGGTAGAATCTAGGGCCCTAGCCACATACTAGGACTTTTGGATCTTTTGGACTTTCAAATGTGGAGAACAACAAATATGGTTGCTCAATGTGATTTAATGATGAAAAGGTTATCACAATGATGGGGCCTTAATCAAAATATAAAGAGAACATTATCTACTTACCTTTTGTACTAGACACTAAATCATGAATACATAGAACATGCACTCATATCTTAAGAGGAATGTGTTGTCTTGTCGGTTATGCGGGGCGAAGGGCAAGTGGCCTCGCACGGCCAAGGGCGGGTTGCGTACTAGTAGCACTGAAGGAAAAATTAAGTTTAATTAGCAAAGGTTGGATAAATATTCTCCTTTATAAAGGGGTAGCTTCTTTTATTGTGCCATATTCTTGGAAGAATGAGAGCGGAATGTTCTTTGCAAACAAGATTTTGACATTGCATAAAAACAAATTAAAGGGGGTAGGCATGGAAGAAGCATGGTGACTATTATACTACTCTAATTATAAGGCATGTAGTCTATATGGTGAACCTTAGAAAGTGTGGTGGGGGAGGGGGTGAGCTAAGAGCACGTTAAGCGAAGAGTAGAAGGCCAAGTGTCAATAGGAGATTGAAAGCCCACATAGCTTGGAAGGGACTCCATACAAAACTAAAGGGCGACTTAACTTTCGCCGAAATGGGCTTCGGCTTCGCCGTTATAAGAGCTTTACTTCGAATCGGAAAAAGAAAGAAATGTGTCCTTTTCAATTCAATGTTGCTCGATCATATGTGTGTAGTACAACTTATAAGGTTCTCTGATTATAAAGGGAGCATGCCACTTAAACGGTAAGGCCCTTTGGAATAAAATTTCTTCCCTTTTGTAAGAGAGGGTGATTGTGGTAGTTTCTCTATTGTTTTCTTTCTTTTTTAGGGTAGTTGGGGGTGTGTTTGTGATGTAGCTTGTCTTCCACCTTTGCCTTAAACAAGCATAAAAGAGCCGACAATAGCCCAAGAATCCTAAAGCGTTGAAGTAACGTCTTGTTAATTCTTTCTACCTTAGGGGCTTTTCCTCTTCTATTATGATTATTAGAGGATGGGCCTAATCAACTCTTCCCTTGCTTTACAATTTAAAGACCATAATTGATATGTTTTGCTTGGATTACAATAGAAATTACCTTCCAAAGGCTTAATTGGCTGCAACAAAGTTCACATGGGGTGTAATGATGTTTCCTAGTATGGAGTTCGCACATTGTCAACGGGTGGGTGCGGTAGCGTAGCAATGAAGCGTAGTTTGTGTGAAGGCATAAAAGCCCATGCTCAATTCCCAATTGCACTAACATTATTCCTGATAAAATGTGCAAATTAGCTGATCGTTTTGCACTAACGCTAGGAGAGGTTGAAATCGTAGATGTGGGTGTTTACCGCGAAAATGTGTGTGTGTGTGTGAGAGAGAGAGAGAGAGAGAGAGAGAGAGAGAGATTAGAAGGGCTAAGTTAACCCTAACTTTCCCACCTTTCAACCACCCAACCCTAACCTTTTTAGCACCTTTTAAAAGCCAACTTTATTTTAATGGAAGTAAAATAAAAAATCTATGTGGGACACTCTAGAGAGAGAGAGAGAGAGAGAGAGAGAGAGAGAGAGAGGAGAAATCACATCATTAGGATGGGTCACCTTTTATCGTATGATGATGAGCCGGAGAAAAAAAAAGTAGAGGGGGCACACAATGTGCACGAGGCGCTTCAAATTCTTTTTTTTTACTAATTTTAATGATATCCTATTTTTGCATGGCCCAAAAGCTCCTTTCAGCATTGGACTAGTTAGTGCTGGGCCGCTGGCATGAGCATCTCATGTCTTCTCCCTTATCAATCACAATGGAAAGCTGAAGGAAGCATAAAAATATCTCTCTCTCTCTCTCTCTCTCTCTCACACACACACACACACACACACACACACACACACACACACAGCACACGGTACAACCCGCACGATGAAGAAAACAAAAAGACGAGAGTGCGCGCGCACTCGGTGACACACCTACTCACTACCTACATGATTCTGCTGGCGGCACGAGAGAGAGAGAGAGAGAGAGAGAGAGAGAGAGCCCGGAAGTGAGGGGTGCAGAGACTATAGTGCAGACGTGAGCTCACCAAAGTCGCTACGTGAGCTTGCGTGAAAAGAGTGAATGAGAAGTTGAGAACGCGTGTGTGTGAGTGAGTGAGGGAGAGAGAGAGAGGCATAGAGCTAGCTGTCCCGCAACTTGGGAGCGGGGGCCCTGAGGCTGGGAGGTGCAAAGCAACAAGAGCGGCATGGGCATATAGGTATATATATATATATGTTTTAACAGCGGCATGCATGCGCTCATCATTCTCAGCTTGCATCAAATTGGGTTCATGAGTTGACGTTGGCTGCAATTAGAATGCGACGGACATCATCATCATCCCTACGTCAACTTGATTGCATGCATCCACCACGCCAAAATATAACCGTCTTCAAAAACACAACATGCTTCCTATGCTTTTGAGACAGCACACTCTACTAAATCGTACAAAATCGCTTGCGTATCCACACCAATGCTCTCGATATTTCTCTATATCTCTCTCTCTCTCTCTCTCTCTCTCTCACACACACACACACACACACACACCCCTCCTCGTTTATAAGTGACACGAGGTGTCACTCGAGGGATCAGGCGAGGAGTGCGATAGGCAGGGCAGGGGGCTTTAGGCTGTTGGATCTATGCGCCTAGAGGGGATAGGTTTTTATATACTTAAAAGCGCATTCCTTGCATGGACGCGCGATAGGCGGGATGGTTGAGGTCTGTGAGTGTGTGGGAAGGGGTCGCGAGCTCAAGAGGGGAGTGGGACATGCGGCGCGCCTTTTTTTTTCCAGCCAGATGAGATCCAACGGTGAGATGCACTCGGGCCGTTGATCCCTCGAGTGCACCCCGTGTGCTTTATAAACGAGCCCCCCACCCCCCCCCCCCCCAAAACCCAAAAACCTTGAGGTTTACATACTAAATTACACTACATTTCTCTTAATTTTGTAGGTTTCCCCACCTTCAAATTTAAAATTAAAAGGTAAATCCAAAATTTGTATAAGTAGGTGGGACTACACAACACCTAGATTTTTTTCTAGCACTGAGATTCCACACTTTTTTTTGTTTTTCTATGCCATCGTTTATTGGTTCAACTAAAATAATACTTCCAATATATACTTGCACACACATGACCAACATCCACGAAAAATGTGGCTAATAGTGCTTCAAAAAAACACATTTTCTTAGCCTTCTTTAAATTAATGCAACAAACTTAGAAGATTTATGCCCAAAATTTAAGTTTTTTAATCGAGATTTATAGCTAAAATACCCTAGTTTTGACCTTGAAAATTAAGATCAAATAAAATTACAATAAAATGTTTTCATTTTCAATCGAAAAATTTACACTACAAATTATGGAATATGTGAGCATTGCTTTCTAATGTATTCACTTAGAGCCAACTATAAATATAAATGCCCACAAAAAATTGGACAACAAGAAAAAAGTGCTTTCTAATTTACTATATATGTTAATTGTTGTACATTGAGAGAGAGAGAGAGAGAGAGAGAGAGAGAGAGAGACAGAGAGAGAAAACAAGAGGATGTTTTTTTCCTTTGTTAATCCTCTTTTCTCCAAATCCTAGAAGCAATTTTAATATTATCACATATGTTCATAAAAGTCACAAATGTTATCAAAGTTATGTTTGTTGCCAAACATATATGTAATGGCTCTAAATTAACTGTTGAAAATCTCATTCTTTTGAAATTTTCAAACATAAGCACAAATTGGTAGGTACTCCCATTACAGTACTTTGGAGTGACAATAGTTACTCTCTTTGCACGTCAGATGTTGAATGTACCTTTGTCCACCCTTGTCTTTGTAGGAAAAATTGCACTGGTAATAAGAAAAGAAGCCAAGTTGCAAGTGACAAAACTTGAATTCACTGTTTTCCTCTCCTTTTTCAGCTTGTTGCCCTTCATGTCTCGAGCATGTCTCATACCAACCCGCACTTATGCTACAAACCTATTTCACAATTGAGTGGCATTGTTTGAGGTGGCATTTCAACCTAGTTATTGCTTGCATGAATAGAAAATAGATTGTGGGGTACTTGTAGAGGAAAAGAGAACTGCAAGAAGTTGCAGAATCCACTCTACATAGAGCTTCCACAAGTTATGAGGCACATTCCCTAGGGTCTTAAAATCCCACGATCCCATAATTACAACAATCCTGAAATGACACTGAGCTGTTGCATTTTGTAGTTGATGAAAAAGAAGGATTATTTGGCTATTGTATTGTAGTTAGGAGATTGTATCCTATGTTCTTCAATGAAATGGAAGCAAGAAAGCAACTCTTTGCTGCATAATCTTGAGAGTAGTATGTCAAGGATATTCAACAAGTCCAAGAGCATCCCAATGAGAAGTTCAAACAGCTTAATGAAGAAATGGCAAAGCTCATAGAGAAATTATGACAAAAAAAATAGAAGCAGGAGCGGTGGTTGGAAAGCTATGTTCCATTGATCTAGTACACTGCACATAATATGTGACGTCAAATCGATAATCTTATACACATTCCCCTTGGCTTCCATGTTCATAGACGCAAGAGGCAGTGATGTCAGTGCTATCTACATGTGGTAATACACGAAAGAAACATATTTGACAAACGAGGTATGGAAAGTGGTGCACACTTTCAACATGTATTCTATAGTTTTTGCACGCTACTGATAAACTTTGTTTCAACAAGCAGACATTTGGTGCACATACGATAGGAATTGATTCTGATGCTCAAGCAACATGACATACATTATTCGAGCACATTGTTAAGCCAAAGGAGCTTTTGGAGCTATTGGATGACCCATCCAATGCTAGTGTTGCGAAAGTGTTGTACCACAAGTATTTTTCTGAATTAAAGAACATTATGTCACCTTAGAAAATGATGGAGGATTGGATAATGTAGAAATAATGTTTAAAGCATACGAAGCCTTGTACAGAGTCTTCAAGCTAGGACACAAGGCAAAGAGACTAATTAGATTCTAGCAATACCTTATAGTGTGATCCTTGCAAAGAAATGTGCCAATAATGATATTGCCAATTTATTAGGTGGGTTTCAATACATGGATGATGTCATGCCCACCCCATGCCCATAGAAGACAATAAATACTTTTGTTACACCGAGTTCAATAATGTGTATGTTGACTTGTTGAAGCTTCAAGATTCAATGATCAAGTTTTATTGGTTGACACAAAAAGAGTGTGATGGTAATGTCATCTTCATTATGAAGCTCAATGTGCCAGATTATAAAAGGTCAACGTTTTGAAAAAGTAAGCATTACCTTGATAAAGAGGGCTTTGGCGGACATTGATGTTGAGCTAAATATAAGGAAAACACTTATATTGGAATTCAATCAAAGAAGAATATTTGGTGGTTGGTAACTTTTTATCTCTTGCATGAGACAGACGAGTCCCTTAGGAGGTATTTCAATCAAACTCTGATTGTTGACATTGTTCGGCAACAACAAGAGGTCAAATTAGATTGCAAGTTTCAAGTTTAACTATGAGAATCTCCAAGTGTTTACCATGCTGTTTTATCGCGTTTTGTAGAGAGAAGGTGCAAATTCAAGTAGAGAAGGAAGAGAGAGGAGGGTGGGGGTTTTTTTGTGTTTAAAATATTACCATGACAGTTTCCGCGTTTATTACTGTGTTTTATTACCGCTGTTATTGCTGCGTGTATTACCGCTTTTATTTTCGACAACAAAATTTAGTGCCTAAACTTTCAAATTCTGGCTTAAAATAAACATCCCCCCCCCCCGCCCCCCTTTCAAATTTTGGTGTTTCCCCCCTCTCAATAAAAATTAAAGAATATTGTATAAAATTTTCAAATTTAAAAAAGAAGAGAGAGAGAGAGAGAGAGAGAGAGAGAGAGAGAGAGAGAGAGAGAGAGGGAGGAGGAGGGTTGGGATAATAAGATTACACTTAGTTACAACTAAAATAATCATTGTCAATTGATTAACATAATTGAGCATATTCCCAAATCTAGAGAGAGGAAGAGGGTGGAGAGAGATGAATGGATTACATGACCAAAAAACTTCATAACTGAAAAATGTTTATGAATCATCTTCCAAAAGATCTCTACATGAGGCATCATCCAATTCTAAGCCCATGGCTTCTAAATCAATAAAGAGAGAAACGGAATTGTCGTTTGTGGATACATTGGCTTCATCATCTTTGAGTTCGTCATCCTCCATCTCATCATCTTCATCATCATGACATCCTCGCTAAGACTTGCTGCCGCCGGACTTGATTCATCGACCTCTCTCTGCTCTGTTTCTACCTCATCCAAAGTTGGAGGTGGAAGAGGGTCGAAGATGGTCTCCACTTCATTAGTGGAAAAAATGGTTCTACCTCGAGGTGTTACGAGAATTATGAACCAAAGTTTTGGTTGGTGGATTGCTGGGATATAGATGACCTATAAAATAGAAGCTCAAAGTGAGTAATTGATATAATAAATGCTACAAACAAATAAGAATAAAAAAGGTACATGTCATCTCTCACCTGCTCACAATTGCACGGTAAAACTAAATTGTCATACCTCCCTGTGTGATGCACACTAGAGTCCACCATGTAGAGGCCATTCTCATGTCGTCTAGACACATTTGCAAACAACTTGCACTCAAAGATGAAGGTATGAGAGGTTCTAAAATTAACCTTTAGTATCCTTTCAATAGTTCCGCAGTACCTGGCTTCATCACCTTCTATGTCAAAGTTTCCCATGATGGCACAATCCATGGTGGTTCTACGCCCGTCAATGTGGTGCGTATGAAAGTGACGACCCTTTGACCACATAGAGTTAAAGGAAAGGCACTATAAAATAGAAAAATATCTTAATTTATAAAATATTTATTAAAGATAATTTCAAGGAAAAAATTTACAATATGGTTTAGGTATATGAGTACTCTACCTTTGGCACGCAGCCTCATGCATACTCCCATTCTTTGCTGGTGATGTCTTCTCCGCGCGCTTTTGCCTCGGTCATTCTCTCATGAATCCACTTTGCACTAATGAGATCTGGGAAACATGCAAGGTGTCTAGGCATTGGGGGTGCCCTCCTTCCTCCATGTGCTTGTTTCCATGCTTCCCTCTCTTGCAAACGCCTTGCCTTTGCCGCTGTTCACAAGTCTACCCACTTGGTCATAATCTTTGCATTGAGAATACAAAAGTTATTGACCACTCGGGATAGATTCATATCCATGTTAAGTAGTTTCTCCTTTCCACTTGGCAAGTGTGAAGTCATCCTTGCATCTTCCTCGTCTGACCACATGCGAGGCATTGAAGGATCAACTTGTGCCAAATACTCTAATATGTAAACAAATGCCTCTTGAACGATCCACCCTTTGGCCATACATGCTTCTGGTTGAGACCGTAGACGCACAAAATCTTTGAGAGTCTTTAAAAAATCTCTAAGAAGATAATCCGTTGTGCGTGTACTACTCCACATATAGCGATCTCCTCCACCACGTGAACCAAGAGGTGAATTTGA
This sequence comes from Adiantum capillus-veneris, assembly GCF_014529385.1. Taxonomy (NCBI): domain Eukaryota; kingdom Viridiplantae; phylum Streptophyta; class Polypodiopsida; order Polypodiales; family Pteridaceae; genus Adiantum; species Adiantum capillus-veneris. Next base: position 32,287,660 of record NC_140943.1, read on the forward strand.
CTAAGAAGGATCGATCAATGGCACACACAGTTTCTGTTGCAAGTGTTTGAGCAGTAGGGATAGCATCTATTTCGATTTCCTTGAAGCTCACAAATATGCAAGAAAACACTCAAGGATACACTAAGTGCTAGTTGAAAGTATTGTGTACATAAAAAAGATGTAGTTGAGTGGAGTCTTGTGGTGTACCTTACTAGCTCTCCTAGTTTGAAAATAGCATCCTTGACTTTCTTGTCCTGACATATACACATACTCACCAACAGAATGAACTACGATCAGGGGAAGGGAAAGTGAGTGATAGTCATACACACAAACTATAGATAGAATAGGGAGTATAAAGATTACCTGTCGCATCTTGTGCCAATCATGGGACTTCAACCCATACAATTGAACGCTTCCATCCTTCTTCGCTTTTGTGAAAGCTCCCTTTAGTGATCTCATGTATCCTGTTGGTGTGCAAATAGAGGCAATGGTACGCTTCACCTTGTCTAATTCTTCTTTGGCTAGCATACATGGTGCTTTAGGAAGCACAATCTCTCCATTTGGGGCACGACGTGGAGTAGCAGAGGTGGGGAGACGTTTTAAAAGCCTCAAATCCTCCCTCGCACCCAAAGAGTCCTTCTTGCCAATAATGTGGTCCCATAGTGTTTGGGTTACATTCTTGAATATGTGTATGGGATCTAGGAAGTGTTGTATTTTTAAGTCCTTCCAATATGGAAGCCAATATGGAATACCTTGACATACCTTTTGGTGGAGGATACGGAGTTGGATTGTTGTTGTGGTGTTCTTCCCAAATGGTTGCCCAATCTGCCATTGTGAGCTTTAGAGGGGTCTTCCCATTCGTTCGAGCCTTATGCTTGTTATGCCCTTGGGGTAAGAAACGATGGTTGTTTGGATAAATTACCTTGCACAAGCAATCAGGCCTCTTCGTCACCAACGATGGCCCGCAAGTAGGACATGCATTGTGCCCTGATGTGGACAACCCTGCATACATATCATATTGTTAGAGAGATGAGTGAACTAAAGTGAACTAAAGTGAACTAAAGGGAGAGAGGGAAAGATAGAGAGAGAGATAGAGGAAAGGGGGTTACCAAAAATCTCTCCAAGCAGCCCCTAAGCATGTAAACAGGCGCAAGTCTAAGTTTTTCAAGAAGCCTAAACGCCGCCCGCCAGCAAATGTGCAAGTGCCCCCAAGACAACCACAGCGGCGCCGAAAAATAGCAAGGGCATTTGCAGAAATCCGCCACTACCAGAAGACGACGGAGCTTTTGATTCGACGCGCCCCCTTTGCTCGCACTGTGAAGGAGGTGCTTCAAAGCTATGAAAATCAGTATAAAATGCAAGCAATAGTGCTAGAGGCTATTCAAGAAGCTGCAGAGGCCCGCATCATTTCGGTGTTGGAAGATACCAACCTATGCACCATACATGCAAAGCGAGTGACAATACAGCCAAAAGATATGCAGCTTGCACGTCGATTGCGACGAGACTTCGAGAATTAGCCGAAGTTACCCCTCTTTTTGTATTGCACACCCTTATCTTTGTAATGATTTGACTTTCCAATGACAATATGATCAACAGTTGTGTCTACTGTGTCCATTATCTTTGTAATGAAATGACTTTGTAATTTCAAGTTCTGTATGTAATTGCAGTCAATTTTAGTAAATTTGTGCTTTTTAAGTACCCTTGAGGATAGATAAACCTATAAGGTGCATCTAAATGAATGATACAAAACCAATCCATTGCAATAAATTTGTGCTTTGTAGGTATCCTAGGGGGTAGATTAGCCTACTAGGGGCATAAAAAAGCCTGGCCACAAGGGCGCGCAAATGGCCCATCCAAAATTGCTGGATGGGCCATTTGCGCGCCCTTGTGGCCAGGTTTTTTTTTGCCCCTTGTAGGTTTATCTACCCCCTAGGATACCTACAAAGCACAAATTTACTAAAACCTATTGGTTTTGCATCATTATTTCACATGGATCCTTGTGGACACCATTTTTTGGCCATTTCAAGCTTTGAATTCCCTATAGGATATAAAAATAAATAACATATTGTGAAACCAAGTGTCTATGCAACAGTAATTTGGATTTTTCAAATGTCCAATGTAATTGGACTTTTTGGTGTAGGGGTGTACTAGGTATAGCTGAAGTAGGTGATAGTGTGCTGGAAACTTCATCTCATAATTGATTTCAGCTTTTCTAGTGTCCTTGAGTGTGAACATATGTTGGAATTGCCATAAAAAGGGTGCATCTAAATGAGTGATGCAAAACCAATCCATTGCAATCAATTTGTGCTTTGTAGGTATCCTAGGGGGTAGATTAGCCTAATAGGGGTAAAAAAAATTCTATCCACAAGGGCGCGCAAATGGCCCATCCAAAACTGATGGATGGGCCATTTTCGCGCCCTTGTGGCCATGCTTTTTTTTGGCCCTTATAGGCTTATCTACCCCCAAGGGTACTTAAAAAACACAAATTTACTGAAATTGACTGCAATTACATACAGAACTTGAAATTACAAAGTCACCAATCAAAAAAATAAATCATATCACCAATTGAAACAATTTTGAAGATTGACAAATCACATTCAAAAGAATTTGCAATATAGAGAGACAATTTCAAATATTTTTTATTCCTTCCAAAACGGTGATTTTACATCATGTATCTGAGGAGTTCATAATTTTTTTGACCATTTCGTAGCGCCTATTTTGTGCGTAAGGCAACTCCCCAGTCAAGAGGGACTGCGCTATGGCCTTTGGGTCAGTTGAGCCAATGGAAGCATGTATCCCTATTTGGGCAAGCACTTTACCACGAAAGCCAGTGCCAAACGCTGTGCATACAAGGGATCTACGCACTAGGAACACTTGATGCGCAGTTTGAGCAATGGTGCTCAAACACAAAAACTTGCTCAAAGCTTTTAACGACCAAGTCATAAAATGGGCTTGGGGAGTAAATTCATTATGGATAATGGCCACATCGCCAGGGGGGAGTTGTCCTAGGTAATGCGCAAGGGAAGCTTAGGTCCAAAGCCCGTCCGCTTGCCACCCGTCCTTGCAGCAAAATCATCAACCTCCACAACATCCTGTCATAAACCGATGAAGGTAGAGAAAAAAGACAATGAAGGATAAAATAGTAACATGAAAATTAGGATACAGTTTACCTCCTGCTCCTTGTCGTCCTCCTCCCTGTTGCCCTTTGCATCCAAGTCAATGCTCCCATGCACCACAGATACGAGCTTTGGATCATCAAATGGGAGGTTGCATAATGGCATAGGCATTCTAGCAGCCTCAACCTTGGCTTGCGTGGCTTGGAAATCTTCATCGGCCACGTGCAACTGCTCTGCTGCCAGGACCTCCGCACATACAACAACAATAGTGTCAGCAACAGAGTCCCCATCTGGCAAGAGCTTGCTTTCTAGGGCATCTGGCGTATTGTCTAAGGGACATTTGCTGCTGTTGCATAGCACGCTCAAGCATTCATCCATGCGCATGCCAAATGCTTTCTCCAAATCATGCAGGAACACATACTCCTCCCCATCCACTAACACTGAGGAGAAGCGGCTTATTTCTACCTCTGGGATAGCCACATCCGTCAGTGGTAGTGGCACTGGAGTGTCACTAGGGCCAGCCGCAACTATGGATTTCTCAACCACTTCCTCAAGACCCCTAGGGTACTCGAGCCGGTGTGCTTTTCCTTCCGCTACAGGGTTCATGGGTATAACCTGCTGCTCCTTGGTGTCCTTGATAAAGGACCCAACTTGAAGGTGTGGTAAGCGGAGGTCCTCCAGATCAGGTTCTTCGCTCACCAAGAAGATAAATGTTGCGAGCCGAGAATGGTACTCCACCCCCAACTTGCGCTTCTTGAGCGCTGACACCCCAGGGGCTTGCTCGTCCAAGTAATGGCCTGCATCAGTTGCAATTTCTTGGAATCGTTGCAACCACTTGGAGAATGGGCGATCACCTTTGTGTATATAGTGCAAAAGATCGCAAGGCACCCAGATCCCTGCATGTGGGGGGATACAAAATATTTTATGATGTGCTCCTCCATGAACGCCAAAATATCCTCAAATGCATCAATGTGAAGGGCAACTGTGGCGTCAAGGTCAGGGAGACGAGTAAAAAAGGTGTGGAGGTCCAACTTCCCTTTGTATTTGGTGTCCTCGAGGAAGAGGATGAAGCGTGACAAAGGGGTGGATGTGGGTGCAGATGTAGAGACTGTGGCAGCATCCATGTCTAGCCTGGGGTGTAGATAGAGAGCAGAGGAGCTCAAGAGTTGCAAAAGTGAAAATAGTGAATGAGTTAGGTGGCCCCCCTTTTATAATGGATCCTTTTTTTAAGACATTAAAAAAAAAAGGCACTTTCACCAAAAAAAGATTTCTCATCCCAATGCAAAAACTTATATTCAAAGGCATTGATAGCCGTTTTTCAGCTCTCCATAATTGCCATAGTAAGTTACTCCACCCTACCAAATTCACCCAAACGCTATGGCTATCCCTACCATTTCACTGTACATAGGCGTGTGTGAGTTAGGGGGCTTTTCCCATATCTTCTTAAAAACCTTCAGCTAGCTAGTCACTGGGCTAGTTGAGCCAAAAAAATAAAAGTATATTATGGCCTCTTTGTGTGTAAATATTTCATTGTATATATGGCCTAAATATAGGGATTTTTTATAATTATTTTGGTATTTTATTTAAATATTTCTACTTAGGTGTGTGTTTTATTAAACATATGTACACCTTCTTTCATCCTCTTACACCATAATTATATTTTTTGCCAATATGTACATACTCTAACCTCATATTTTTTCTTTATACAAATCACTCCCACATTTTCACCCTCACCCTCGTGAAAACAAAAAATTGATTTCTACTCATTGGTTACGTTTATTATATTATTTACTTGCATACCTTTTCCTCTTTCACCCAAAATAATTCAAGGAGGGACCATATCATATGATTCCAATGTCTTTCCATATCCATAACTCCTCCATATTTTTATTATTATTTTTACTCATTATTCTAACACCATGTGCTCATTGAGCTAAAGTCCATGAATAGTCCATACACTAGTCCCACCATGTATATATTTCTTTATTCACCAATAATCCTCCTCCATGCATGGGTCAAGGGCAACTTGGATGCTTTGTATTATAATATGACAAAGGAGGGGCTCACTCTTGGATGCATTGTACAAATTCAACAAAGGAGGGGGCCACTAAAAGACTTTTGCAGGCATAAAAACAGGCTTTTTGGTGAAAATTTTGGCACCTATCTCCACTCCAAATTTGGAGCGGTGGTCAATAGAGAAAATGTAGCCCACGCTCTGAATAATCACCTCAATTTTTTTCATGATTTTTGAAGCTACCAGCGGTGAGCTATGATTTTTTGAGTGGACCCCAGTCTGCCCACTTTTCGCACAAGTAGCCCTTAATCTTCTCTCACCCTTCCACACACCTACTCACTCTTACACATCCCTCCCTCTCCTTCCCTCACTAAAATTTGCAATTTCCATGGATTCTCCCACCCTCTTCACCATTACCCTTCTCTCTCATCCCTATAGTTCTTTTATGAACCTCTACATACATACACCCTCTCCATGTCTCTCTCTATTGCTTCTATGTTACAATTTCATTTACCTCTCCTAAAAATATCTAAAATTCAGCATCTTAACCATGATAACTTATGTAAATTGAGGATTTTTCATCAACAAATCCTCTTTTCATCGTGGTGGTCAACCGTGGCGGCGGCGTAAAGAAGCGAAGAAGAAGAAGAAGACCAGCGGTCATTTTTTCCACAATCTACACAAGGGTGAGTTCAAGCTTCTTCAAAGCTTCACCATCTCAATGATTCTCGTTTAATTCACCCCTCTTCCTTCATCAAATCAACTCATCCTACCCATTGTAAATGTATCACTAACAATTCTAGTGATTATTACCACTAACAACTAACTTCTCTTGTAAAAATGCACCCACACTATCAACATATGGAGTAGGCAACCGCACAAGTAAACCAAATTCACTCACTCCCATGGAAGCTTCTCTCCTTTCACCACATCAATAATTCTCTTACTTGAGCCCACATCCATGTGACTCAAGAGATAAGAGAGACCCCATTCTCATTTGAAATTCATAAAAATTCATAATCCTTGATCTTTCCTAATAAAATTGATTAGGCTTAATCCTAATCAAGGCTTCTAAAACCTATAAATAGAACCCATTCCTCCTTGTAAAAGACATCACTATACCATTGCACACTAGATTGAGCGTAGCACACGCCAGTTCTATCTTGGTTGTAAAGAGAGAGTAAGCTTTCTATACACCATCACTTTGGTGCATAGAAAAGCTTGAGCTAGTTTGAGTGAGTGCGAGTAGAAGATATTCTTCCTACCATTGTTGTATCTACCCCAACATCAATGAATTGGTAGTTTTGGGTGCAATTCATGTCCAAAGGCTCACGCTTCTCCTCCAATTTGGCTTGGCAAATTCATTCAGCTTCATAAGGTGACTTGTTTCATTGAAGGTTGTTGTTTTGTTGCTTGTGATTCATTGGCTATTGTTTGGCTACCATTGTAAGAGGGTGGATGGTGAGAGGGCTCCCATAACCCTAAGACAATGTGCTAGTGATGCTATAACCAAATCTTGTCACTTGATTCCGCAAGCTCTAAGTTCCTTTTTGTGCAAAATATAAAGTTGAAGCTAAGTTGTACACCATCTCTCTCTCTCTCTCTCTCTCTCTCTCTCTCTCTCTCTCTCTCTCGCTCGCTCGTGTTTTAGTGTGTGAGAGTGTTCCATTGGTGTTAGGGTTAGTGTAAATTCCTTGCTTGTTTGTGGGTTGCTCTAACGATTCTCCTCTTTTGCGTCCTAGTTCGCTCTTAAACTAGGTGGTGCCCCTTGTGTAGTTGGGATTTGGCTGTGGGTTTGTTGTTTTGGTTTGTGTTGTGTTGTGCCCCAGCCCCATTGAGCAGCACGGGAGCCTTGAAGGGTGTCTAGAGGTTTCTCTTCTTGTTGCCCGCCCCGGACCACCTCAATTTTGGTGCCCCCACTGAGGACAGGCTTGTGTATGTTTTGTGAAGGCTCAACCTTTAGCATAATCAAGTAGCTTGCATGAATCACGAGAATTTGTATGATCCCTTCATTCCCATTGCAAGGCAAAAGGTACACATAATTGTTAGTACTAAGTTGCAATTTCAGCAAGTAATTCGTAGAATTTTAGGTCCTCTTAGGTTGGTAGAGATAAACGCATCAGTAAATCCTTTTATTTTGCTTCTCATTAGGTACGACCTTAGTTTGGACGTCTATATTTTTGCTTTGTTTTTAGAATTAGGTCATGCATAGACCATGGATAATGGCCCAGGAATACAGGTTTTTCCCTTTCATTTCACTCCACACATTAAAGTAAACATTGCAATTAGTAGAAAAATCCATTTTCAACAACGTATGGTATTCATATTTGGTGCCCAAAGAGTAGGAGAAATTCTTGCGTCACCAAACCCTGTCATTCTACCTCTTAGTGATTATCATAGGTCATTTGATGTGAATATTTTTATTTTGTTGTAGAATAGATTGCAATTTAGAAAATATTATTGTGTAAATCTTTTAAAGAAAGAAAAAACAAAAACGCGTCACTTTGAAATCAATTCAATGGAGAGCCAACGCCAAATGTCTGGATATCCTCTTTTCTTTAGAGAGCCTGGAGAGGATGCAGAATTATTTCTAGCGAATTTCAAGATGTCTTGCCGTATCAAGAAGATAGTAACTGATCAAGAACGTGTAGAAATGTTTGAGGTGGTCCTTAGGAAAGATGCTAGCACTTGGTTTGACTCTTTGCCTGAGGAAGTTAAAGGGAATTACATGGAAGTTTTGAATCGTTTCAAGAAATACTTCTTTGATCCCCAAAACACTCAGAAATTATGGCAAGACATTGTTCTCATAAGCAAAAAGACTTAGATGACTACTACTTGTACAAGCAAGAGTTCCTACGTCTTTGGGCTCTATGGATACGAAATGTTGCTAACCCTGGTGATGGTGCAGAATTTCTAAAGAAGGAGAGGTTCATAGCCGAACTCTTTCCTGACCTTAAGGTAAAAGTTGAGGCGGGTGCACCTGCTACCTTTGATGCAGCTGAAACTAGGGCTGCTGAGAAATATAGGAAACTTAAGTGCTTAAGGGGGGAGGTTCCAATAGAAGGTCTTAGACCCAAAGGTAAGTCACAAGCATCAACATCTAAGGAGCTTCCTAAGGTAACGGCGGAAGTGATTGAGAAGTTAAATGAATCTTTAAGCAGCTTGTCAATTCACCTTGCACAAGCTGTAGGTCCAAAGGGACAAGCAAAGAAGTCTGAAGAGTGAGACCCACGACCTAGGAGAGTCTTGCAATGTTGGAATTGCGGTGAGTCTGGACATGGGATGTATAATTGTCCTTGGCCCCGTGGGGAGCCAGGGAGACCTAACTTGAATTACTTAGTGATGAATGCAGGTGAAGGAACTAGTCAGCAACCACGGCTTATACAAAGGCCAAATGGAGCAAGACCACCTCCACAAGGAGTGGAAGGAGTTCCACCTTTGCCAGACCCAAACGTGCATGTGGTAGAGGTGACAAATTCAAGAGAGGTTGACATGGAAGAAAATGGCATTAAGCGTGGCCGAGGGAAAGGTAAGGAGAAAGAAGGAGTTACATCACAAAGTGACCATGGACGAGAAAAGAAGGCAAAGGAGACCAAGGAAGCTAAGAGGACTCGACATCGTATCAACCTCCAAGACTTTCCTCTTGGACATGGAATGGCTCCATACAACCTGTTGGAAGACATGAGAGGTAAGGGTCCTGATATCTCATGGCCTCAATTTCTTGCATTATGTCCACAAGTTAGGAGGGATTTAACAAGGGCAGTTAGCACTAGGAGAAAGGTAAAAGAGAGTGTGCCTGTTGTAAAAATTGCACAAGCTGAAATGAATGAGGACATTACACCTGTGCTAGATTGTTACATAAAAGGGAGATTGGTTAGGAAAGGTCTAGTGGATGGGGGTGCACAAATTTGCATCATGACAGAGGGACTCATGCAAAAACTAGGCATGCACATCCATGAGACACCTGAAATTAAGGTCAAGATGGAAAACAATAGCAAGGCTAGGTGCATAGGCATTTGTAAAAATGTTTTTGTGGAGGCCTTTGGCATTAAGAAGACAGTGGATTTCTATGTCATGTCTACCAAAGGAAATGGTTACCCATTTATCCTAGGGAGACCATGGCTAATGAAAATGCGAGCTTTGCAGGATTGGGAGAGTGGAAAGCTAATTTGTAGGAACGACAATCATAAGAAGTTTGTCTTTGACATGAAGGAGCAACGCCAAGAGGAGCTCCATGAAGAATCATCTCAAAGTGAGACGGAAGAAGGTTGGACCGATAACACTTCAGAAGAAGAAAGTAGCGGCAGCATTACTGAAGAGGAGTCTTCCATCGAAGTCATGGGGGTAAGGTTTAAGCCAACCAACCAAGAGACCTCTTGTCAAGGTTTGGAGGAGGTAGGTTCCCAAGAGAACCAAAAAGTGGAAGATGAAAGAATGCTAGAAGGTATGCTATCTACAACACTTACAAAGGATGAAAGAGAGGAGTTCAAATGTGTGCTAAGGAAATTTCCTAGGCTTTTTGTTAAAGACTACACCAATGTCCGTGGAGTAGATGCTGTTCAACACAAAATTGAGTTGAAGCCAGAGGCCACACCTAAGGCTCAGAAGCTACGAAGGCTAGGAGTCATCAAGGAGCAGGCTTTACTCAAGGAGGTAAGAAAGCTTCTAGCAGCAGGTTTATTTATCCAGTGGAGAATTCAGAGTGGGTCTCTCCCGTTGTTGTCACTCCTAAGAAAAACGGAAAGTGGAGGGTGTGTGTGGATTACCGTCCACTCAATGAGGCAACAAAAAGAGATCACTTTCCCCTCCCATTTCAGGATGAGATACTAAATGAGGTAGCTGGTCATGAGAAGTACACTGTGTGTGATGGCTACTCAGGCTACTTTCAAATAGGTATCGCATTGGAAGATCAATTGAAAACAACCTTTATCACTCCTTGGGGTTGTTATGCTTTTAGAGTCATGCCATTTGGTCTGACAAATGCTCCTGCAACATTCCAACGTTTCATGAACATGGTGTTTCAAGCATTCTTTGGAAAGTCAATTAGGGTGTTCATTGATGATTTCTGCATTTATAGCTCAAAATCATTGCATCTACAAAGGGTAGAAGAAGGTTTAAAGAAGCTCTACAACATGGGAGGTCAACTCAACCCCGACAAGTGCCACATAGGTGAGGATGAAGTGATCTTGCTCGGTCACAAGGTTTCCTATAAAGGCATTGAGGTGGATCCTTCAAAGGCAAAGGCTCTTATTGAGCTCCCATCACCGAAGAGTCTTAAGGAGGTCATCTCTTTCATTCAGAAGGTGAAGTATATGTCACGCTTCATTCACTTAGCCTCGGAGTTTCTTCATCCTTTGCAAAAGTTGACACAACAAGTAGAATTTGCATGGTCTGATGAGCTTGAAGAGTATTTTTGTAACATTAAAGTCATTTTGTCAGAGCTACCAACACTCATGCCTCCTTGTTGGGAGTACACATTCTTTGTTAGCTCTAGTGTTGGAAGGGAAACAATTGGTGTTGTGTTGCTACAACAAGATCCCCACAGTACAAGGATGCGACCCATCTACTTTGCTAGTAGGGTCATGAATGCTTTGGAGAGAGACTACACAGAAGCAGAACTCATGATGCTTTCTCTCATGTTTGCGGTGAGAAAGTTTAGATCCTACCTGCTACCAAAACCTTTTGTAATTCTCACTGCAGAAAATTTGTTCCCTTGGGTGTCATCTCAAATGAATCTTAGTACAAGGATCTCAAAGTGGATTATGGAGTTGCAAGAGTTCCAATACTCTTTCAAGGTAGAAGATAGTGTGCGTGCACAATTGGCAGGGATTCTCACTTATAGGGTACATGAGAAGGAAATTAAGGTGCCTCAAGTAAAGACCCTACCATTGCCACCACCAAAAAGTATTCCCAATGCTTTTACCTTGTTCTTTGATGGAGCTTTTCGATGAGCCACAGGGAAAGCAATGGGAGGGCTAGTGTTGCTCAACCCAAGTGGAGAGGTGGTCATGAAAGAGAAGGTCAATCTACCAGGTTCAACTAGCAACAATGAAGCAGAATACGACACACTACTTCATGGTTTGAAGATGTGCATTGGCCAAGGGATAAAACGTCTCATGGTAAAGGGAGATGCACTTCTCATTGTTAAACAGATTTTAGGCATTTGGGCATGCAAGAATGAAAGCTTAAGGACAAAAGTTCATGCCATTCGTAGGATGTTTAATCAGTTTGAAGAAGTGAAACTATATCATATTCCGAGGAAACAAAATGAAGATGCCGATTTACTTGCACAACAAGCAGTTACATGTGTTGAGAGAGAAGTGCAGGTCATCATGGTGGCAGCAGCTGTCAAGCAACCGAGATACCAGGGATTGGAGTCATTGGCTCCCATTATTGGCTACATTTTGGAGGGTGAGTTTCCACAAGACTTCACGAAGGCTCAGAAGAGGAGACTCATGAAGAAGGCAAGTTTCTATCTCTTCCTAGAAGGCTCCCTCTATCAAAGAGGGAAGGATCAAGTGTGCAGAAGAGTACCAACTATCGAGGAAATTCCAGCCATTCTAAAAGGTTTGCATGAAGAGGCATGTGGTGGTCATTTTGCCCAAGAATCAACTGTGAAGAAGATTTTGCTTGCGGGGTATGTTTGGCCAAGCTTGCATGTGGATGTTCAACATTGGTGTAAAAGCTGTCATAGTTGTCAGATAAATGGAAATAGAAGGTTGGTGCATGGCCCGAGGCAAATAGTGCTTGCAAATGGACCCTTTGAAAAGTGGGGCATTGATGCTATGGGTCCTCTGCCTAGGACAAAAAATGGTAAACTCTACATTCTAGTGGCTGTAGACTATATAACTAGGTGGGTGGAAGCTCAAAGTGTGGCAAGAGTGAATGAGAGGACAGTTAGCAAGTTTGTGTACAATCACCTTTGTTGCAGATTTGGCACACCTTTGGAGATTGTTTCTGATAATGGTCCAGGGTTTAGGAAGGGCTTACTCACAGAAGTTTGTGAAGAGCTTCACATTCCACATCGTCATAGCACACCACACTACCCACAGGCAAATGGTTTGGTGGAGAAGGCTAATGGTGTCATTGCAGGAATCATTAGAAAGATGGTGCAAAACAAGACAAAATTATGGGATGACTTCTTGGATGGTGCCTTGTGGGCATATCGAACCACATATAGGGAAGCCACGGAGTTCACACCATTTCACTTGGTCTATGGTCAAGAGGCTTTGCAGCCTATCGAGCTCAACATTCCAACAATGCGACTTCATGGCAAAGGAGCACAAGATGATCAAGAGGTATGGATGGATCGACTTCTTACGTTAGTGGAGCTTGAGTGGAAAAGAGAAGCAGCTTACGAGTGTTACAAGAGGAAAGCCACACAAGCAAAAGAAAAGCTCGACAAGAAACTGAAGGACAAAGGTATCAAGGAAGGAGAGCTTGTGCTAAGGTATGACAATCGACTTGTGCTTACGAGTGTTACAAGAGGAAAGCCACACAAGCAAAAGAAAAGCTCGACAAGAAACTGAAGGACAAAGGCATCAAGGAAGGAGAGCTTGTGCTAAGGTATGACAATCGACTTGACAATCGTTTCGATGCCAAATTTGAAACTAGATGGCAGGGGCTATACATAGTCAAGAAGGCTTTCAATTTTAGTTACTATCAACTTATGGACTTGAATGGTAAAGAGCACTCCAGGAAGGTAAACGGGTATCGCTTGAAGCCCTATTTGAGTCGCCTTCTACCAAAGGATCTACCAAAGATCTGTCCAAAGGCCGCTGTCTCATGTAAGTATTGTTACATGAAGCATGAGTGTAACTCCAGCCAAAATTCTGAGGGGCCAAACAATGAAGATCTCGTCAAGGACTCTGAAGCACTCTCTTTGGAAAAGATGCTCTATGATGGTACATGAATATACCATCATCCTGGGGGAGGGCTAATGATAACCGTTTTTTGTCTCTCCATAATTGCCATAGTAAGTTACTCCACCCTACCAAATTCACCCAAACGCTATGGCTATCCCTACCATTTCACTGTACATAGGCATGTGTGAGTTAGGGGGCTTTTCCCATATCTTATTAAAAACCTTCAGCTACCTAGTCACTGGGCTAGTTGAGCCAAAAAAATAAAAGTATATTATGGCCTCTTTGTGTGTAAATATTTCATTGTATATATGGCCTAAATATAGGGGTTTTTTATAATTATTTTGGTATTTTATTTAAATATTTCTACTTAGGTGTGTGTTTTATTAAACCTATGTACACCTTCTTTCATCCTCTTATACCATAATTATATTTTTTGCCAATATGTACATACTCTAACCTCATATTTTTCCTTTATACAAATCACTCCCACATTTTCACCCTCACCCTCGTGAAAACAAAAAATTGATTTCTACTCATTGGTTACGTTTATTATATTATTTACTTGCATACCTTTTCCTCTTTCACCCAAAATAATTCAAGGAGGGACCATATCATATGATTCCAATGTCTTTCCATATCCATAACTCCTCCATATTTTTATTATTATTTTTACTCATTATTCTAACACCATGTGCTCATTGAGCTAAAGTCCATGAATAGTCCATACACTAGTCCCACCATGTATATATTTCTTTATTCACCAATAATCCTCCTCCATGCATGGGTCAAGGGCAACTTGGATGCTTTGTATTATAATATGACAAAGGAGGGGCTCACTCTTGGATGCATTGTACAAATTCAACAAAGGAGGGGGCCACTAAAAGACTTTTGCAGGCATAAAAACAGGCTTTTTGGTGAAAATTTTGGCACCTATCTCCACTCCGAATTTGGAGCGGTGGTCAATAGAGAAAATGTAGCCCACGCTCTGAATAATCACCTCAATTTTTTTCATGATTTTTGAAGCTACCAGCGGTGAGCTATGATTTTTTGAGTGGACCCCAGTCTGCCCACTTTTCGCACAAGTAGCCCTTAATCTTCTCTCACCCTTCCACACACCTACTCACTCTTACACATCCCTCCCTCTCCTTCCCTCACTAAAATTTGCAATTTCCATGGATTCTCCCACCCTCTTCACCATTACCCTTCTCTCTCATCCCTATAGTTCTTTTATGAACCTCTACATACATACACCCTCTCCATGTCTCTCTCTATTGCTTCTATGTTACAATTTCATTTACCTCTCCTAAAAATATCTAAAATTCAGCATCTTAACCATGATAACTTATGTAAATTGAGGATTTTTCATCAACAAATCCTCTTTTCATCGTGGTGGTCAACCGTGGCGGCGGCGTAAAGAAGCGAAGAAGAAGAAGAAGACCAGCGGTCATTTTTTCCACAATCTACACAAGGGTGAGTTCAAGCTTCTTCAAAGCTTCACCATCTCAATGATTCTCGTTTAATTCACCCCTCTTCCTTCATCAAATCAACTCATCCTACCCATTGTAAATGTATCACTAACAATTCTAGTGATTATTACCACTAACAACTAACTTCTCTTGTAAAAATGCACCCACACTATCAACATATGGAGTAGGCAACCGCACAAGTAAACCAAATTCACTCACTCCCATGGAAGCTTCTCTCCTTTCACCACATCAATAATTCTCTTACTTGAGCCCACATCCATGTGACTCAAGAGATAAGAGAGACCCCATTCTCATTTGAAATTCATAAAAATTCATAATCCTTGATCTTTCCTAATAAAATTGATTAGGCTTAATCCTAATCAAGGCTTCTAAAACCTATAAATAGAACCCATTCCTCCTTGTAAAAGACATCACTATACCATTGCACACTAGATTGAGCGTAGCACACGCCAGTTCTATCTTGGTTGTAAAGAGAGAGTAAGCTTTCTATACACCATCACTTTGGTGCATAGAAAAGCTTGAGCTAGTTTGAGTGAGTGCGAGTAGAAGATATTCTTCCTACCATTGTTGTATCTACCCCAACATCAATGAATTGGTAGTTTTGGGTGCAATTCATGTCCAAAGGCTCACGCTTCTCCTCCAATTTGGCTTGGCAAATTCATTCAGCTTCATAAGGTGACTTGTTTCATTGAAGGTTGTTGTTTTGTTGCTTGTGATTCATTGGCTATTGTTTGGCTACCATTGTAAGAGGGTGGATGGTGAGAGGGCTCCCATAACCCTAAGACAATGTGCTAGTGATGCTATAACCAAATCTTGTCACTTGATTCCGCAAGCTCTAAGTTCCTTTTTGTGCAAAATATAAAGTTGAAGCTAAGTTGTACACCATCTCTCTCTCTCTCTCTCTCTCTCTCTCTCTCTGTCGTGTTTTAGTGTGTGAGAGTGTTCCATTGGTGTTAGGGTTAGTGTAAATTCCTTGCTTGTTTGTGGGTTGCTCTAACGATTCTCCTCTTTTGCGTCCTAGTTCGCTCTTAAACTAGGTGGTGCCCCTTGTGTTGTTGGGATTTGGCTGTGGGTTTGTTGTTTTGGTTTGTGTTGTGTTGTGTCCCAGCCCCATTGAGCAGCACGGGAGCCTTGAAGGGTGTCTAGAGGTTGCTCTTGTTGTTGCCCGCCCTGGACCGCCTCAGCATGATTTGCCGAAGCAAATCATGTTGATTACAACGGGGATCAATATGAAAATTGTAAGAGTTACAAAGTTATAAGATCGATAGCATAGTTCCATCTATCCCCCAGTCCTCCTCGACCTTCAATTTGTCTTCCATTCTCTTCCCAATCTGCGGACATTCATTACAATAAGCATCCAATGATTGACAAACCATGATGTATTGAAAATGTGGTGGAAGGATTCTCACTTTGTGACCTTGTAAACGAAATTGTGCTTGTTGAAGGGCCTCAAAACCCATAATAACCAAATGTTCTCGAACATTACTGAGAGTCCAATGCTTGTTCACTTGGACTGCCTCCAAAGCATCGTTGGGCATCTTCACTGCAATGTCAAAGCTTGCAATAGCGCCGTCTACACTTTGTAAGGGAGTCCACACTCCAAGCTTGCACATCCAACGATCATAGTGAAATCGTATGTACAAGGAGGTGCGGGATTTCAAATAGCGCATTCCAATACCTGAAGCTCCAACCTTACAACGGTACCGATCCCCGTTGTGCATGCCCTCCACAAAACCCTAGTCCTCCTCTAAAAGCCTTCCTAATTCCTCGTAATGCGCATCTTTACATACAAGCATTGTGGTAGTCTCCACAAATCCAAACTCTTTAAAAATGTGCACAAAACAATGAATAGGCAAATACCAACTCAAGCCCACAGACCTAGAAGCTTTAGAGTATTTCAAAGAGTTTTGGACGTCCATTATCATCTTTTGCTTGAAAGATGCTACCGACCACAAATCTGGGACCGGCCACTCCATACTTAATAAGGAAGTTACTTTGATGGGTTCAAGCGTTCCAAACGCTTGTGTAGAAGTAGGGACAATATAGGAGTGAGAATAGAAGAAAATCCTTCTTTGAACCAGTTTGGTTAGGCAAAGATGTGGGAACATTATTGCTCCAATATCCGCATGTATAGCATTGAATGTGCCGGAGAGACTATGTAGTGGCTGCTGCTCCACCAACGTGGATGAAAATATGACTATAACTGCATGACAAATGTTAAGTATGAATCCATAATAACATTACACTGTGATTTCACACCTAGCTTTGTATTCTCAAAACATGTACTTACAATGTGTTGGAAATCGAGATGGTTGTTGCAAGTGCATGGTTGACATTGAGAAAACATGTTGCACAATGGCTACGGTCCCCTTGTCTTTGCGGTTCTTGAAGCCAAGGAGCTTTCCTTTCCAATGAATATCCAAGTTTGCACGATTCCACACACGATGAGGGACAATAGCAGATGGTTGCATGTATACCCAAGCACCTTTGGTGAACTCTTGTGGCACCCACTCATCATCTACACCTCTAGTGTTGTGGCATGCAACTGCTGTGACCTCATCCTTTGGCCGCCTTTGCGAAGTAGAGTTGGCCATGGTTGAGCAAAGAAAACTAAGAGGAGGAGAAGGACCTTGCTTGTTGCTACAATGTAGGTGGGATAAAGTGATATGAGAAGGTGGTTAACCCTTGTGGCAATGGGAGGAGAAGGTGGATAACCCTTGCTTGGTGTGGCAATGGAAGGTGGTAGGGGAGGAGAGAGGAGCTTCCTTGCTGCAGAAATGGAGATGGTGTAGAGAGAGAGAGAGTGTTGGAGTAGAGGATGAGTGTGATGGTTGCAACCAAAGAGGGGTTGGAAAAGGGGTTCTAGAGAGAGAAAATCACTTTTTGCCTAATAACTACTTTTGGGGGAGCTCTGGATAGCAAAAAAAGTTTTTTCGAAAGTTTTTTAAAATTTTTGAATTTTAGGGTTTTTGGATGCACGTTTTGACTTTTTGAGATCAAAAAATGTTTTTTTGACCATAAAATAGTTTTAGGGGGGTTTTCAGAAGATGAAATTTGAGTTTTGAAAATTTTGAAAAATTTCAAATTTCTGGGATTTTTTCAAAACCGGATCAAAAAGGAGGGAATTTGGAGGTTCCATATGCCCCACCCCCCCCCACCCCACCTTTTCACTAGGTAAGAACCCATTTAAGAAGTGTAAGACTACTTTGTCCCCCTAAATTTTTGAGGGCATAGAGTGTGTCCACCACCCTCTTCTCATTGGCTGGCCTCTAATTAACCTTAATCCCAAAGGGCCCCTAGAGGGTTCATATTTTTCCTAATGTCTAGCGCCTTTCTAATAACTTGGGGGCAAGTTTTGAGAAAGAGCAGCGAGTCATCCGCATACAACTTAGCAAGTTTTGAGAAAGAGCAGCGAGTCATCCACGTACAACTTAGCATTCGATTGGTTGTTGTCAGGTAGAGACGACCCTTGAATATCCCCTCTCACATCACAATCCTCAAGCAATGTTACCAGAGGACGGGATCCAATGGCAAACATTAAAGAGGCAAGTGGACACCCCTGTTTGATGGATCACTTGACCTCAAATGCTCCCACGATTCTGTCATTGAAAAGGAGCTCCGATTGGCTACCTACACCGAATGTGCTCACGAGCCGACACATTCAAGGTCCAAATCCCAGTTCTTTCATAACCTCTTCTATAAATGACCATGTGATTCTATCATAGGCTTTGTCCGAATCCATATGGAGCAAGATACACTCTTGCTTAGTGAAGACGGCGTACTCGATGCTGACCATTTTTGCCAGAGTATTCTCATAGATTGACCTTCTTTTGATAAATCCATGTTGGTGGGGAGTGATAACTTTGTCTAGGAGGGAAGAAAGCCTAAATGGATACCATTTTGGCAATAATTTTGTAGGCTACTGACATCATGGTTATGAGTGTTTCAATTGGGTGCAGCACACTTGCTTCGGGACCAGTTTAATGAGGCCTCTTTTAATGCTTGGGCCTAAGACCCCATCAAGCCAAGCTTGGTTGTCCATAATCATCATAGGGGACTTTAGCTCATCCCAGTATTCTTTAAAAAACTTAGCAATCAAACCATCCCATCTTGGGGACCTTTCTTTACCTAATGCTTGTAGTGCAAGAGAGCATTCCTCTTCAGTGATCTCCCTCTCAAGGAGATTGGCGTCAGAGATTGACACCGTTTTTTTAATGCTTCCCAAAAGAGTATCTCTAACTTTGACCACTTTAGGGGACCAAGTCTCAGGTTTTCTTATAATCTATTGAAGGTGATCAAGCATCATATGGTCCATTTCATTTGGGTCCTTCATCTCATTACCTTCCATGTCAGTGACCAAGTGAACAATGCCCCGATTCCTCTCGACTTTGAGGGACCTATAGAGGTGGGTTAGATTAGCCTCCTCTAGTTTGAGAAAGGTTTCTCCAGATAGTATTCTGGCCTTCTTCACCTTCTCCATTTTGTAGTCAGTCAAGTCTCCCTTGGCTTCAAGCCATCTTCTATGTTCCGCTTTTGATGCAGATCCTTCTTGTTTTTTAGAGTTTAACAGCAGGTCCTCAAAGGAAGAAGCACCAGGAGGGGCGCCAAAAGTACCCTTGGCTTTCTAAGGTGGGAAGCATCCTCCTTAACCCATATTGGAGGGAGGCTGCTAGAAAGATTAATAACAAAGGTCTTAGACGTCTAGGCCAACTATGGGATTACAGCAGTAAGCAATGGAAAACAATAGACCAAGTGGCAGGACAGTATAACCTAATTGGGAATGAGAGACTTCTGATTAGTAGAGTCCTGGAAAGGCTTGATAGTTGGGCTCTCCCTAGTTGTGAGTGTGACTTTGAATAGAAAGCCTAGAACTAGCCTAAGGACGGACACTTCTTTAAGCCTTCTAATTAAGTCACTCCACCCCTCATGCACCCCCCAATAGAATCCTTTAATTTTATCACCAATTTTCAATAGCAATTGGGTCTATCTTTGCGCATTCAATCCTACCCAATATTATGGATAACAGCATGTGTAGACCTAAAGAATAGTCTATGCCATCTTCTAAGCCCATACCTTTGGGAACTAAACGTATGCCATCCATGGTGAACTTTTCTTGAGATAGGATGAAATTTTACATATGGAACAATGTGAAAGTAAGCCAAAATTGGAAGGATGGGGGAGCTTTACTAGCATTGGGAAAGGGAAGCTGATTGGGGGGACTATTGAGGACTCACATGAGGGGACTTGGGAAGCTCAAGAAAAGGAGGAGCTCAAAGAAAGTGGAAAAAAATCAACATGAAAAAGGAGTGATTTTGTATAGCATTGTAGGAGTGGTGCTGAGAGGTAGCCAATAGTTGGGAAAAGGTGGTTGTGAGAGGTAGTTGGTGGGGGAGTGGACCAAGAGAGCATTGGAAGAAAGGGAAAGGGGCTTCTAAATGGTAGATAAGGGATAATTCTAGAGGGATGAAGTGGCAATGAAAAGAGAAGTTGATATTGTTTATACATGTTGGTGACATCTCCCTAATACTACTAGCAAATCCCCCATGTATATTTTACACCATGAATTCCTTCAAGGGATTGCGAAGAAGATGAAGAGCAAAAAGGAGGGGAAAGAGGGAAGGGGGAGAAGAGGAAAGAAGAGGGATGCAAGGAAAGATGGAGAAGAGGGAAAAAAGTAAGAAGAGGAAAAAGAGGGAAAGAGGGGATGTGGAAAATTGGGAAAGAGAGAAGATCGGAAATTCAAACTCACTTTTTACAGTTGGA
This sequence comes from Adiantum capillus-veneris, assembly GCF_014529385.1. Taxonomy (NCBI): domain Eukaryota; kingdom Viridiplantae; phylum Streptophyta; class Polypodiopsida; order Polypodiales; family Pteridaceae; genus Adiantum; species Adiantum capillus-veneris. The sequence goes on from NC_140943.1 coordinate 32,307,884, forward strand.
AGTGACTTTCTTGAAGCAAAAATATCATGTTCACCTTAAGAAAGTAACACTTACTCGAAGTCATCTAAAAAAATAAATACTATTTTAGAAATCCAACGCAAAATTTGAAAACAAGGCTTTCATATTGAAAGCCCTCCTCTCATTGGCTTAGAGTATTCTCTCTCAACATGTTAAGAGGGAAAAAAGACCTCAAACTTTCCCTAATGGCCCAATAGTGGTTCCTATTTTTTAGGTGGATGTTGATAATATATCAACTCAGTATAAATATGGCAAGGAACAAAAGGAACCAAAGGAATTTGCTCAAACAAATTCAGAGTTGGACAGAGCAATACATGAGGATCTTTTAGAGGAGGAAATGTTAAGAAATGAGAAGGGAATGCATGCAATGATTAGAGATGAGAACAGTAATGAGAAGCACATGTCCAAGAACTCCAGAGTGAAGGAAGATGATTTAGAAAGTTTGAACTTAGGATCCCAAAAATGTTAGTCAGTGTTAACCTTACAATACATTTCAAGGAGGAATTGAGAAGCTTTTGCAAGAATTTAAGGACATCTTTGTATACAACTACAAATGTATGCTCAACACCATGCATCAATACAAAGACAAGACCATGAAACTTAAAACATCATCAGGTTTATCATGTGTCACAAGCCTAAACGTGGAGGCAAAAGTATGAGAAGAATTTGGGAAAGCATCACGAACCGTCTGCATAGGAGTACTCTCAAGAATGACCTCATCAATGGCACCTAACTACTCATGAGATCTTTCATCTTCGCAAGGAAAACATCCATATCATCCTCCTCCTACATAAAATTGCACTCGAGCTCCTTATGCAGGTAAGCAATTTTGGTCAAATAAGAACCTGCATTCAAAGAGGCTAGTCTACCCCATGCTTGCTTTGGTATTCGTGATGAGAAAATGTTTGTAGTATTGGAATGCTTAATAGAAAGCGCAATCCATGCATGAGCCTACACATCCTTAGCATCCCAATGTGCTTGCTTAGCAATAGGCAAAAGAACTCTAGTGGGTAGAAGTGGTTGAATTTGCATCCCAATCCACAAAACTTGGTCGTACATCATGAACACCAATGTTCCAACCGCCCTTTGCAACGAGGACATGTTGCATCCTGTATGTAAAAAGTGCATTTTCCTCGGGAGACAATATGTGAAAAACATCATTGGTACTGACCATGGCTAGTGACTGCACATGATGTAGAAGTTGCACAAAACCAACCTATACTATATAGCACAACCAGCAGTAGACTACAAAGTGCATGTTTACTATGTCGAAAAAACGCATACAAGAGAACAAAATTGCTTGCACTAGATTACAAGTAGTGGAAATGGAAGTGCGGGTTTGAATGGTGAAAATTTCAAAGTGAGGGTAGTAATTTCTTCTTGCTTTAAATTCAGATTCCTTAGGGCTTATAAGCTTTATGCGAGCAAGGGGGCAAGGCCCAAGGGGGCTATAAGGTAGGCTTTCCATTGAAAAGAGGTGAGTGCCGGAATCTTCATCCAAAAGCGATGAAGGTGTCAGGATTGGGCGATTATATTCGCGAGCGTCTATTCAAGGGGGCAAGGAGAGGGGGACAGACCGTGTCCGGGCAGAGGAGTGTGTCGAGGCCGCCCGCCAGGAATTTGGCAAGCGCGCGTACAAGCCAAGCACCATAGCCTCCTAGAGTCCTAGCCTGTCTTGTCGTTCTCTTGCTTATCATAATCCTCCACTCCCCTTGTTTTTCTGATAGCTTCAATAACGGATCTTGATACGTGCACTCCCGAACCTTTCCACATCACAAACCAAATTTTAGTTCATAAGGTTTTATGCACCCCCTTCATCAGAAGATGGACATCATCTTCGAGAAGGAAAATTCTACAAAAATTATAACTTTTCCACGGAAATCCTCGGAATTTGAGGCGTCCTCAAGTATGTCCCCTCAATTCTGCAAGCACGTCAAAGTATAAGGTATCTCATGAGATACCCTCCCAAAACGGAGACTGACAGTGACATGAAGAGAGAGAGAGAGAGAGGGGGAGGGGGAGGGAGAGAGGCTGCGTGTCAGTAGGTTGCTTGAGAAGGAGCTGCGTGCTGCTAGGTGTAGGTTTCATGAACCGGTTGTGCAAGAGAAGAAGCAGCAACATTGTTCAAAACGAAAGAACTTTTGTGTGTTGAGTTGGGAGGGCACTAAAGGGGTGGAGCAAGATGTAGCGGGGTGGGGTTGCGATGAGAGGGAGGCGAGCCGGAGAGAGTAGTGCAGATCAGCGCAAGACATTTTCTGCACGGTGGAGCAGGGGCAATGGAGGCGGAGTTTATCTCTGTCATGCAGACGAGTCACAGCTGGTGTATGTTTGCGTGTGTACCGCAGCTGAGACACAAGTGTCTATTTGTGTGTGTGCCACAGCCGAGTCAGGGATCTGCATGCGGGGCCCAGGACACGCCCGCGAACTGGGTCAAATAGAGAGGGCGATGGATCAGGAGGATGGCCGATATAGGTTTCTTTTCCTCGTGCTTCGCTCGCAACTCTATATAGGAGGGCTCGTTATTGGCACTGCAAGGCAATGGAGGTCCAGCTGCATCTGAGGACGGCGATCAGTAGTGCGATCCAAGCCAGGGGAAGGAGTTTTTTCCTGTGTTTTCCATCTCTCTCTCTCTCTCTCTCTCTCTCTCTCTCTCTAAGCTGCTCGCCAGATGCATCACCAAGGAGCTCTTAGGTGGGAGGGAGCGGAAAAGCGGAGCTTCCATTCCTTTCAGGGCAAGTTGTGGTGCAGTCAGGACTGCCCAGCGAGGGAAGGGAAAGACATGGCGATGGCGATCTCTTCAAATTAATAGATTCCCATCGAATCGCATAAGGAAATTAATTCGGTTCAAGTGAAATCCTTCTTGCAAAAATTTGAGACAAAACTTTTTTATTTGAACAGGTAACCTCCCTTTTCCCGAGCCCTCTAAATTTCTCCCCTGCCAAGTACAAGGATGCGTATGGTACCTTGGTACATTGCGAGGACACAACCAATGCACCTATGATTTAGTCTTCACTAGTACGGTAGGCCGCCTTCGGCGGCCTCTCTCTCTCCCCCTCTCTCCCTCTTTGTCGCGTGGAAAGGGGCTTTTTTTAGTTTTGGACTTTAGCCTTCAGGTTGCAGATTGCGACACGTGTAAAGAGCTCCCCCTTCCGCCATGTAGATTATGTGTGGAAGTGACTAATACCTCAAACAATCCTCCACCACGCTCTATACACGTTCAAGGTAAAGATTAAGACTCGTTTTTAAAAGATAGAAATAGGGATAAAAATGGCCCATGTGGATAGGTTAGATTTTGAGCATTCCAAAAAGCAATCTTAGGCTACCCACGTCAAAATTTAGAACAAGTAAGGGATAATTTCGTATGAAACCCTCTGAATTCGCGCAATTTGTCTCTAAGCTTGTCCAATGTAAGATTTCCCCAGTGTTGCAAAAAAAGTTTCATCAAGGAGGCACATTCGATTCCCATGGACCTCTTTGGGCCGGTAGTGTTGTTGGCATGCTAAGACAAGCCCTTGGGGAAATCTTCTGCTATACTGTTTTTCTAGTCCTAGTCTAGAATATCTAGTGGCTTTACTATGAAGTGTTAGAAGCTTACCTTGTTTTAGAAAGGCTAACCTGAGTCTTCACCTTGTTTTACAATAGAGGACATACAAGTTCTCCAATGAAGACCCAAAACCCCCTAGTGGCTTGTACAATAAACCCTTGTTTTCCACAAGTGAGTAAACTGCCCATCTTCATGGTCATGGTGACTATAAAAATGTGGTCAATGTTTGATATGGTCGGTTGTATTCTTTAACTATCGGAAAGTCGTAAAAAAATTCGATACTATTTACAAATTTTGATGCACTTTTATTAGGAGTCGTTTTTTCTTCTTCAGATTCAGCATTTTGAAGTTGAATACTTGGGCACCAATCTTTAGACAAAGTTGGCTTGAGAGAGGAATATGGATTTGCTTTATTTGTTCAACCATTGGGCTCTTTCAACAACAGTTGATTTACACTCTTTCAGTTGTTTCATGCCCACTGCTTTTCACTAAAATACAACCCAAGAGCATTAGCAGGAAATTTGTTAAAACCTTTTAGGTTGGATGTTGATGCGGGCTGTACATTTTTCTTTTTGCATGCACACACATGATAAGGAAACTTGCAAATCAAGAGTAAGGGGGCTGCTACAGAAAGTCTATCTCTTCTTCTAGTAAAAAGGTAATGCATAATCCTTTTTTTTTTTTTTTTTTTGGCAAATCGCACAACTCCTGTGCGAGGTGACAAAGTATTTCCATGACTGCCAACATGGCCGCTTTCAAACCGATGACCGTGCTCACCAAGGATGAGTGCTCAAACAACCAAGCTAGCTCCTTTGCACAAGGTAATGCATAAATCTTATCTGTTGTCTTTGTACAACGTGTGTTAATAGAAGTCACCAATATTTGGACATGCCGTTCAATGCTGTAGGTTTAAAAGAAAACCCCCACAATTTTTGCACCGGCTAAAATTGCAAAATCCGACTAGATGCAAGTTTTAGTGTGAATAGTAGCAAATGCTTATGTCATAGGCAAACCTCAACCATAATTTGTTCCTGTAACTAGTCGATGAATGCATATCGCATATTTATGTGGGTGTGTAACTAGTCATCACTCATTTTGCAATTTAATTCAAGATTTTCATTATTATTTGCTTGCTCTGCTTTACCTTCTGTCAAAGTTCAAAAAAGTCCCTATAACTTTTGCCCTTTCCTTGTCTATTAGAGGCATAGCTAGGTATAACTTGTTTTTTGCTTTCACAACTTGCAACACACACACACTCTATAAATAGTAGTGTATGTGCCCCTTCATAGCCTTTTCAAGGGTTTCTTGGATTTGTAACTCTTGATGTGCATGTCCAAATTGTCAAAAAGGTTTTCTTTTCTCTTCTTTTCCCATAGTAAAGCTTTATCTTTTCCCCTTCTTTTTTGCTTTTCTCATTCTCCCCCTTTGCTATAAAGGTACTGGTTTTGTTCTCTTGCCCTTTCTTGTTGCCATTGAGATCTTCTCCGAACTTTTGCATCTCACTTTCTTGGCTTTCCCCTAGAATCCCAGCCTTATAAATTAAATTTATAAGACATTAATAAGCATTTATCTTCCTAATGCCACCTCTCATTACTCAAATGTTGCTTTCTTACAAGGCAAACACTCAGCCCCTTTATATGATTTGTAAGGCATTCTTTAAGTAATGGTCTTTGACTCTCTCTCTCTCTCTCTCTCAATAGTTTCCTACGACATTAAAATCTTCTTTTCTTTTTTCTTCTTCTTCTTCTCTTGCGTGTGCACACATACGATAGATCTCAAGGTTAAAACCTTGAGGGGTTCACCATTTAGTATCTCTTTATATAAGATATATTCGTGGAAGTATGACAAAACTTTTTCTTTTAACATGTTTGAATGAATAAAATGATTTTTTTAAAACAAAAATTTAAAATTGAATATGAAAACCTTTTATTTTGATGTATCTCTCTTAAATTGCTCAAATTTTTTGCATTTTGAAGCCTTTCCTTTCGAACTCACGCTATACATTAACATGATTACATAGTACATCTTTCGAAGTCAAAACTCGTCGGATAGATCTTTGAGGTCACTTGGGATGGTTTTTTATGACGTAAAAAATTATCCTCCTCCTCCTCCTCTTCTTCTACTTGCATCATGCATCCACTCTCTCCCTGTACCCACACACCTTTTTAAGGAACACTCGAAATTGATGGATCACATGTTTCAAGCCTTCGACTAGAAGGCTAGGTGGACGGTTACTTTAGGCAAGTTTCCGTAAATGTAAATCCAAAATTGGTGGGGGTTCCTATCATTCCTTGATGTAGTACTCAAAGGACTTTTTCAAAAGATAACAAATAACTCAAGCGTGCGAAACGACTCCATAGGATTTAGCAAAAAACATGATGGGTGTCAACAAAAGCTGGCAATAGAGGGGGGAGGAGGAGTACCACCAAACGCGTTTCGCTCTTAAGAGCTCATCAATGGTGGTGTTGCTGGCAAAGTATGTTTGTAAGGGAGGAGGGGAAGGTAGGGGTTTATAAAGGGTGCTTGGTTGGGATTTTGTTGATAGCTAACAATATTTTTGAAAAGAGTGGAATTAAAGACTGGGTACCAGGGTACATGGAGAGGAGTGACATTTAAAACTGGGTACTATGGTACATGGAGAGGAGTGGAATTTAAGACGAGGTACAGGGAGAGGAGTTAAGGTGATTTTAGGTGTAGGTCAAAATCCAAGGTACCAGGGTACAAAGTTTTAAGAGAGGAATTTTATGGAATTAAGAGGGTGGGATAAATGAGAGAGAGGGGCTACTTTAGGTGAGAAGGACAGTATGCCAAAATTAAAGTGGTTAGACCTTTATGAAGGTGACATAAAAAGAGTTTAAAAGGTAAGACTAGGGGAGGGGTTCAAATGTCTCCAAAATTTTGAGACACATAGAGAGAGAGAGAGAGAGAGAGAGAGAGAGAGAGAGAGAGATAGGGTAAATATGAAGGGAAAAGATGTAAGGAAAAATGGAGAAATTTTAGGAAACCAATAGAGTGGGTGGGGGTGGTGTGGAAGGCATAAGGAGTGGGGTAAAAAAGTTTGTATCAAGGGGGGTGTACGCTATGTACCAAAAGGCTATGAATATTGGGTCCGGAGGTCCAGCAAATGGTAGGTCTAGGGAGGTGGGAAAGATTGTCATTGAGTTGGCAAGCTTTAGAAATGGGATTGCTAATACATTGGGAGGGAAGCATTTTTCTAGTGGTGGGTGTGAAGGGAATTTTGAGCACAGTGGGTGGATTTTTTGTTATTTTGTGCGATGGTAAGAGGAGTGAAGTGCGATTGAGGTAAGAGGCTTTGCAAAAAACTTTTAGAAGAAAGTTGGTTGGGTAGCCCTTAGCCCGAAGGCGTAGGTAGAAAAGGTTGCGGAGGTGGAGGTATCCCTTCATGGTTGATTCCCGAATAATATACCTTTTGAGCTGTGAGATGATGAAGGCAACCTTTTGATGGGTAGGGTGCCATGAGATCCAAGGGATGTAGTTGTAGGCATTCAAAGGTTTTTGATAGCAATGGGAGTCCAAGAGGCTAGATGAAGTGAAGCGGGTACCTTTAAAGAATTCAATGTCAAGGATAATGGCATGGGTATGGGAGATGATGCTGGAAATTTTAATGTGCTCTTGAAGAGGTTCACCATAAGAGTTTAAGAGATGGGTAAGGGTATTACGGGATCCCGTCCATAATCCAAAAGCATCATCAACATAACGTTTGAAATAGAGGAGGTTAGGGTTGAGTAAGAGGGGGCAAGAGGTTTCCAAGTGACAGAGAAAGAGACAAGCATATACCATGGCAAAGTTTGAGCCCATGGCGGTGCCTTTGGTTTGTTTCCAAAATTTTCCTTTAAAAGTGATGTAATGATGGGATAGGATAAGGGAGGCAAGGGAGAGGATAAAATGGGTTTTGTGAGGGTCAAAAACATGAGAGATGGTACCCACACACCTTTTTAAGGAACACTCGAAATTGATGGATCACATGTTTCAAGCCTTCGACTAGAAGGCTAGGTGGACGGTTACTTTAGGCAAGTTTCCGTAAATGTAAATCCAAAATTGGTGGGGGTTCCTATCATTCCTTGATGTAGTACTCAAAGGACTATGATTTCCTCTTAACACTTGTAGCATGGTAAGAGCTTGGAGAGTTTTTGTCAAGTGGAGCTTTTCGATGGAATAGATGATCCCAACATCTTGAAGATGTAGCAAAAAGGAGGGCTAAAATCATGAGCAATTGGTTATGGTTTATTTCTATTGATCATGAAGAAGGGGTCAACAAATGAGGGGACCTTTTCAATACACGTTTTTGAAGGACACATGGACAACTTTAAGAAATAGTGGACACTAGAGAATCCATAGGACAAGGAGAAGAGTCATGACTTGTGTTTATCTCTTGATAGTGTAAAGGTGGTACATTTCCCCACTACTTATAGTGGCCATTGCTTGCTCTAGCTAAAAGCGGGCCTATTTTGGAAGATTATATGTAAAGAAAGAAGTTAACACCACACATGGATGTTTTTGAAGTCCTTCAGAATGATGAATGTGTGTGTGTGTGTGTGTGTGTGTATCTGCACACATGTGCATATGTGTATAGGTTTAGGCCCCTTCACAATGAAGAAATAGAGAAGTTTACATAGAAGTTGAGCAAAGTTTCAAAACCTCTATATTAAGAAACCTTGATATAATTAAGAAACTAGACATAAAAGAGTATCAAATTTCTTTCCTTGCAATAAAAATTTCTGAGATTTTATAGATGGGACTGATCGAAAATAGGGTTCGGCCTCTTCGTATGCCCCTACCCTAGCATTAACATTTGTAAAGTAATAGACATTTTATTGCCAATAGTGTGGATAGCATATAGGTACACTTGGGTGCTCCTATGAGCAAAAAAATGATCCCTTCTGCTCTGGCAATAAAATTTCTAGAAAGATCAAAAGCAACCTTCAAAATGAGATCGGGAATGCCACCATACATTAAGAAAAAATTTATAGTTACAAAGAAGGTAGCTCCTACCCATTTTTCAATAATATCACTCACTTTTGTGACTTCTGCAAAAAAAAATAAAAAATTTGTATGCGATCTTCCTATAAAATACACTTTCACTTTTAATTTAGGCATCATTTTGATGATGAATTCCTTGCTCATTCAGAGCATTTCTTTTGTCATCACAAAGTTTGCATTGCTTTTTTCACCACCACGAAGCTTGAAAATTACTTGAGAGTGCATTTGATGCAAAATTTGACGTTTTAGACACCATCAATGTGCAAAAATTTCCAAAACACCCAAAAACTAGCAATCTGATAGAGCAACAAATAAGCGGGTTGTGATGAAGGAAACATATAACAATTTGCATTGTTGGGAAAATCTCTCTACACACCCTTTGACACAAGTTCCAGTGTTCGGGAAAAATCATACAAATTTCCTTTCCTTGAGTTTGCCAAGAGGAAATTTTAGAAAATTAGGAGTATTTTTTGGGTTTTTATACTTTTTTTCTCTATTTTCGGGTAGAATTTCTCCTTTCCCCTTGTCCTCCACTGGCATTTTTGAGATTGGAAACGGCACGAGATTAAGCTGAGACACATTTTTCCCAAACATTGGACACAACCCACTACTGGGTCTCTTTAAATGTGTTCAATTTTTTTTTTAAGATTTCAAAGCGTCATGAATTTGAAAATAGAGAGAACACATACAAAATCTATTGTTTTGATAGAATCAATGCTTTCCAAGATTGTAACAGTAAAAGCCACAATTGATCAATCAAGGGATATTTGATGGTTCTTGTGTGATCAATCACCTATATGTTTTTCTGTTAAATCACTCTAAACCTACTCATTCTCTAAGTTATTTCTTGTTGAAGTTCTATGAGAAGGACCAAGGTAGAAAATATTGTTATCACATGTTTTGAAATGCTCAAGATAATGTGCAAATGCAAGAAGAACTCTTTTTACTCAGTTATTTTCCATATCTTTTTGATGTGCTTTTATTGCTTAAAGATTCAGGCACTACAAGCTTTAATATCTCAAAAGCTTTCCATCACAACTATGGCAAACCACAAAAGTATTTGACATCCAAAGTTCACCTGAAGATTTTTAAAAACCATTCTTAAACCATATCCTCAAAAGCTCTTAAAGTTCTTCTTTCAACATTTGAGGGCATTTCAAGTTTATGATAACTAGTGTGGCCGGCGGCCTTCGGCCACCTCTCTTTTGGTTTTCGTGCAGGCTCTCTCTCTCTCTCTCTCTCTCTCTCTCTCTCTCTCTCTGTGATTGTTGTGCGTTTGGACTTGCAAGCCACACCCATCGATGAAGCTGATGTTAATGCGTGGCAAGGAGGGAGGGCCGGAATCCCTCCCCCCATTATAGAGTATAGATTTCTCATGTCTTTTGTGCACTTTATTGGTTCATTCACACATAATGTTCCTTTGCTTCATTTGGGAAACCCAATTAATCAAAGCTTACAGTTATCACAATTACTTTCTGATCTATTTTGGCTTTACATGCTCAAAATTGTTTTTACTTTTTTATTTTAAAGTAACCAATCCAACACTTATGTTTTGAGACACTTTTATCCTCTTTTTTTGAACCAATCGGTCTTGAGCATTAAAAAGTGCGGTAGAGATCCTTGATTTGCGATTTAGAGTAATGTCTGCTCTTAAGTCACCACTAGGCTTTCCACTCAAAATTAGACTCGCAGATAGGCATCAAGAAATTGTCTAAGCCTTCAACAACTATGTTAACCAACAGCCTTTCAGTACTGTTGAGGTGACATTGGGTAGGTAGTTGGTCTGCTTCTTTCCAGCTCTTGTTGCAGTGGGCTTCTACCGCACGTATTGAAGCAAGGGCCTTGCCTAACACTGTGTGTGCGAGCCACAGATGGCTCCAAGCACGCAACTAGCATAAACTAGTAAGCTCAAGATGATGATGGTGTGTCACTCACCGCTCTACGCTTGCTGTCGTGGAGGATTCCTCGTCGCGAAGAAGAAGGAGCCGCCGCTGCGCCATGCTCAACCGCCTCGCCGCCGTCGTGCCGCCCCAATGCTCGATCACTCACTCTCTCTCTCTCTCTCTCTCTCTCTCTCTCTCTCAAGCACACACACATACACACTCTAGTACAAAAAGGAGATGGAGCAAGAGCACTCTTCTTGCATTGCACAAATGAGAGAATGAGGTATTTTAGGTTTAGATTGACTTTTATATGGGCTTGCCCGTTCACATTTAGGCGCCCACACTTAGCCAATCTTACCCACACATTATAGGTTCCAGTTTTAGCGTGCGCCTCTCATCGACGAGCACTCTTAACCATTCCTACCTAACCGACAAGCCCGGCCAATAACATAATATACTAATAGCGGGTCCGGCAAGCCCGGTCCATGGCTACATAAAAGGTGGTCGCTTGGTGATAACATGCCCCCCTTCTTGATGTAGATTCCTCCCTTGGAAGCTAGTGAGAGAAAGCTCGTTTTGTCCATGTTGTAGAGCATCTGGATTTAAATCTGCAGGCATTAGGAAAATATGAACCCTCTAGGGGCCCTTTGGGATTAAGGTTAATTAGAGGCCAGCCAATAGGAAAAGGGTGGTGGACACACTCTATATCCTCAAAAAAGTAGGGGGACAAGGTAGCCTTACACCTCTTTATGGCCTCTTACCTAGTGAGAAGGTAAGGGAAGTAGCTAGGGGAAAGGGGGGGGGGGGGGGGGGACCACTTTGACATTTTTTCCCCCACTTTTTGGTCCGGATTTAAAAATACACTAAAAAATTCAAAATTTTCAAAATTTTCAAATTTCAAAATTTCCCTCTTTAAAAGGTCCCCAAACTTATTTCATGGTCAAAAAAGTATTTTTGACCTCCAAAAGTAAAAAACGTGCACTAAAAATTTAAATTTTTTCAAAAAAGTTCAAAACATCATTTTCCACCCTCCAAAGTCTTTCCAAACCTATTCTATAGCTAAAAAGTGATTTTCTCTCTCTACAAACTCTTTTCTAAGCTCTCCATTGCTGCAACAACCACATGCACCCCCTATAGTGTAACACTATCTCTTTACTAGCTTTCTCCCACCTCCATTGTAGCACCAAGCAAGCTCCTCCTCCATCTCTTCCCCTTGGCCACCACATAGTTTCACACCAAGCTAGCTCCTCTTCCTTCTCTCACCTCCATTACACCATGAAACAAGATTCTACTCCTTCTAATTCTATTCACTCACACTACATGGAAACCTCTACTCCCGAAGATGGAAAAAATATGAACTCACATGACTTGAATACCACAACAATAGGAGGTGTGAATAGTGTGTGGGCTTTGCAAGGGTTGATCTCCAACATAAAGATAAAATGGTAAGAAAACTACCCTTGTAGCTTACATTCAGAGCTTAACATCATCTCCATCTTTAAGTTTATCATGCTGGAGAGAATAAACCTCTTTATGGCTTTAAATGTTTAGGCTTCATACCTCATAACACTGGGTGGTGCTATTTTGTTGATGGCTTTGGCGCGCCATCTATAGTTGTGTAGCATGTGATTGAGTCTCACAATGCAAGTAAGTTGTGTTATCTATAGAGAGTCATCAAAGATTTTTCTTATAATTTATTCTTTGTATAGTTGTCATTAGATTATCATTTTCTACTTTATAACTTTGTGCTCACATAATCTATTGTTTACTTAGAGAGTCAACTTCTTTTTAGAGGACATGTGCAGAGATGGAAATCACTCTATTTTTGTTTCATGAGGAACCTTTCACTACGATGTTAAAGGATTTTGATAACAATAGTAGAATTTTTGTAGAATCTTGAACCAATAGGTACTCTCTAGGAGCTCTTAGAAAAGCCATCCATATAGTACTACTATCTTCCCTAGTGTCATAGACACACAAATACTCAAGTGTATATGAATCTCTAGATGAAGAAGACAAATACTTGTAAGAGAAGCCTAATAACAACAACATTGTCTCCGTTTGTAATTATTTTCATGAGGCTGGATTCTTCTATAAATGCAATATAAATGTGTTTTTTTGTTAAATGGCGTCGCATTGAGTGAGAGTATTTAATTTAGATTACTGGAGTTTCATAGAGATTTGAGAATTATTGTTGAACTTTATGGATATTTTTATTTGCCTGTAAGATGTTTCAAGTCTCAAGTCTTAATCAGAAATTCAAGCAATATTTTGATTTCAGTTTAATCATTAATGGTTATTCTTATTAAAGTGGATCATAACCTTTGTCATGATGTCCTCATTTGGGGATGCTGAATATATATCATTAACAACGTTTCACAAGTTGAGAAAGCTAAATTCTTGCTTTCCAACATGTTATTGTTTCCATACTATGCATATGCCAAGCTTGACTTAGAGAAATGACAACTTGAGATGAAGGTGTCGATGTATAAGGGTGACTTATTATTGACTCATGTTTCATCATACATATATTGTAAAGCCTTTGAGTTTCCACCTTTTTGAGTAGTGGTGACAAGTTTTTGGTATCAAATCTTCTTAAATATCCCTATTCATGAGCTACTGGTAGCTATTTCTTTGGTATTACTAAAGATGATACCAATAGCTATTACCTTGTGAACTTAACTGTTAAATTGTGGATTTGATTTTTACTATGTAGCTCATTTGGATAGAGAAAGTGTAACATAAATTATAGATACATGCATTATTAACATAGAAGATATGTATCAATCGAGCCTATGTAAACTGCTAATCAAGAAACCTTTGGTTGGATACTATAACAATAGGGGTCACATGTGGTTTCAAATACCAAAGAAATGGCTTAACCAAAACATTCCCAAAAACACGAGATGGACACAAGGAAGTAAAAATTGGCTCCTTGTTTGGTCAATTTCTAGTGTGAATGTTTAGTGCACAGGATTTGTGAGGCCTTTGACCTGGGGAGTTCACTAAATTATATGTAACATAGCACACGTGTTCAACATAAGGGATTTTGTATTCATGTAAAGTTACAGAAACATGTGTAGATAAGGTCTATAAGGGGTACTTTTAATCCATTCTGGTGAACGCACATGATATAGGAAAATTTTACATAGTGAATGTTCCAGACCTTTGAACACATAGAAAAAGGGACCGGGGGGGGGGGGGGGGGGGGGGGTGCTTTGATTACATAAAACGCTACACCTCTATCTCATGGCCATGCATTAAAAAAGCTCCTATTTGTCAGTATAAGACCCCAAGGGGGGAGCTCTTGCTCTCTGTACATCTATCTTACATCATTTTCTCATACTTATAACAATAGTGTTACAAAATTTTCTCATGTAAAGACTCCCAGGGCTCTCAACAAGAGTGGCCATAAGGGCGCGCAAAATGACCATCCAAAAGTCCCGGATGGCCATTTCGCGCGCCCTTGTAGCCACTTTTTTTTTTTTTTTTAATAAGTGTTGAACTTGTAGATTTTGATGCAAAAAAAAACATACCTTGTTTGGATTCTCTAAAAAACAACGTGCAAGTTGACAATCTCTTAAAAACTAATGTAAAGTAGACATTTCTTACTTTTTCCTTAATCTGCAGGCTCCAACGAACATTAAAACCATGGAATCTGAAAATACTCAAAAAACTAATGTTTTTTATTGTGTTAAGGACTGTATTTCCTACATACAATACTTTCTCAAAATCTTGCTCTAACACCTTCAAAGGCCCCAGGGGGTGAGCTCTTGCTCTTTGTACATCTAATTTACAGCCTTATCTCATACTTATACACAATAATTTTGTAAATTTTTGCCATGGAAAAGCTTCCAGGGCCCTCAACAAGAGTGGCCACAAGGGCGCGCAAAATGGCCATCCAAAAGTCCCGGATGGCCATTTCGCGCGCCCTTGTGGCCACTTTTTTTTTTTAAAGTGTTGAACTTGTAGACTTTGATGCAAAAAAAAACATATCTTGCTCGGATTCTCTAAAAAACAACGTGCAAATTGACAATCTCTTAAAAACTAATGTAAAACAGACATTTCTTACTTTTTCCTTAATCTGCGCGCTCCAACGAGCATTAAAACCATGGAATCTGAAAAATACTCAAAGAACCAATGTTTTTTATTGTGTTAAGGACTGTATTTCCTACATACAAAACTTTTCCAAAATCCCACCCTAACACCTTCAAAAGTGGCTTCCAAGGAGTGCCCTCGGTCAAAATTTGAAACTGAAGGAAAATAATCAGAATGAACTCCTAAACTCTGTACAAACTTTAAAATAACCAAAATTTCTTTCAAAAAAAGTTATTACTAAAAATTTGAAAATAAACTTCCCACAACGATAGAAATCAAAGGGTTTAAGGAGAAATGTGGTATCGAGGTTTATTCCATCAAGATCTCTTCTACTTTATCATGTCTTCTCATGTACAATCTTACCAAACAAAAACAAATTTACACTTTAAATGACTACAAATCTTATTTAACTTATCAAACAATCTAAAATATGGTAGACCTAGAGTGCTCTTTCACATTAACAAACAAAAAAGTCCAAATTTCTTCTCATTAACTTTGATAAACATACATTTGTGAACAACTTCTAAGGAGTAGTGCGGTCATAGTTCTTACATCCATTCCATGATATGGCATGGTATGGGGTGACCTATCACATAAAAATATCTTTGGTAGGAGTGCCCTCATGTTAGAAAAGGGTGTGTTGCTGCTGATGAAAAGATGTTGCATTGTCCTACTAGGGATCTCTCCATGTTAGCATAATGATTTTTGGTGTAGTGGGAGCCACATTGCCGTTGAGGAGAGCTTTGTGCCACCGTAAAAGCTTCATATTATGCCAGTTCCTTGAGCCATTCTTGCAAACAACACCACTCAACTAGCATATTAAGAGGTCACCTTGTAACAAAAACATGTATGAATTCAACATTTGCAAGCTGTATAATAAAGACACTTGTTAAGTATAAGTTGTACAAATGTGCAAGTATTTCCATCCAACTGGGAATAAACAATCCTAAAATATATATTATGATGAGATTACCCACCTCTAATAATCATGGATTTGAAGCACCTACCTGCAAGATGTAATAAAGAAGACTTTTTTAGAGGAAAAGTGGTGACACTTGGCCTCTCTAACCTGCAGCTTTTCACTATTTGTGAACAAAAGCAACCTTTGTGCCAAGCACTACAAAACAAGTAGAGGCAACACATTATACTTCAAAGTTTATGATAAGAAGAACACAACCAAAAGAAAGAAGTATATTGTTACCTTGCACAAAAGGGTGTTTTATTCAAATATGTGATGGTATTGGCAAGATATTGAAGAACCATCAACATTCATCTCACCGACGGTATTACGTTCTTGGGATGACCTCTGCTCACCCTTAAGTGTGGCCTTCGGTGCAAACGCCACGAACAAGAAAACATGTATGCATACGATTTCTAATGTCCGTGAGCACCATGGCAGCTGTTGCGTGAGGAAGCAAAAGATGAAAAGAGAGAGGGGGGAGGGAGAGGAAGGAACATGGGAGGAGAGAAGGGGGCAGTGGGGGAGAGGGAGAGAGAGGGGAGGAGAAGGAGAGAAGGGGAGAGGGAGGAACATGGGAGGAGAGAAGGGGGCAGTGGGGGAGAGGGGGAGAGAGAGGGGAAGAGGAGGAGAGAAGAGAGCAGGGAGGGAGAGGAGAGGGACAAAGGAGCGAGAGGAAGAGAGAACAAAGGTTTTTTTTTTGGGGGGCTTTTTTTTTTTGAAAAATTGGACTTTTAGTGCTTGTAGGTTTTAAAAAATGTCAAAAAATGATTTTTTGATATGCATATATGTTAGGGGGAAGTTTTAAGTAAAAAAGAAGTAAAAATATGTTTTTTTGAAAAAAAAGTCAAATTTTAGCTCTTAGTGACCCACGTTTTTGCCGATGTGTCCACACCTCTTTACTCATTTCACTTTCAAAAAGCTAGAGAGAGAAGGTGACCTCTTAGGTCCACATCCTACATGTGTCTAAAAAAATGCTAGAAAAGCCTACTCAAAACTAACTTCTTGAATGCCCTTGTTCCCTTAACCCTACACAACATTAGCCTTAATCCCTAAAAATTAGGATTCCTTATAAGGCCCATGCAAGGTCCATATTTCTCCTAATGGGCAAAGTCACTGTTTTATGCAAGCGGAATTATATGGCAATAAATCATAAGAGGAATGTAAATTACGTGTGGAAATTAGTAAATGAGTAAATGCAAGATCTAGAAAATGCTAGACTGCCATTAAGGACAAATAAATTGCACTTTGATGAAATTAATTAATCAAAACTTTTGGGTTTATGGGTGAGTTTATCAATTAGTTAGCTATGACTAAGGTTAAAACAACTACTCTAGTACTAGCTAGGCTAAGAAGATTCTAATTGCAAGATTCCCTAATTACATGCTTTTCAAGTTTGCTTAACCAACTAGCTCTCACAACTCCAAACAAAAGCTTGAAATTTTAATTGTAAGCTCAATGAAAGTCTTTTAAATGTCATTTTTTTCTTTTATTTGGCTCGCAATCATTTGACGTGTGTGCTTATTTCATTATTATTAATATCTTGCTTTCTTACAAGGCAGACATTCAAGCCCCATTTGTAAATATATGATTTGAAAGGCATCCGTAAGTAACTCTCTCTCTCTCTCTCTCTCTCTCTCTCTCTCTCTCTCGCGCACACAATAGGTCTCAAGGTCAAGACTCGTCGGATATATCTTCGAGGTCACTTGGGATGGTTTCTTATGACGTTAACAATTCTCCTCCTCCTCCTCTTCTTCTTCTACCTGTATCTTGCATCCACTCTCTCCTTGTACCCACACACCTTTTTCAAGGGAATACTCGAAATTGATGGGTAATATGTTTCAAGCCTTCAACTAGAAGGCTAGGTGGACGGTTACTTTAGGCAAGTTTTCGTAGTTGTAAATCCAAAATTGTGGGGGCTCCTATCATTCCTTGATGTAGTACTCAAAGGACTATGATTTCCTCTTAACACTTGTAGCATGGTAAGAGCTTGGAGAGTTTTTGTCAAGTGGAGCTTTTCGATGGAATAGATGGTCCCAACATCTTGAAGATGTAGCAAAAAGGAGGGCTAAAATCATAAGGAATTGGGTATGGCTTATTTCGATTGATCATGAAGAAAGGGGTCAACAGATGAGGGGACCTTTTCAATACACTTTTTTGGAGGACACATGGATAACTTTAAGGAATAGTGGACACTAGAGAATCCTTAGGACAAGGAGAAGAGTCATGACTTGTGTTTATCTTTTGATAGAGTGAAGGTGGTACATTTTCCCACTACTTATAGTGGCCATTGCTTGCTCTAGCTAAAAGCTCCTATTTTGGAAGATTATATGTAGAGAAAGAAGTTAACACCACACATGGATGTTTTTGACCTTGGGAGTCTACTATGTAAGAATTGCATATAACACGTACGAACAAGAGATATTTAAATAATCCCTTATTTGCATATTTTCAAGTATTATATATATTCCTTATGTATGCATTTTTGTAAAAAAAACTAGCCCTCATGTATGAAATTTTTCACTTCCTCAATTAAAAAACCCTTTATGTAAGTACTTTTTTTATAAATGTACCTAATTATAAATCTTTTATTTTGTTCGCACGTGCTATCTTACATATTTTCTAGTGGACACCCCGGAGGTTTTGAAGTCCTTAAGAATGATGAGGAAGTGTGTGTGTGTGTGTGTGTGGGTTTAGGCCGCTTCACAACGAAGACACTAGACATATTAAGAAACTAGACATAAGAGAGTATCACATTTTAAATCTATAGATGGGATTGATCAAAAACAAAGGTTCGGCCTCTTCTGATGCCCCTAGCATTAACATAAGCCAATAGTGTGGATAGCATATATGTACACTTGGGTGCTCCTATGAGCAAGTAGGTGTCCAAAAATGATAGCTTCCTCTTTTCTGCAATAAAATTTCTAGAAAGATCAAAAGCAACCTTCAATGAGATCAGGAATGCCAACATACATTAAAAAAAACTTTATATTTACAAGGAAGGTAGCTCCTATCCAGTAAATTATGAGATCTTTCTATAAAATACACACTTTCACTTTAATTTAGCCATCATTTTGATGGTGAATTTCTTGCTCATTCAGGAAGCTTGAAAATTACTTGAGAGTGCATTCTGTACAAAATTTGATGTTTTTGACACCATCAATGTGGTAAAATTCCCAAAAACCCAAAATCTAGCAATCTGATAGAGCAATGAGTAGGCGGGCCCAATTTTGGAAGTGGGAGAATCTCATGAGATGCTGTTCATATCTTTGAGGAGAAAAGAGGGAGGGAGGACACGTGTAGAGAGAGACAGAGAGAGAGGATATTTATATTTTTGCCATGTTGACAATGAGGGCGAGACAGGAGGGATTTTTTGGGCTAGTCCTCTATCGTCTCCGTGGAGAGGGGCACAGTGTGCAGGTTCGGCAGGGCACGGAGGTGTATACGCTCCGCATTACGATGGTGAAGAACCCAAGCTGTTGTGCAGGAAATGGCCTTGCTCTGGGTTGGACAGGATTGAAACGGATGCGCAGAGTTGGAGCACACGCAGCTGGGTTGGATGGGATTCAAACGGATTCATAGAGCTGGAGCACAGAGCAGGCGGGAGATTGAGGGGGGGGGGGGGGGGGGGGGGCTCGGTCCTCAGTCGGCTATCCTCAATCGGTATGGAGCTGCGGAGCACGTGCAAGAACACAGAGGAGAAATTCTTCTGCTTGGCGAGCGCAGCACGAATTTGCCGAGATTCGCCTTAAGTGGGGTGTAGACCGAGTAGAGCGATCATGAATAAGCAGGTTGTGATGAAGGAAAACATATGGGAATTTTCATTGTTTGGAAAATCGCTCTACACAACCGTTGATACAACCCACTATCGGGTCTCTTTAAATGTAATCAGATAAAATCTGAAGATTTCAAAGCCTCGTGAATTTGAAAATAGAGAAAACACATACAAAATCTATGGTTTTGATAGAATTAATGCTTTCCGAGATTCTAACAGTAAAAGCCACAATTGAACAATCAAGGGATATTTGAATCTAAAACTACTCATTCTCTAATTTATTTCTTGTTGAAGTCTTTGAGAAGGACCAAGGAAGAAAATGTTGTTATCACATGCTTTGAAATGCTCAAGATAATGTGCAAAAGCAAGAAGAACACTTTCCATTAAGCTTATCTACTTCATATCAATATCTTTTTCATGTGCTTTTATTGCTTAAGATTCAGGCACTAAAAGCTTCAATATCTCAAAAGCTTTCCATCACAACTACTGCAAACCACAAAAGTAGTTGAAAAAATAACAAAAGTAGGCCAATGCATCACTTTTTCTCTCATAACTTACCAAAATATCATCCCAAAGTTCACCTAAAGGTTCTTAAAAACCATTCTTGAACTCTTTAAGTTCTTCTGTTCAACATTCTCGTTATGGATAATTTCTCGTGTCTCTTTGTGCACTTAATGTTCTTTTGCTTCATTTGGGTAGCTCAATTAAGTAAAGCTTACTATGACAATTACTTTCTAATCTATTTTGGCTTTACACGCTCATAATTGTTTTTACTTCTTTCTTTTGAAGTAACCAATTCAACACACATAAGATAGCCTTTTGGCACTAGATTCTCACAAGGCATTTTTATGTTTAGAGACACTTCTATCCTCTCTTTTTTTGAACCAATCAGTCTTGAGCTTTAGAGTGTGGTAGATATCCTTGGTTTGCGATTTAGAGTAATGTCTGCTCTTGCGTCACCGCTAGGCTTTCCACTCGATATTAGACTCGAAGATAGGCATCAAGCAATTGTCTAGGCCTTCAACAACTCTGTTAACCAACAAATTTTCAATACTATTGAGGTGAAATTGGGTAGCTAGTTGGTCTGCTTCTTTCGAGCTCTGGCTACTATTGTCCCAAAAGTGGGCTAGTCATCAAAGTCCTTTGCTATTCACATTTTTGACACTTTTATCCTCTTTTTACTTAGCAGATTTCTACAATTTTTCCAGGAGATGTACACTGATTTTAAATGTTTTTATATCTACAAAGTTGTCTTATGGGCTATAAAAAAAATAAGATTTTGTTTTTAAAGCATGGACTCTACCTCTAACCTTGTGCTTACAAAACGTTCTTCAACCTAAAATGTGTAAAAAAAGGTAATTTTGGCCATTTTTGAGGATAATGTAAACAAACCACACTAGAATTTATTTTACACACACACACAATTATAGTTATAGGAGTAGGGATAGATATAGGGAAGGGATGGAGGTAGAGAGTTAGATGTTTTGGAGACGTTAGAGAGAGGTAGATAGCTATAGAGGTAAAGAGAAAGAGGTTTAGGTAGATAAGGACCATTATATATAAGATATTAATAGCTCTATATGTGAGAAATAGCTTCATCATTTGTATCATTTCATTAGTTGGTGATAACTATTTTTCACTTGTGCCGATTCTTGTCTACCTATTTTTCCAACATGCTATACGAAGATGTGAGTGATAAGGTTCCTTGGATGATGGCCATACATAAAAGACGACACATCATGCACATGAGTACTATAGAGAGCACATGCCACCAGTGTGTTAGGAAAAGCTTATCCCTAAAGTAACCTCCTTTCATATTCATTCGAATAGACAAAATCTTCATTTCATTAGAATACCAATTTTCAATAAATACAATTGAAACTTTCATTTCTATCTATGCTATCAGCTATATAAGTATTTTATTGGTCCAATTTCCTACTTATATATATATAACATTTTACTCCCTTGTAAAGGTGTAAAAACATGATCAATTGACTGATTGTATATTTAGTACCAAGTTCCATGTCAAGATATGATATTCTTTATGGTATTTCAATTATTTTATTTCTTTCATGTTTATGCTAGTAATCTGAAACTTAACATAAAAGCTATGTTTGAAAAGAAGCCAAGAACCCAAATCAATTTAACATCGGTGGAAAAATACATGTCATAATCCTTGTTTACCATGAAGATGATGCTAACCCTTTTAATGTATGTTAGGGTTAGGATCGATTAGTAAGAGTGGTATGCATTGGGGGGGGGGGTTGTGTGTGTGTGAGAGAGAGAGAGAGAGAGAGAGAGAGAGAGAGACATTCACTGTAGAATCTAAATGAACTCTTGATTATGCATTATAGAAGAGAGATTATAATGAGATATCAAGCTCAACACATGGTGTGCTTTGATGAATTATCATCTACATTTATCATTGGCACAAGGTAGCAAACATCTGGATCATCACCAGTTGTACTATCGCTTGACTTCACTAACATGGTCTACCTACTGAGAGTGATGGCCACTTATCTTGTTAGTTCACTCACTAGCAGTTTCACATTGATTATATTATATAGTTCTTAATATACTATATTTCTTGGTTGTGTGTGTGTGTGTGTGTGGGGGGGGGGGGGGGGGGGGGGGGGTAATATGTGTGCACATGCATGCTTGCAAGATCTCAACCTTTATCTTTATCTATCTCTTTACATGGTACTACAAGTTGTGGCTAAGGAAATATGAGCAGCAAGCAGGAGCAACAAAATAAGTGGTTGAGGATAAGGGTTTCTCCATTCTTCTCCCTCGTGTGTTGGTACTATACTCGCCCTTGGTATTCTCAAAAGGCTTCAATAGGAATAGCAAGTAGGAGCAGTGAAAGAAGTGGTTGATGGTAATGGTTGAGGGTAAGGGTTTCTCTATTCTACCCCCTCATGTGTTTGTACTTCACCCCCACCCCGGGGGGCGAGGGGGGATTTTTTACAATTTCTATGGGAGTTCATGCATTCTAAGATGCTATAAAATTCCTTTAGACAACTTTTGTGCAACCAAATTTTAGTTTTTTGCATGCTTTGGCCTCCATTCTAGAACTATCATGCACGAACACAAAGGTTTTAGTTTTTGTAAAATTCCTAGTTGAGTGTTGGAGGCAGCTTAGTTGGTGCTATAGCTTCACAACTACTACATAGTAGCACATGAAGTTTTGTAATAGGTGTATCAATACATGCTAAACTTTTGTCCGCTGCTACATGTTTTGTGAGTTTTTTTTATTTTATGCAAACATGTCTGAGAGTGATGGAATCAATGCTATTGTCAGTGAGAAGGTGGACAAGAATAACCTCCATGCTTGGAAGTTCAAAATGACCAATTTCCTAAAGAGTAAAGGTTATTGGGAGTATATTGAAGGAGATACGAAGATGCAACAATGTGGCTCGAGGAGAACCTACTCTTTAATAAGTAAAAGCCTTCGAATCTTGGATCCACGGAGGAAGGAAGGTCATGCATTGGTTGTATGTTAGTGTGGAGAATTCCACGATTAGGCATATACATGATTCCAATTTTTCTAAGGAGGCATGTAAGAATTTGGTCTTGTTTGATGTAACCAATAATAACTTAAGGAACATGTTGTCAAAGATAGAGCTCAACACGTGGAGAAAATGGGCATGTCAATGGATGACTATGTTTTGAAGATTAAGAACATGTGTGAATTGCTTGCATATATTGTATCACAGTCGATGGAGGACATAGTGCAAGTTAAGGAGGTGGTCAAGGTTTTGGAAACTAGAACCATGGAAATCAACTAGACTGACAATCAAAGGAAGAATAGAGGTGGTAGAGGAAACTTCAGAGGAAGGGGAAGTCAAAGAGGTTTTTGTAGCTATTGTAAAAACAAGATAAAAAATAATATGTTGAATATGTGGCACCAATCAAGACCACTTTGAGCTTGACTTTCCACAAAGAATGCAACAAAACAACTATGAAGATACTAGCAAAGGTGTAGGTGAGAAAGAAAGACTATTTTTTGTGCAACATATGATGAACACTGTGCTTGAAAATGTATCAAAATGTGGTATGGTATGTAGATTTGAGTGCTTCAAATCACATGAACAACCTCTAGGGCCACTTAATTACAAGAGATCACCTACATCATGTACTAAAAGGACAAGTGGACTAACCACACAATCACATCATCTTATAAGCCACTTGACCTATCTTTAGGTGCTCTTGAACTTGCATGCCTAGACAACCTTGACTAGGGGTCATGCCCCCCTTGGTCCTACCCTTGTCTTGACCCCTTGTCTATTCCTCAAAAACATCACTAAGATAACTCTTTGTAAGAGTATCAATGTTTTCCTAATATTACATCAATTCACTTGATCCACTTGGATAATTACTAGATTTGGTACTCATATATGAAACTATTTCCTTGAAAATTTAAACAAGAAGTACATGTTGTACTTGCTCTTAGCCGATGCACGTACTGCCTTAGTCCAAAAATTTCCAAACATGAGTGTACATATGATCAATGCTACAATCAAAACTGCACACTCTTAATATCTTGACAGAGTCAAAATGAATCTTGGTTTGAATGTGTACAAGGAATTACACTCACAAATCATATTATACCACCTCTTGTAGAGGTAATGATAACATTTGCACGACCTCCAATCTCTAAGCATAACAAAGAAAAGACGATTAAAAATGATACCCATCGTTAGGGCTATTATATTTATAAAGACAAATCCAATTAGCACGTTGCTAGAGAAATAAAATTTGGTTAAAAATCAGCCTATGCGGAAGCACTCTGCTATGGACGGGCAAAGCAACTAGTTTATTTAAATTCAATTTTTTCTCCCAAAATAAACTATTAAATCTAGTGGGTAAAACCTTATCATGTAGCATATCTACAAAAAGAGCTTGGCGTGTAGATTGTAGACATATAATCTCCGCACAAATTGGAGATCATGTGTATTAGTTACCAAAGGCTAAAGGTCATAAAATTATCCATGTTCTTTTTAGAAAAAAGGGCATCCTTTAACCACTCTTACACATCTTTTACACACCTACCATTCTTGTAGACATGGTGTACACCTATTCACTAAAATGTTACTCACCTCCATAATCTCATGGAAAATAAAGAGACCCTCCTGGATCCCATCCTCTTTCGGGCCTCTTCCTAACATTTTATTGACGATGTTGTACACATTCTTTTGAATGTAATGAAAGTTTTATTGTAGTCTTCACTTGTCTCTATACATGTTCAATGATGGACGTGTGTGTGTGTGTGTGTGTGTGTGTGTGTGTGAGAGAGAGAGAGAGAGAGAGAGAGAGAGAGAGAGAGAGAGAGAGAGAGAGAGAGAGAGAGTAATGGCTTAAGAGAAACAAAGGGCAATGTCTTCAATTTTGTTAATGTCTCAGCATTATCGAGGGGGGGCAGAGAGAGATAAAGAGAGGGAGAGAGGAAACCTCCATAACAGTCAGAGAGAGAGAGAGAGAGAGAGAGAGAGAGAGAGAGAGAGAGAGAGAGAGAGAGAGAGAGAGAGAGAGAGGGAGGAGAAGGTAGCTTTCATAGGCAATCTTGTTGCGAGGTTGAATTAAAGAGAAAGAAAGGAAGAGACATAGAGCAAGAGAGGGAAAGGAAAATAGCTTGCATGGCCAATGGTGGTGGTACATATCATACAAAGAGAGAGAGAGAGAGAGAGAGAGAGAGAGAGAGAGAGAGAGAGAGATACGGGCTTTGGCAATGGCATAAGAGAGAGAGCATATTAGTTTTGTTAATATCTCACCATTGTTGATAGAGAAAGAGAGAGATTTAATTGACCTTATGATGGCATAAGAGAGTATCTTAATTTTGTTAATTTCTCACCACCATCATTGTAGAGAGAGAGAGAGAGAGAGAGAGAGATGGGGGTTTATGTGGTTGCTTAGGATCCCAAGTCTCATTCTTCTCCTCAACTTTAATTTTTGTCTCATGTGAAGCCGATGATAATCCCTAATGGTGAGGGATTTGCAAGTGGAATTGGTGGAACCTTCAGTTGCGCTCACGCTTGAAGAAACCACAGTGCTTGAAGGATGCTCTTATCCTTGAAGACTCTCTAGGACAGTGCGTAATCCTTTTACAATATCACTACTAACAAATTATCTTTGAATATATTCCAAAATTATTGTGCTTAGAATACAATGCAAAGTGGGAGGGAGAGTTTTCTCTTTATGTGAATCTCCTCTTCACCGGGGGTGAATCCCCTCTTCACAATAAAGGAGTAGTGCCCTTTGCTTTGCTTTGAAAACTTTGAAGAAGGGCTTTAAATGCTAGCAAAGGTGACTGTGCAATGTGAAGGTTCCTTTGGATGCCCTTTGATCTTTGGATGCTCAAAAGAAGCCTTTAATACCTTGAAGCTCTTCCTTTTGTTTGAGTTGAAGGCCTTTAAAGCTTTTGCAAAATTTTAATGTTGCTCCCCTTTAAGGCTTTGAACTTTCTTTGAATGCTTTGGAGGATTTTCTTGGAGAAGCCCTTGAAGCTCTACTTTGAATAGCCTTGGAGCTTTTAAATGCTTGATTCTTTGTCTTTGCTACAGTTCAATGGCAGCAAGCCCTTAAAGGGCAGATTGACAGAGTGAGTTATCTCACCCTATCAAAATCACTCAAACATTGTGGCTATCCTCACCCTTTCACTGTACATAGGTGTGTGTGAGTTAGGGGACTTTCTCAATATCTTTTAGATAAAACCCTCAGCTAGCTAGTCATTGGGCTAGTTGAGCCAAAAATAATATATATATATATATATATATTATGGTCCATTTGGATGTAGATATTTTATTGTATATAGGGCCTAAATATACGGATTTTTATAATTATCTTGATATTTATTTAAATATTTTTACCTAGGTGTGTGTTTTATTAGACCTATGTATGTCTTCTTTCACCCTCTTGCATCGTAAGTATAATTTTATTACGAATGTGTATATCCTCAGCTAATTTCATAAATATTTTCTTTTATACAAATCACCCCCACATTTTCACCCTCACCCTTGTGAAAACAAAAAAATTGGTTTCTACTCCCTTAGTCACTTTTATTATATAATTTTTATTTACTTGCATATTTTTTTCTCTTTCACCCCAAAATAATGCAAAAGAGAGACCATATCATATGATTTTTATATCTTTTTTCATATCCATGATTCTTTCATTTTTTTATATTTTGTACTCATAATCTAAACACCATGTGCTCATTGAGCTAAAGCCCATGAATAGTCTATACACTAGTCCCACCATGTATATATCTCTTTATTCACCAATGATTCTCCTCCATGCACATGTAAAGATAACTTGGATGCTTTGTATGATGATATGACTCCTAGAGGGGCTTACTCTTGGATACATTGTGCAAATTCAACAAAGGAGGGGGCCACTAGAAGACTTTTGCGGGCATTAAAAATATGTGGGATTTTTTGCACCTATCTCCACTTCATAATTTGAAAAAGTGACCAACAGACAAAATTTAGTCCACAAGTTGAATAATCACCTCAATTTTTTTCCTAATTTTTGGAGCTACCATCGGTGAGATATGAATTTTATGGTGAATCCCAGTTTGCCCACTTTTTCTCACAAGTTACCCTAGTCTTCTCTTACCTCCCTTCACACTTTTACACACACACTCACTCATTCCTCTCCATCCCTCACTCAAATCTACAACTTCCATGGTTTCTTTCACCCTCTTCACCACTAACTTCTCCCCTCACCTCTGTTACCATATACATGTGGTAGTGATGTGTGTAAACACACTAGGACTGTCGGGGCATTTTTTCCCTCTTTAGGAGGTTTTTTTCCTCATGCATTGTATATACGCCCATCATTCTAGGGCTATCTATCTTTCCATTTCACACTAAGGAACACACTCTCAGTTGTATGCCTTGAGCTTCCTTCGTCTTCTCCAAGCTACGTACGTTTCTCTGCAACCCTAATTCCAACAATTGGTATCAGAGCAGGTTGCATCCTCCCGGACTTAGTCGCCAGTAGCTCCAGCACACGCCTACTCACTTTCTTCAATTTCTGTGAGCTTTGGTGAGCGTTCGTAGGTCAAATTTTTTTTTGGGGGAAGCTCGTAGAGCTCAGTCTGCTCATTTCGGCCTCCATTTCCACTACAACAAGGTCTGTGTAGGCAATTTTGTCATTTTGTGTAGAGTTTCTATTAGTGCCAAATACTGCATAACATGTCCCTTACAGTCTACTATGGTTTGTGCTATATAGCACGCATTGTTCTCGCTTCATTTCTCCTCTTTTCAGGCAGTTTTCACATCAGGTGCAGCATTTACCATAGCTGACAACAACACAAATGTGTTAAAGATGTTTGTTGCTAAGGACATATTGGATGGGGACAATTACCCTATGTGGGCATACATGATGCAACATGTTTTTGTGTCAAAGGGCGTCTAGAATATTGTGCAGGGCATTCATGTACGTCCTGGTTCTGAGGATGTAGGCGATGTTGAGGATGTTGTAGGTCTTGCTGCAAGAATTGTTGCTATTAGAATTGTTTTGCCTACGGCAGAACAAGCTTGTTGGATGTAAAGGATGAACAGGCTCATGCATTGATTGTGTTGTTTGTGAAGCACACCATTACTCCTCACATTTGTTCATCAAAATCTGCAAAATAGGCTTGGCATATTCTAGCGAGTCTTTATGCAAGCCGCAATGAGGCTAAAATTGCTTTGCTGCATAAAGAGCTGGAATCAAAGATTATGTATGAAGGATATCAATGAGCATCTAATTTCTGCCCAGGTGAAGTCATTTCAAACAATTCCCTTGTGCAGACTGTTATTGATGCCTTGCCAGATTCTTACGAGACTTTTGCTAGTACTTGGAGACTTATGACCCAAGGAAATCCTCAAGTTGTCAAATTTGACGCATTATGCACATTGCTGTTGCAAGACTCACTTTCCAAAAAAAAAAGGACTAGGCAGCGTGCAATTGAACAGGCTTTCATTGCTTCTCAAAGAAAGGGTGGTAATAGCAATGCAGCCACTTCCTATGGTTCTCCTGCGAGTGGCAAAATTTCTTTTCCTAATGCTTCTGCTAACAGCAATTCGTTTGGAAATTTTGGTGATAAGGGCAAAAAGAAGATGCATTGCCATTATTGTAAAGGTAATGATCACATGATAAAGCAGTGTCCTAAGTTAAAGGTCAAAGAGGCGAAGAAGAAAGAGGGTGGTTCCATTGCAAATGCTAGGGGGTTCCACCACAAATGCAGCCATTGTTGAGTCTTCTGTGAAAGGAGAATGTGATACTGATGTTGATGCAGAATGGGCTTTTAGTGCAGAGTGTACTTACAATCCTGCTGTCCATGATGCTTGCATGTCAGTTGCTGTAGATTTACATGTGTGGTATTTCGATAGTGGTGCTACAAAGCACATTACCTCACATCGTGAATTGCTCACCTCTCTCCATTCTGTCCCTCATGGGAATTCAGTCACTTGTGCCAACAAGGCCTCTTATCCTGTTCAGGGAGTTGGAAAGATTGTGCTTATTGCTGCAAATGGCAGTTCTTTCACACTTGTTGATGCACTTTATATACCTGGGATCAAGAAGAATCTTTTGTTTGTATCTGCACTTTCTAGACTTGGACTTGTAGTCAAATTTGTGAATGACGGATGTACAGTTCATGATCTCAGTTTTGGTGATGAGATTGTTCCATCTGGCCTTTTGTGCCGTGGGCTATATAAGCTCACTTTGTATGACAACTCTGGACAAAATTTTGCAAATGTAGTTGCAAATTCAAGGGCTATTTCAGATGCAAAACTGTGGCATGCACCTTTTGGGCATCTAAATTTTTCTAGTTTGCTGCCTATTGTAAAAATCTGATATGGTTTCTTCTTTGCCGTCTCTTGAAGCACCTATCAAACATGTTTGTGAAGGCTATATTTTGGGTAAAATGCAGCGTTCTAAGTTTCCAAAGGATGGTTCAGTTAGGGCCACATGCAGGTTGCAGCTTGTGCATAGTGATGTTTGTGGACCCATGCAAACTCCGTCCTTGAGCAATTACCAATACTTCACGACTTTCATTGATGATTACTCTAGGCATGCATGGGTATTTTTGCTTAAAGCGAAGTCCGAAGTTTTTATGTGCTTCAAATTTTTTTTGGCTATGGCTGAAAATGTCTCGAAATGTATTGTGGGCACCCTCCGTTCCAATCGAGGGGGGGAGTATATGTCTCACAAATTTAATGCATTTTTGGCTAGTCATGGGATAAAACACCAATGTATAGTTCCTTATACACCTCAGTAAAATGGTGTACCTGAGAGGAAAAACAAGTCACTTACGAAAATGGCACGATGTATGGTCAAAAATCAAGCTTTGCCGCATTCTTTTTGGCTTGAGTCCATCATGTGTGCCACTTATATACTTAACACTAGAATGGTAACAGGACACTTTTATGTCCTTGGACACTTTTGTGTCCTGTTAAGTGACCATTTTGCTTGAATTATTTGAAGAGTATGAAAATGAATTGCTAGGTGCTATATATCCACAAACTTGCCTTATGAGCTGAAAAAAACTTAGCATTTTTTTTGAATATCGATCTCACCATTAACCTTACTCTTGCACAACATTTTTGAATCTAAACTGTGTGAAAAAACGGGTCCTTTTTTTGGCTTTTTTTTAATTTTTGGCAACTATACCACTCTAAACTTCATGTTTGTGAGGTTTAGATGGCTAGAGGTTAGGCCTTCATAGTTCTCAACATGTTTTGATGCTTGTAGGGAGATCTAAGTGTTAAAATTGAAAGTTATGACCAATTTACAAGAATTGCATAATCCTGTTTTTTGTCCAAAATTAGCACTTTTATTATTTTTTTGGTTGCTTTCTTGATATCCAAATTCAATTTTGATTGTGTAAGTGTAATGTATAACATAAAGCTAATCTTCCTTGAGTTTTTGGGGACCTAATATGCTATATAGCATAGTATATGATGATGGTTGAGTTTTTTTATTGCTGAAGAATACGATACATTTTAGAGTAGCAAGTATAACTTTCTCAATATTGCTAGTTTCTTAGGCCAATTGTGTGTATTTTGTAGGTAGTGACCATATCTAATCATAGACTACAAACTTGGCTAGATATTGAGTAGTTTCTATGGGTTTCTAGAGGTCATAATGCTAAACCCAATATTTTCATGTTTGCTGTATTTAGCACTTTATCATTGCCCCCAAGGTTCCAATTGTAAGAGATCCATTATCCTTTTGACATGCTCCATGGCTCCTTTTGAATCTAGAGGCCCAAAGGAAACTAAGAAAACATGTATATAGTATCTGTATTGAGAGTGACTATAGAAACTTTGATGATAGGTCCGCAAAATGGCAAAAATGCAACTTTTTTGTACCTAATTTTTTTGCCCAAAAAAAAATTAGTGAGGTAAAAGCAACCATATGTTTTGGTCACCAACCCATTTAAGTTAACGGGGCATTTTATCTCATGTCCTACAAAAATCTCCACTCTTATTTATATGCAATCAACCGTAAGAAATTGTTGTTTTGGGCAAAATGCACTGGTCCATCAACTTTGGAGGCTTGTAGTGACCAAGGGATGAGAAAAATTACAAGTTTCTCATTTTTTCCATATGTAGTAGTTATTGAACTATAAGCTCATGAAAGGATTTTTCAAAATGAGTGGATCTACTATGGTTTTGGAATTTTTTCCCAAAACCCTCAAAGGACACTTTTATGTCCTGTTAGGTTACCATTCTATTGTTAACAGGTGTCCTACAAAAGCTTTCCAGTCTAGTACTCCATATGAAGCATGGCATGATATAAAGCCTTCTATTGAGCACATGCGTGTTTTTGGTTGTTTGGCATATGCTTTGGTGCCACAAACACAGCCCAAAACATTGGATGATAAGGCTGTCAAATGTATTTTTGTTGGTTATACTGTTGAAAGCAAAGGTGACAGGTTGTATCATCTGCAAACAAAGCGTATTTTGGTTTCACGGGATGTAGTGTTTGTGGAAGATTTTGTTCAGCCCTTGTTGTCATGAACTAGAGACGGTAATGTAAGCTCACACGACATTTATGACACTTTGTTGCCTCTTTTCAGTGGTGGAAGTTTGAATGTAAATTCCAATGAGGCAAATGTACAGCCTATGGGGGTTTCCAAAAATGTTACAGATCAGCCTATTACTGATGCAGATGTACATGATGTACTTGATGAGGAAAGGGCTGAAAATGAGCAGGCTAGAGGTATGCCAAAATGGCTGGTGCATACATTGTGTGACAGTAAGTTGGATACACCTTTGTCTAGTCGTAGTCGTTCAGGCTCTGGTCATGCATCTTATGCATCAGATTGTTATGCTTTGGCTGTGTCTAGCTTACATGATGCTGAGGAACCTCTGCCTTTTGATGAAGCACAAAATTCAAAAAATTGGATGGTTGCCATGTAATCAGAATATGACGCACTTATAGAAAATGACACATGGACTTTATTTGATTTGCCTCCTCGCAAAAAGGCCATTGGTACGAAGTGGGTTTACAAGTTGAAACGCAATCCGGATGGTGAGATCGATCGCCATAAGGCTCGACTTGTTGCAAAGGGTTATGCATAGCAAAAAGGCATAGATTATGAAAAGACTTTTGCTCCCACTTGTTGTATGACTACTGTTCATTTTTTTATGTGCATTGGCATCTCATTTTGATTGGGATGTACATCAATCAGACATTGTTACTGCTTTCTTAAATGGTGACATATTTGAAGAAGTTTATGTAACGCAACCTCACGGTTTTGTCAAGAAAGGACAAGAGGACAAAGTGTGCAAATGTAACAAGTCTTTGTATGGGTTGAAGAAATCTCCTCGTGCTTGGTATGAGAAAGCTGACACTCATTTGGTCAAACGAGGCTTTCGTAACACTCTAACAAAAAGCACATTGTATGTGAAGCATGAGGGTAATGTACTTCTCATTGTGGTTCTTTATGTAAATGATTTGTTGATCACTGGACCAAATGAGAGACATATTACTTAATTTAAGGCTGATTTGAATGCTACTTTCAAAATGAAAGATTTGGGATTGTCATATCATTATTTGGGCATACAGTTTAAGCAGTCCGATGGTGGTATTGCCTTGTGTCAAAAAAGTTACATAGAGACATTGCCATGTAAGTTTGGGCTTGAGGAATGCAAACCTATTGCCACTCCCATGGAAACACGTTTGAAGTTGAGTCTAGTTGATGGTGGTGATCCTGCTGATGTCACTCTTTACCAAACTGTTGTTGGCTGTCTCATTTATGTATGCAACACGAGGTCACATATTCAGTTTGTAGTCTCATAGTTCAGCAAATTTATGCATAGCCCAGGGTCTAAGCATTGGCAAGCTGTCAAGAGTATTTTCCGCTACCTTGGTGGCACTTTACATCTTGGCTTGTATTATCCCAAGGGGGGATCATTGCCGCCAGACTTACATGCTTTTTCAGACTCGGATTGGGCTGCTTGTTTGGACACGCGACTATCCACAAGTGGTTTTTGTTTCATGCTTTGCAGTTCATGTATATCATGGTTGAGCAAGAAGAAACCTACTGTGGCCAATTCGAGTTGTGAGGCTGAGTACAAGGCAGTTTTCGCAGCTACGGTTGAGTGTGTATGGCTCAAATGCCTTATGGCTGATTTGAGTGCTGGACAAGACACTGCCAACACTATGTACACTGACAGTCACAGTGCATTGGTGGTTGCGAGGAACCAATTTTTTTATCCTCGCACAAAGCACATTAAGGTGCATTACCACTATGTCAGGGAGAGGCTCTCAATAGGAGAGAGCTTGGCTTATGTGCCAACACAGGATAACCTTGCAGATATTTTCACAAAGGCATTGCCTTGTGAGAAGCTCAAAGCTTTCCGCAAAGCTTTGAGCTTACTCCCCTTTGTGGACTGATCATGTCCTCAGGGCATGGCACTTCTCTTTACTCATGTGCCAGCTCTCCTTAACAGCATCACTGTAGGGGGGTTTTGTTACCATATACATGTAGTAGTGATGTGTGTAAATACACCAGGACCGCCGGGGCATTTTTTCCCTCTTTAGGAGGTTTTTCCCCCCGCATTGTATATACGTCCATCATTCTAGGGCTATCTATCTTTCCATTGCACACTAAGTAACACACTCTCAGTTGTGTACCTTGAGCTTCCTTTTTCTTCTCCAAGCTGTGTGTGTTTCTCTGCAACCCTAATTCCAACAACCTCCATTAGCTCTCATATGAACTCTGCATGTATATACACCCTATCTATGTCTCTCTCTATTACATTTAAATTATAATTTCATCTTACCTCCTCTCTATGTACATAAAATTCAGCATGTAGGTCATGCTTAACCTCTAAAAAATTAAGAAATCTCGTCACCGAATCGTCATTTTCATAATTAGTGATCGACATCGACAACAAAGGCGTAAAGAAGAGAAGAAGAAGAAGAAGAAGAAGAGGATTGGCATTCATTCTTGACAATCTACACAAGGTAAGTCCAAGCTTCTTTAAGGCTTCACCATATCAAGGATTCCTACTTCGTCATTCACCATATCCTTTTGTCATCAAACTCTGTAAATTATACCACTCACTTTTTAGTGATTACTAACACTAACCACTAACCTTGTTGTAAAAAATGCACTCTCTACTATCCACTAAAGTAGGCACTCCCGAGTTATTCACTCAAACCTCTCTTCTTTTAACCTCAATAATTGTCTCTCCTTGAGCCCACATTCATGTGACTCAAAGGATAAGAGAGACCCACTCTCATTTCTTTAAAAAATCAAAAAACATCATGTGTTTCTCTTAATACAATTAATTAGGTTTAATCCTAATCGAGGCTTTCAAAAACCTATAAATAGAGGCCTTCTCTTCTTGTAAATGGGAGCCATTGCACACATAACATAGCACTCTCCAACCCTAGTTGTGTGAGGTGATTATAAACTTTGAGAGCTCTCTATCACATTATACTCATATGTGCATAGAGATGCTTTGAGGCTATTGAGAGGAATTGAGTGATGTCCTACTCTCCATCATATTTGTAGCTTCTACTTGCTCATAAATAAGATTGATAGTTTGGGGTGCAATTGTGTACAATGGCTACGTCTCTTCTCTCCAAAATCAACTCGTCAAGTTGGCTCAATGGCTTGTATAAGGTGAATTTTTCCTCAAGATTATTTGTGTCCTTTCATGCTTTGTGGTTTTAAGGGGCTTGTTGAATTGTTGCCTAGGACTAATTATCAGAGGGTGATATGGTGAGAGGGCTCTCGTAATCCTAAGACAATGGTATAATGAAAATAAGAGCAAGCCTTGTGTTGTCTCTCTAATTTTTCTAAGCTTGGAAGCATCTAATCTTTTAGGCCAGGATCTAGTTGTTCAAGTTGATTTGTACTCTCTACCTTACTTTCTTCCAAATCCTTACGGGGTTGTGAAGGACTATGTTTGGTGTGTATTTGTGTGTGTGTGTTTGTCTATGGTAAGTTTGTGTTCCTCTCTATGCATGTTTGGCTACATACTATTTGCATCCTAGTTTGCATCCATAACTAGGTGGTTCCCCTTTCTTGTGTTGGGTTTGGCTATGGGTTTGTTGTTGTCTTGTGTGGTTGTAGTCGCCCCAGCCTCAATTGAGCAGTACGAGACCCTTGAGGAGTGTTTAGAGGTCTCTTCTCTTGTTGTCCGCCCCAAACCGTCTCAACATGTAGTGGTACTTCCTCTACCAACTTCCTTTGGTCACTTTGGCTTTTACATTTTTTGGACATTGTGCTACAAGTTTTTGTGCTTTCCCCATGTGTAGCACCTAAAATTAGTTGCCTAGTAAACTCGGTCATGCCACATCCTTTATCAAAAAAATTTAGGTATTTACCTTTTCTTGCCATACCACTATTATTGGCTCCGTTCTTTGCATTTTTAGATGCCTCTCTTGCTCTGGATTACTCAATGTTCTCATGGAGACATCCTTCACCTCCTTGCAGTGATGTATTCTGATTTTACAATTATTCCATAAGTGCTCAAAATCTTTGCAATATGTACAATGGTGGCACTCATTGACAGATAGATGCACTTTCAATTTTCATTTTGTACTCCAGGTCTCTACTTTCCCAACTAGAGGTATGTTCCTAGAGATCTCAACGATCTGTTTGGAAAACTCTTCAATTTTCCTACTCCACGCTCCCTTCTTGTTGATCTTGGATGTGTTTTTTTGTCCCCTTGGAACTGGAGTTGATTGATGAATCTTTAATCATAGAGTCACTAGATCTGAGACTTGATTTCCTCTACCATCCCTTCTCCTTCTTGACTTGTTGCTCCAATTTCAAAGCTCTTTGCACCATATGATTAAATGTTTTGGTAGAAGCTTGTACCTCTTGTTCTTTGAGCCTTTTTCTCTTGAACCCTATCAATAATCAAGCTTGCATATGCTTCTCTAATGGTGGCTCATTTAGTTGGGTGGTTAGCTCTTTTATCTTCTCCACATCACTTTTGACTAAGAGCTTACCTTGCCAAATTTTATCCAACTCATAGATGATATCCTCATCCCCTCTGTTCTCACTGTATTCTAACAAGAACATGTTTTGAGCTTGTAGGCTAGAAAATAATAATACCTTTTTCGTGCGGCATCTTCCAGAGTCTATAGGAAATATTTGTTAGAAAATAAGACGTAGCTAAATAGATTTTTGAGTAGATTACTTAATGGAGAGAGATAGATTTCACACACAAGAGATTATAGAGTAGAGAGAGAGAGAGAGAGAGTACACACGATATACGTGGTTCACCCAATGTGGGCTACGTCCATGGGAAAGCAGCCACTCAATGGCTTTAGCACTTCAAAAGAAGAAGTAGTTTACAAAGGGATTAAACCCTTGATAGAGCTCCCGCCTTGCTTCACTCTCACCACCTGACACTCACCTTGTTGCATCAACTTCACACTATGAAATGTGTGTAGAAATGGCCTCCTTTTATAGGCCAAAAGGGCTACCCTCTCTTATGAGAGACAGCCATGTGTAGCCGCCCTTGTGCGAATAAGTCCAAATCGGACCCTCCAATCCGCCCATGTGTGGCCGCCCTTGAGAAGACAAGTCCGCTTTTGAATTTGGCCACCGGCCATTGACTTCCGACCACCGGCCATCGGCCTTTGACTACCGGCCAACCGACCGATTGTTTTCCGACCACTTTCCGGCCGCCGGCCGGCCATAATATTCCGGCGAAAAGGAATATTCGGGCAAAAAAAAGGGCCTCTAAAGTTTCCCCTGATTCTTGTCCATGAAAATTTTGGTTTCCGGTGAGTGATTTTCCTTCACGCACGATGGCTTCTCCTCATAATGGGGGCCTTACAAATGTGCGCTTTTACCACAAAAAATTACAAGGGTAAATCAGACTCCATACTTAACAATATTCAATCCAATCATCTTCATCTATATCTTTCAAGTCAGGGTCCTACTCAAAAACTTGAATGTGAATATTTGGATCATCTCTTTGGATACCTTTGAAAGTAGGAAATTCTATTTTTAGACCATTGAACCTCTCCCCATGTCTAGATTTTTCATGATGACCTAAGTCCCTCATTGGTCGCTTGGAGTTTGCATGAAATTTGGTTTCTTTCTCTTGTCATCTAGGATTTTTCTCATAGTCATTATCTACCTTCCATCTCTTAGGTTTGACCTAGTAGTCCTCATTAGTTTCTATGCCTATGTCAACCTCTTTTCCTACACCAGGTCTTTTTTATGATTTTGATTGTCTATGCCTATATCTCCCTACATCACTGGTGTCAATATGGACTTTGTCTTTGCCCTTTCTAGTTGAATGACATGGACCATGTGACTAAAATCATATTTCATCCCTTTTTGCATGTTGTCTACAAGAATGCACTAAGTGATTAGAGGTTTGACATTCGTCACATTTTCTGATACCTAGATTCCTTTGGTTTCTTTGCCCTAAGAGCATGGTTGGTCATCGTTGTAACACTCCTCTGATTCCTCTACCTTTGTATTGATGTGATATCGATATTTAATAAATGTTGTAGTAGCTCTCCTTCCTTGTGTTGAATGACATATAGGCATTGTTAATGGTTGACTGACTCTAAGTTCTAACTAGGAGACTTTTTCCTATCAAGAGCTTCATCTTTCCACTGTGATTACCTAAATGCAATGAGATGGATCACTCAATGCCTATTCCAAAGTTAGAATCAAAGGAACTAAAGAAGTTCAGATGATAAAATGACTAGATGGAAACTCTAGACTTTAGATAACGAGATGATAGATTTAGAGTTCAGATGGCTTGACATCAAACTTCATATGAACAAATGAACTAAAATGAAATAGACTTCAGATTAGGAGATAATTGGGAATACATATATTCAAATTTAGAAGAAAATTCATATTCCAACTAGTTCATATTCAAAACTCTAGAATGATTGACCAAAAGATACAAATGATACAATGACTAGAACTGAGTGCTCCTAAGCTCTCTTAGGCTCTCAAGTACAAGATACAAATGAGTAGAGTAGCATGACATGACCCCTTCCAAATGAGATAAATGGGACCTATTTATAGTAGTTAGTAAGTGAATTGTGTGACTAATTAGAACAGTCGTACAAAATAGCATAATTGATGGTAGCTCCGCCATGTAACTCAAATAGCTTGCAGGTAAACTCTAGAGAGAACGCATGCAAGGCATCTCTCCACATTCTACATGGACCTTTGTCCAACCAAGTTATTTCAAAGTAGAATTTTCTTATATTCATACTAGTGTTAATATTTACGTAATTACGACAAATTTTGTGTGCTCACAAGGTCTTATTGACACATTTACATGATTACACTAAACATAATCACAAAGAATCCAGTTAAGGGAGATCTGCAGACCCACTAAATTTCCACAGGGCTTTTCAGTATTCTCGACGGGCCCGTCGGGTTTTTCCATTTTCCCTACGGGCCCATCGAGAATACGAAAAAGCCCAACGGACTCGCAAAATTATATATATGCGGGCCCGATCGGGCCCGCTGGGTGTTATTTCTTTCTTTCATCTTCAGAGAGAGAGAGAGAGAGAGAGAGAGAGAGAGAGAGAGAGAGAGAGAGAGAGAGAGAGAGAGAGAGAGAGAGAGAGAGAGAGAGAGAGAGAGAGAGAGAGAGAGAGAGAGAGAGAGACCTCGTCGACCACCTTTGCAGGTACGTCAAGAGTAGAGAGGAGAGAGAGGGGGGGGGGGGGTCGTGTGGGAGCGTGCTCTGCGTCGCAATGCGCGGCAGCAGAGTACCTGACCACACGATCCGGGTATGTGTTGTGTGTGTGTATGCGCTATGTGGTAGCGTGCCTTTTGTCGTATTGCACGACAGTAATAAGGTACCTTACCACACAATGGGAGTGTGTGTGTAAGTTGTTCTATGGAACAGTGCTTATCACGGGGGCATCACCTCGATGACGCGGAAAAGATGGTGTCCTTGTGGTAAGTATTGGCTTATTGTTTGGGTACTACGTCGGTAATGTAGCAAATCTAGTATCCTTATGGTAAGTCAACTTTCCTTTCCCTTACCCAAAAAACATATGGGCATCGATCGGTAACGCGGCTATATGATGTTCGTATGCAAGCCATTGTTTCTCCTTAGATTCAGGCGGCACTCAATCGGTAACACGGCTAATAGAGTGTCATTTGTTAGAAGCATTTATTTTTGCATAAATGTGGCATTTAGGTCGTTAACCCGGCTGTACAAACGTCATATAATTTGTATGTGCATGTGCAGTTAATTTCTTAAGTATTAAAAGAACATGAAATACTTGGTCGGTAACGCGGATATGAAGAGTATTTCATATTCAAAATGTATGAATTGTTTGATTTTGTTGTTTTTAACTGTCCATTTGAAATTATATACTAGCTAATCATATTCAAAAGAATACTTTATTCATCAATCATCGCTTTTTTAATCTTTTTAAAGGACCTCAAGTATTATCATTATTTTTAATGCTTCATTTTACATGAATTCTCTGTAAAAAAGAATTTTCACACAATTTGCATGTTAAATATTCTTTTGTATCTTTTTAAAGAGCATCAATTATCATAGCTTTTTTTATTGCTACATTTATATAAATTCTATGTAAAAAACATCCAAGATATGCAACCAGTGAACAAGGTGACAATTAGAAATGTAGGTACAGGTCCAATTGTGGATGAATTTGCAGAGGCATTTGCAGGGAGGGC
Organism: Adiantum capillus-veneris; assembly: GCF_014529385.1. NCBI lineage: Eukaryota > Viridiplantae > Streptophyta > Polypodiopsida > Polypodiales > Pteridaceae > Adiantum > Adiantum capillus-veneris. The sequence goes on from NC_140943.1 coordinate 32,347,322, forward strand.
AATCTACTCAATGGGGGATCTCTACTCAGGGTATGATCAATTTCAGCTTGCAATCGAAAGCAGAGACTTGACAACCATGAGGACACCTTTGGGTTTGGTAAGGATGTGTACCTTGCCACAGGGAGCAACCAACTCGGTTGCACATATGATGAATGGGATGAATAAGGTCTTACGTGACTTTATTCCTCAAATCACAATGCCTTTCATTGATGATTTGCCTATCAAAGGATGTGAAGAAAGTGACAGAGATGAAGCTTTGGATCTCAAGGGATGTCGTAGGTTTGTGGTAAATCACATAAATGATTGTGATAAAATTTTGTCTAGGTTGGAAGAAGTGAATCTTACATTGTCAGGGAAAAAGTCTATGTTTGGTGTCAAAGAAGTGCTCGTTGTGGGGCACATGTGCGGGCCATATGGTAGGAAACCTTGTCCATCAAAGGTAGATGCCATCCAAAGAATGAAAGAAACATGCACTAGCATCACTGAGGTTAGAAGGTTTCTGGGAGCATGTGTCTTCTATGTTATTTGGATTCCACATTATGCACATGTAGCTGATCCTCTTTATCAGCTGCTTAGAAAGAATCAAAAGTTTAAATGGACAGAAGCACATGTAAAATCCATGAAAAAGCTAAAGGAGTTACTCCAGTCAGCAACGACTTTGAGAAAGGTAGACTATGAGTGTCAAAGGCCAGTGATTGTGACAGTAGATACCAGTCCTACAGGGATTGGATGGGCAATAGGGCAAAATGACAAAGAAGGACACAAGTATGTGGTAAGATTTGGAGCAAAGGTACTAAGTGCTCGCCAAAGAAACTATCCACAGATAAAGAGAGAGTTATGGGGTATGGTTACAGCCTTGAAAAGTGGAAAAGAGTACCTAATTGGTGCATGTGTGGTTGTAGAAACAGATTGTCTATCACTTCTTGGGATGATTACAAGCTGCTCAACACCAGACATTGCTATGTTGCGGTGGATTGCCTACATTAAGTCCTTAAATCCTGAGTTTAAGCACATTGCAGGTAAAGACAATACAGTGGCAGATATGCTATCAAGGGCAAGGTATGAAGATGAGTCACAAATGATTGATGAGGGAGATGATGTAGGCACAAAATTCTATTCTATCTCTCATGTCAAAGGTAACAATGTCTGCATGACTAATTCACTTGAATTGTTCTTGAAAGATCTTTATGAAGGTGATTGGTTTTCTATTGGAAGGTACTTGAGTACTCTAACAAAACAGGATGATTGGTCTAAACAAGAATTCAAGAGGATACGCAGGAAAGCATATGGGTACTTTTTAAAGGATGGTTACTTGTGGAAGCATCCTAAGCAAAAGGGTGCTACACCACAACGGGTTATATGTAAAAAAGAGACTCAAGTAAAGCTCATGCAAGAGTTTCATGAGAGTCTATGGGCTGGACACAGGGGTGTGTGGGCAACCTTCTCCAAGTTGAAAGAAAAATACTGGTTGAAGGGTATGTATAAAGATGTATCTCAGTTTGTAGAGTCATGTGTAACTTGTCAAAAGTATTCAAATGTTCGACATCGTGATGGATTGCACCCTACATATCCACTAGCCATGCACTATAAATGGGTTGTGGATCTAGTCACGATGCCTTTAGGACTCTGGCAGATGAGGTACTTGGTTCTTGCATGAGAGGACCTAACTAATCAGGTTGAAGGAAGAGCATTAAGAGCTAAAACCACAGAAGCTGTGTGCAAATTCCTTCTTGATGAGGTGATTTGCCGTTATGGTTGTGTGGAAAAGATCACTGCAGACAGAGGTGAACTAGATGCCGAAGAAGCAAGGGAGTTCTTTTCTAGATTAGGAATCAAGCTTTCTCTTACTACAGCTTACAACCCTGAAGGCAATGGAAAGAGTGAAAGAGGGCACCCTCCTATCATCAAAGCTTTGGCCAAGGCTTGCGAAGGAAGAGTTGGTGAGTGGCCAAAACTATTACCATACGCTTTATGGGCTGATCGTACAACACATAGCTCAGTAACTGGCTACATGCTTGCGGAGCTAATGCATGGTCAAAAGCCAGTGATGCCGATTGAGGATACAATTCCCACATGGAATGTACTACCTTGGCAAGAGGGGCTTAGTAGGGAAGATCTCCTTGCATTGCGCATAAGGCAACTAGAGAGAAGACTTGGAGACATTGAGGCTGCAAAAGAACGACTCAAAAATGCAAGATTGAAAACCAAGGACTACTTTGATAAGCGACATCGGCTCAGGAGCAAAGCAATTGACGAAGGTGACTGGGTTTTAGTGTATGATAGTAGCCTTGATAACCAACACACAGTCATGCGTAAGTTTTTAAAAAGATGGTTTGGACCATATGTTGTAAAACATGTGCATGAAAATGCTACTTACAGCTTGTCTGAACTAGATGGCACAGAAGTAAAGATTCCCATTGCAGGAAAAAGGATTAAAATGTTTAAGAGAAGAGGAGACAATGATCTAGAAGATATGGATGAGGAAGAAGAGAAAAACACAGGTGAAGATCAAAGTGGACATGAAGCTATGGAATCATCCAGTGAAGAAGAAGACAAGGAAGATGTACAAGAGGTCTAATCTTACAAAGAGACAATGTGGCACATACCGGAGGATGTGCAGGTTTAGAGGGGGTGGATGTCGTGCTGTGACACGTACATAGTGGAAACGCATGCTACAAGATCTATCTTGTATTTTTTTTAGATACATAATTATATTTCCTATAGTGTACATATGCATATTTAAGTATAATAATAAGCCATCTATCTCATCCTATTATTTTTCTCAAGGGTAACATATCCTTACTTTACCATCAGAAAATACTATGGGAAAAGCATCAATAGCTTCGTCTCTTTAAACTTGGGGCAAAAAGCATTGATTCTTTATTTCTACTATTTCATTATCATCTCACACCCTAGCTAGATCCTATATCTAGGGTAAACTCCAATATATATATATTCTATGTATTTTTTATACCTTTCTTATATTTCTTTTTAAATAGCTACTAGGAGAGAATCAAATCCTAGTGGGACACTAGGTGGCATGATTTCAAAGATACACTTATTTTAATGCATTATTGCAAGCATGATTACAAAACTTTGTCAAGGAGCAATGTCATGCTTTCATATGGCATGAGGTGTCCTTTGGAATTAAATGAAAGTCAAGGCTAAGGAGACCACATGAAGACTTTTGCTGCCATAAATGGACCCTATTTTGATGAATTTTTTACACAAGGTTCCAATCCGAATTGGAGAATGATTTTAAAATAAAAATCGTAGCTAATGAGCTGAAGTTTCTGCTCATATTTTTACTTTTTTATTTGGAGCCACGGTTGAGGAGATATGGTCAAAATACTGGACCCCAGTCTGCCCACATCATGCAGGGACAGCTCATTTCCAACTTTTCCAATTCCTGTTCACACTGGCTCCTCTCTTCTTGTGTAAACCCTTGGGGAGTTCCCTTCACCTATAAAAGGGGACCTCTTCTTCCTTGGAGAGAACTCAAGCATTCAAGCCATTGATGAGAGGAATTCTTGAGGGAGTGAGTAGTAATGCCTAATTGTACTTAGCCCCATTAACATAAGCCCAAGCCTACACTTTCTCCTAGAGGAAAACTAGCCATTCTTGTACGCCATCCTTGGAGGATCAACTCTAATCAAAGAAGGTGTTGTACTTGGCGTATCAATCAACGTTGAATTCTCCCCTCTTCTTCTCTCTCCCATCAATAATGGGGCCGAAGGGTTTCAAGTAAGATGTGTTCTACATTGATGTTTTCTTGATTTCTTGTTGTTTTCATTTTCATCTCTAATCCAACATATATATATATGTATCTAATCTCATCTCCTTAACCAAACCTCTCTCTCTCATTCTTAGTAATTCATCCTCTCTAGGTTCTCTTTGCTACAGGTACATCTCTCCCCGCAGTATCCTTATTGCTTACGGGCAAGAATAGGGCTTGGGAGGGAAACTTCTCATCTCTTCACTTCTCTCATATCTACATTTCTCACATATTATCCTAGATGAATAACCCACATGATGATAATTTCTATCGCTTTCACTCTGTACGATCTATTAGAATTAACGTATGGATTAGCCGTAAAATACACTTTCAACAACGTATAGTGTTTCTCTTTGGCCCTGAAAGGCTCAATGAAATACTTCTATCACCGGATCCCATCATACTACCTCTCATAGACTATAATTTTTCTTTTGATGTAAGCGTAGTTATCTTGCTATGAACCAAGAGGATTTGTACACACAATTAATCCCAATCACTAGACAAAATATATATATTATGGTAAGCACAAAACTACAATTCCAAAGAACAATTCGTAGCCTATTTGGTCAGCCAAGATTGAATGCCATTAACTCATCCATTAACCCTTTCATATTACCCATGATACGATATGACCATAGCCTTGATGTTTTCATCTTCGTATTGTTTTGACATTCTCTTTTGCGTTCTTTCTTTGTGTGTGTGAGTGCAAGAGAGAAAGAGTGAGTCTTCTTTGATTGAACTTCTTTCCAAACCCTAGTCTTCATGGCATCTATGGTTTAACTCCTTCATATAGTTTTTGTTGAGTTCTCTCACAAACTCTCACAGCCATAAGCCCGGTGCTTTTTTGGCAAGACCGCAAATTTCTCGACAACGCTCTTTGACTTCGATGTAACATTTTTCCAAGAAAACATTTCTTATCGTGTGATAAGAAGGAGCTGAAAATCCTGGACCAAACTCACCAATTTTCTTCCAAGCAGTCTTCCTATGATTGCTGTCTACCATGACCAAAGCACTTCTAGTAAAGAATATTGCTTTGACCAGTGCAGTTTGTGCTTCTTTTAGAGACTGCACTCGAAAGCTTTGATGTAATGATTTTTGACTCATTTGACTAAGTCCATCTTCATTGTGACGCTTAAAAGGAACACTACCTGGAATTTCCTCTCCTTATGCAGGTTGTTCTCCAAGGTTAGTTGGAGTCACTACAGAATCTGTGGAGTTGATATTTGGCTCTGAGAACTCTTGACTCGAAGCCACAAAGCTATATATTGTCTCTTGCCACCCTTTTTGGCGAGCTCTTCTCTCAAATGCTTTGCAATTGCAGGTGCCTGAGGATGTTCACATTTCTTACAACTCTTTTTAACGCTACCCAAAAAATGATCCCTAATACATGGTGCACCGCCTGATTTTGTTGTGTGACAAAATTTACATTGCCACTCCATAGATCGGCCGCATATGTTGTGAGCATAATCCCACTCTTTGCCAGGAGCTTTTTTAATCTTTGGCTTCTTCGTACCACTTGTGCCCACGTTTTGTTCCATTTCTCTTAAATTAAAACTGAAGACAAAATAGCGAGATGTTTAGTTTTTGAAACATTTTTCTTATTTTCAATATATATTAAAATTTAAAAACCATTCAATATGAAAGTAACCATGATGCACATGAGTTTTTCAATGCACGCTAGTCAATCCACATATCGATCACCTATATTGTGAGCAACTATACACATTGCAATGCAGTCTATGCATGGCATAATAACTATAACAATGGTACGAATCTCTCCATGAAATTATTATTATAATGATTATTTATATGTCCACTTTGATTTGCAAACAATAAGACACATCTAATTTCAATTGTTACGAAAAAACAAATGAAAGCAATAAAATATATGATTGGTCATTTCATGCACTAATAATCTACTGTAATACATAATGCACTCTCTGTATAAACCAATCCATGAACTAACGCAAATAAATCTTCAATATATCACTCAATTGAGGACTACTTGTACCCAGTGAAAGATTGTATCCCACCCATGCAACCAATTCAATATATATAAGCTATTTTAACCCAATTAAGGATTATAGCTCTTATATTGTGGAGTGACAAGTGTAAATCAACTCAAATGCAAGACTTCAAGGATCTCTATATGCCCGGTACACTAGTATAGGACATCCGACCCTTGACTATCAACTCGTCATTTACATATGCTCATCTTCTAAAACCAATTACAGCCCTCATTTGGACCAATGGCTTCTTCGCAATGAGCATGACTCTCCAAGTTTTCAGTTGTTTTGGTTTTGTACCTTTATGTTGGTAAACGAATTAAAAAATTTTAGAAGTGGTTACCGAATTAAGAATCACGTTCGGCCCAAAAAAAGGACCTGTGACTCTGTAACCTTAGGTCAATTCACAAGGATATGACTATACCCGGCACTCGGATACACTCCCCAAGGATTTTCCTAGCTAAAAGACAGCAGTTAGCACACTGTTTACTATATATAATTACTCTCGCTGGGCCTTTTCATTTTCCCGACGGGTCCGCCTGGAAAATGAAAAAGCCCGACGGGCCCCGCAGGGAAAAATGGAAAACCCGGAGGGCTAACTAGCTCTATAGGTTTTTTCAGGTCATAATCAAAGTCACGTTAACAATTAACATGATCACGTGATTTTTTTGTGTAAATACTAAAGTTATTGACGTAATCACCAGATCGTGATTACGTTAATGAAATCCATGCTTGTGTATTGTCCCTAGTGTTGTGCATGGTTATGGAAATCATAAAACCACCAACATATCTTCTTTATTAATTTTGGAGTGGCTACAACCAAGCCATTTGAGCGTGATCCAACCCATTTACAATCCATTTGAGCACTGTGTCACGTCTACACTCCCTACACATGCTACCCTACCCTTCACGCCATTGTCTATGAGCACGTTTTCATACTATGCAAGGCTTTGGATTCCCTAAAATGACCAAGGTCACCACTAGGGCCCTTCTCACCCCACGTGCAAGGTTGCAAAGCCATGCAAAGCTGAAAAAGCTAGTGGCACATGAGGGCACATGATAGCGAAGATGAAGGTCTTGAGGAAAAGGCCATTTTTGGCTTGATCTCAAGCAATTGAAGCCTCAACCATGCAAGCAAAGACACAAGCTGAGAGAACTGCAATAGTAAAGAAAAGTAAAATTTTTATAAATTTTAGGCTTAAAGCTTTAGCATCCATTTGTGTTATCAAGGGACTTTCCATTGAGGTCAAGTGTGGAAAATTTTCTCCAAGACAAGCACATCAAGATTTTTTGAAAGCTCTACAAAGAAATGGAAAATTTGAGGTTTGATTAGGGACCAAAGGCTTCCAAAGGAGTTCAAGGATTCTCTCAAGCTTGGAATGGTTCAAAAGTAAAATGCTCGGTGGATGGTTCATTTGAGGCAAGATTGGATATTCAGTGTACGGCTCCAAAGGAGCATGTGTTTTGACGCTCTTTAATGACACAAATTGCATGTATTAATGCTTTCGATGATGATAAAGCATGAAATGTAGCTGATTACAAGGTTCCCCTCATGTAGAGGCATACATGGTTTATAAAATTAGGAGGCCACAAATAGACTCATGCAAGGCTCTCTCAAGAACGGTACTATAATCCACTGGATATAAAATGAAGAACCGGAGACCATACAAGGTTATCTCTCAAACTGGGTTAAAGGGCTCCATGATCCAGAAGAAAGATAAGAGAAAGGCACATTTTTACAATGTTTCAACCTAGGTCTAAACCAAACAAGGTGAACTATTCAAAGTTTTTATTAGTTTCTCAATGATAGATGATAGAATGTAAGCAAGGTTTCCTAGCATGCAAAGCATGCAAGATTGGTTAATGACCACGAATATGGAAGCCAGGGCTTGAGTCCAACACAATTGTGTCTTCTTCCACAACACAATTGCTAATACACATGTAGAAACTGCAAAGCTCTGCAAAGGAGGGGAACATGGACCGATGGTAGGTAAATTCAAGCTTGGTAGAATACTCTTCTATTTTGCTACAATGTGCGACATCTGACAAGGTTGATTTTGATTAAGATCTGCATGGCATAAACAATGGTCCATATGTACATAAACTTTTTTTAATATGACTTTTTACATAAGGATGCTTATGGATACACACAATATTTTTAATTGGCATTTATTTTTCCTATACACGTTATCTATAATGTTTTGAATATGGAGATTCTTATCAAGGCATTTATTTTGCCTCTTTGGATGAAAAGAGACTCATTTACGATTGGGTATTATCATTTTTATATTCACACAACAGATGATTCTTTTTCTTACGAGTGAATATGGTTACAAAACTTCTTGATCAAGTTAAGTGGTATTTACTTTTCCAATTCTTTGACATTTCTCAATCAACTATTTTGTTGCTATGGCCATGGCATGTTTTCCTGTGAATGTGATTCTACAACATACCAAAAGGTCCCCATGTCAAGACCTCTATGATGATTTATCATGAGGGCAAGGGTCTGGGATCATGATACAATTTCTAGATGTTACAATGACTCAATCTGTGGAAATGGGTCCTATGGTGATACTATAAGCCTGACAATATTTTTCATGTTACAATCATGGTAAGTTTTTTGTGGGTCAAAGAGTGTAGCTACAATCATCTCACTCTAACTTATTAACAATTCAATTATGGAAACTGCATCACGTAGGATGTTGATTTCTAGATCAAATTAAATCCATGAATACTTCCGTAGGTTTGTCCTTCCACTTGATAAAATTTTTGTAAAAATCATAAAGTTCTTGTACCATAAATAATTCATAAGCAAGAAAACTTGAAGCACCTGCTAAAATGAATAGTGGGTAAAGATGACCAAAATGTGCATAACAACCCTACAACCACTTAAAGGTTGTTGTAATTTCTTTTTATGCCACTTTCACAGGCAAAACCATAATCATATCTAACTAGACAACCTTGGCCATGTAGTTGTCTAAATAGAGAGTGCCTTAACAATCCTCATAGAGTCAGAGTGATCAACAGCTTAGGACCCCTCGTGACACATAAGAGGAATATGTCTCTTATGCTATTTCAACTCTTTAAACCACCACAAAAGAAAGAGGATGAAGAGAATATATTTCTAAAGAGGATATGGGCTGATCATCACTCACAAATTTTCTCAACCTTACACACTCTCAACTTCGACTAGCCCCAAGTAGCTTCCCTCTACACCGCTACAACTCCCACTATACTTGGTTGCAATAAAGGAAGAAAAGGGATTAAAGAAAAAAAGAAAAACTTTGCTTAAACACAATGGAAAACTCTACACTTTTGGTGATAAAACAAAGGGCCTCACTTCTTTTCAAACGCTCCATGTGCTAGTAGAGACTCCATAAGCGCTACCATATATACATATAGGTTGGCCAAAACCCATTCAAATCAAGCCCAACTTGAAAAACCAAAAGTTTAATTTAAAAAAATAAAAAAAAAATTATGGAAAACTTGGGGAAAATTTTTCCTTACATATATGTATAAGCAAGGTATTGCACCGCATAGTCTACCCTCCACTACCTATGCCATAGGGAGCCGCACATAATGTAGCTACCATGCCTCAAACCAAGATGAAGAGAGGTAAATATTTAGTGCTAAGCACCCACTTTCATCAACCCATTCAGGAGATACACACTCTCAACTCACCACATCAGGCTCTCACTAAGCAAGAGGGGCACCTCCATAACAAGACCCCCACCCTTCATTGTAGGCTACCTGAACATGGAGCTTCTTCTTCCCTAATGAATTCACCCTTCACTCATGAACATAATTTGAGAAAAAAATCAGGTCTCTTCATATTATAAGTGCACTTACTTCCTCTTTGAATTCTTGACACTTCTATGTACAAAAATAGCAAAACTATGTACCATGCACAATTGGCCCACATGCATAGAGACAAATGGGACACATCGTCTTTGCACACTTTGTATAGGAATGATTCACTAACATGAAAGGTTTTCAAAAGCACTAAAAAATAATTCTAAAATTACTTGGAGTAGCTCACACAAATCCATAAAAACATGTCACATATTGCCTCCCAGCAAGCATGGAACACTCTCAAGTGTTCCATGTATATGCCTTCCTTCATCACATGATTCTTTTCCCATAAGTCTTGAGCCTAATCCCATTGAATCTTCCCTTAAACACCTCATGCACAACGAAACAATATTACTTACTTTGCTTCGAACTTTCTTTGAAATGTGTTGTCTAGAGCACTATTATACTTCATGAGACCAACATTAATTCACACAATTCTTTTGTTTATATCTTTTCATTAAATGCGTCAGCCCTTCTTATTCCCAAGTCTTTATAGTACTTAATAGAACTTTGCCAACAAGAGGCTATGCATAAATGCCAGACTCTCTTTTACATGCTCCTCCTCAACCAAACTATGCTTGAAAATGAACTTCAATGAAGGAATCATTAAATTAACTAGCATAAAACATTTATCACAAATCACCATAAACCAAATAAAATGGAGTGAAACTTTTGGCTGACTTTTGAGTCACTCTACATGCCCACAATGCCTTTTTCAAGTACATATTGGATGGTCTTCCACAAGCTCGTTTGCAAAAGTCCATTGAATGCTTCTACCAACCCATTATATTGTGGATAATAAGGAGTAGCATACTTGTGCTTGATCTTCAATTTCTCTACCGGTTTAGTGATAAGATCATTTCTAAACTCTTTTCCTTGAGCACTTACACGCTTCAATGGCACTCCAAATCTACAACATATGAAAATCAAGACATATCTCATAGCCCTTCATGTGATTGCATGACTTTGTTGAGAAGCCAATACTTTTCTTGAAAAACCTATTTTTAATACATGCCCTTCCTCATGAAGGGACTCTCTTCCAAGATATTTTGTCTCTCTAATTCTCACTACATGCACATCCTTTGCAAACACCCGTTCTGCCAACTCATGAGCTTTTACATCATGTTTTGGGATGCATTCCATATTTGAAAAGAAAAAAAATAAGTTAAAAACTTTCTCACTTTGAAAAACCAGCCCCTTATGCCCTCTAGATTCACCTTCCATGTATTTTGAACTTTGTTATACAATTAGTATAGCATCACCTTTGATTAGAAGATTCCTTACATGGAGCTTACATGCCTTTTGACACATTTTTCCAAGCCCAAACAAAGGCTTGCATACTTGTCTTCATTGTTGCTCTTTACATCCAATTCTTGGCTTCCATACCGGCATTCAATGTTATCTTTAATCCACAAACACATAACCAATAGTTCCCTAATTAATTCTCCTTTGAAAGCCCCATCAAAATATTAGGTGCCTTTCCACATCTTGAAGCTCTAAATGCATAGTTAGACTTGGTAGTATCTTCTTTTCCAAATTACCCTTCAACTCATTCTTTGCATGAATATATTTGTAATTCTAAATATGACATATTGTTGCTCACACTATCCTCTTTTTTATATCTCATGTCAAATTGTTGCAAACTAAGTACCCACTTTTGCAATTTTGAACTATCTCCAAGATACCTTAGTGCATGAGCATTGAGGTAGCAAGCTACATGATGTCAATACCACAAAAGGACAAATAAGATAAGACTTCAACCTTTTTGTTGCATATACCAAAGCCAAACCAATTATTCAATTTCATGCCAAGAAGTTTGAACATCGCTCTTCACTTTACTTTACTTTATGTAGTAAACTGGCCTCATGTAAGACTATTTTTTTCCTTTTGCATCAATATTGCACCAATAGCATGCTCATTCACACTTAAAATCAAGTGAAACATTTCATCCCAACAAGGAGGCATCATCAAAGGTAATATAGATAGCTTGTCCTTAACATCTTTAAAAGTTATTTACTCATGTTCAGTACACACAAAAGGATCTTTCTGTGTTGCCTTATGCAAAGGGTGTACACACTCATCAAGCATACAAAAATACCTTGACAAGTTTCTTAGATTTTTTACAAAACTCATTAACTCTTTTTTCTTTTAGGACTCTATATCATAAACAAGCATTCCACCTTTGTAGAATCTAGAGCTATCCCATTCTCACTTACCTCATGGCCAATAAGTATCACTCTAGCTGTTGCAATTCTACATTTCAAAGGATTGGGTTGACCCCCATCATCATCAATCCTTTTAAAAACTATATCAAGTTTTTTCACATGAAGCATTCTATCACTATAAACACAAAATTCATCCATAAATACTTTCACAAAGCTTCCAAGATAAGGTCTCAAGACTTTGTCCATCCAACTTTGAAAGCTAGCATAAGCATTCATCAAACTAAAGGGCATTGCACTATAAGAAAACAATCTCCATGGGCTCAAAAAAATGGTATTTTTGTGATCTTCATAAGCAATTCATATTTAGGAATACCCACTAAACCCATCATATACAAGATATCTCTCATTACCTGCAACAATGTCCAAAATCTCATCACATGAAAGGGAAGTGGATAGTGATTCTTCTTTGTTACTACATGCAATGGCTTATATTCCACACATGTTCTCCATGTATTACCCTTTTTGGGAACTATAACCACTAGGGAACCCACTCTACATCATCCACAACATAGATAAATCTAGCCTTCAAAAGCTTACTCGCCTTTATCTCTAATACCTTTTGCTAAATGGTGCCAAGTCTCCTCAACATTTGAACAACACAGTTTGCACCTTGTTTGAGCTCATTTCATGAAAAAAATTATTTTTTCCTCTCATTTAACTATAATATTTGGCAAACAACTTGGAATACTTGTCAAACAATGCATCATATGCCTCCCTCTCTTTTTTGGTCAGGTCAGTTGCAAGCATATTCATTAACTCAACTTTTGGTACATTCGACTCATTATCAGTCCCATGGTCATTTTATGATTTCATAGCACCCTCTTTATCACCATTTTCATCATATACATGTACCTCACAAAGATCTACATCAAGCTCAAGAAGACTTTGATCAATCATTAGTCATATAGAGCATGTACTAGAGTAACTATCACCTCACATGTCATAAGTGGATGGCAATAAATCCTAATGCATAGTGGTTTCATCATCAATTTCTAGAACCTCTTTATCACCATTTTCATCATATACATGTACCTCACAAAGATCTACATCAAGCTCAAGAAGACTTTGATCATAAACCTCATCATTAGTCATATAGAAGATGCACTAGAGTAATTATCACTTCACATGTCATAAGTGGATGGCAATAAATCCTAATGCATAGTGATTTCATCATCATATAGAGGATGCACTAGAGTAATGATCACCTCAAATGTCATAAGTGGATGGCAATAAATCCTAATGCATATTGGTTTCATCATCAATGTTTAGAACCTTACATGTTTTCATATCATATCTAATCCTCTTGTCTTTAGGCCCATCCACAAGTCATGGCGTGACCTCATAGAAATCAACTAAGGTCTACCCAATATAATTGGATATGGCCAAGATTTATAGGCACCACATGAATGTCCATGATAGAACTTTGACCCAAAACATTAAGCTCCAAGTCATGAATGATTCTTAAGCATTTAACTCCACTAATATTTGCCATCTTCACACTAAGCAAAATTTTACTTGGGCTCCACCATACATGTAAGCCTTGTTCACCCTTATTCCATGTATCCAAGAATCAACCATAATAAACATATATATTAGTGACTTTATTAAGTGGCACAACATGTGCATCAGGCATCTTTACCTTTGCCCTTCTAACACTAGCTAGTTTATGCTAGTGCCTTCTCATACTTGAGCTTAAATGCAAGATTTGACCATTTGATATGTCAGCCCTCTTATTCTTCAAGTCTTCTAAGATTTTCTAGGCTGATTGACCCTTTCCAAACTGAAAGTCATCCATGTCTATCTTCCTTCTCCTTGCTCTTACCTTTGCCTACTACTTACTACTTTCGGCTTCTTCCATAGGTGCATTGCCTTTATCTACAATCCTTCTTGGATTTGTCCTTGCTCTTTCCTCTTTGAAATGGCCTTCACTCTTTGATTTTTGTGCCCTTGTTCTCTTATTTTTAGTAACATCAACCTCACCATCTTCATCTCCCTCATCAACCGCCTCCAGAATCCGTACATTAAATTGTAGAGGTGCTTGAGCTTGATTTTGTCCTTGTTCTTGTGCATGTCCTTGTCTTTGGAGTGGTTGCATGTTTCCATTAACATTACCTTCATTACCTAGTTTCCTTTGTAGGATAGGATATATACCTCCTGGCTCTCTCCTTGGTTGAGTGAAATTAGGTGATGTATGCCCTCTCTCCCCACAATTGTAACATAGTACATTATCATCTCTATTCCTTTGAGGTCACTCTCCTTGAGGTCATCTTACTTATTGTTAGATAGCTTGTATATCTAGGTTGAGGTTACCTATTTTCTCTATAAATTGTTGGATGTTTTGTTGAAGGGCTTCATGTCCTCTATTGTCCACTCTTGGAGCTTCCACATGAATGTTCCCTTCAACATGCATATCCAAAGTCAAAGGCTCAACCACATTATTTATTGGTACATAAGAATCACTTTGATGTACATTTACTTCTCTTTCCCTATTTTTCCATCGCATGTCTTCTTACCTTCTTTCTCCATTTCTCTTTAGCAACCTTTAAATTGCCTTAGTGTATGTCCCTAGGTCCTTGAGCTCCATCTTGTCTCTAATAATTTGATGCAAGAGAACCACAAACCTATCTTTCTAGGTGCATTTTTTTTCTTCAAGTCTCTCTATAATCCTTCTCCAACAAGCTTCAAACATGTTTATGCGTACATAATGTCCTCATGAGCTCCTTATTGCAGCTTTCTTAGCTCTCTCCACAAATCCTTGGGATCATCATCCTTCTCAAAATCTTCTCTCAACGCTTGAGAAAAAATATTCCAATTTCCCTTTCTCTCATCTTCAAGTCTATCTTCATATAATTCTTGCACTTTACTTTCAAGCAACAAACTCACTAGTGTACCTTGAATGCACCATCATACCTATTGCTCTTCAATGCAATCAATTTGATCCTTTGAATAATTTTGTCTACATCTTCTCATTTTCCACCTTTGAAGATTTCACATCCATCTCCCACCATGGACTTGAGTTGATCTTCAAATGAATGCCAATTTGTAGATCAAAACCTTGTCAGAAGGACTCTCTTCTCCTTAGTGGGGGGCACCATTTTGTGTGTAGGATTGAGGATTGGCCTTTACAACACTCACAAAGTTTCTCAACTTTACATAGATAACCTTGACTAGCGCTGAGTAGCGTCCCTCTACACTGCTACAACTCCCACTATACTTGGTTGCCCTAAAAGAAGCAAAGGGTTCGATAAAATCAAAGAAAAAATGTGAGAAAAAACAATTGAAACCTTTTCACTTTTGGTAATAATATCAAGGACTTCACTTCTTTTCAAACTCCCTTCCATGTGCTATTATCCATAGATACTCCCATATGTACACATAGATTGACCGAAACCCATCCAAATGAAGCCCAATTTGAAAACCCATAAAGTTCTCCAAAAAAAAAAAAACATGATGGAAAATTTTGGGGAAACCTTTCCCTTTTGTATATGTACAAGCAATGTATTGCAATGCATAGTCTACTCTCGACTAGCTACACCAGAACGAGATGCACACAACATAGCCACCATACCTCAAACCAAGATGAAGAAAGGTCAATAGCTAGGTAGAGCTAAGAACCCATGTTCATCAACCCATTTAGGCTCTCAACTCACCACATCAAGTTCTCCCAAAGCAAGAGGAGCAACTACATAGCAAAACCCCACCCCTCACCATAGGCTACCTCCACCCTTCATTCATGACCCAAAGCTGACAAAAAGTTCATTTTTCTTCATATTCTAAGTGCACTTATTTAATCTTTGAAGTATTGACATTTCTATGTACAAAAACAACAAAATTATGTACTCTCTACAATTGGCTCGCATGCATAGAGATAGCTGGCACATGACCTTTGTACACTTTGTATAGGTATCCCTTATTATTTCCATCTTCTCTCCTCTTTCTATTTTGTATATGCTTCTTTCTCTGCTTCCTCTTTCCTCTACTTCTCCTCCGCTCCCTTAATCTGTTTGTCTTCTTATGCTTCTAATTTAGGGTCACTTGTATGACTTTCCTAACTTTTTGTTTCACACGTGGGACAAACTTTCTCGGTGTGGCCTTGTTGGTAACTTGGTCTACAAGCTGTGGGACGGGTGACGGAATCTCCACATTAAGAAGAGAGCCTTGATATTTTGGTATCATAAACCTTGTTTCCTCCTCCTCTTTCTATCTCCATATCCCTTCTCTCTCTCTCTCTCTCTCTCTCTCTCTCTCTCTCTCTCTCTCTCTCTCTCTCTCTCTATCTATCTCTCTATCTATCTAAATCTATAGCTCTTCTTCCATTTGTAGTACAAAAAATGGGTTTCCCAAAAAAGGTGTGCAAGTGGCATGCATTAACGGTGGAAGATCACCAAAAAATTATCATATGCCTATTGAATCCTCCCTATTCAATGGTGGCAGAGGTTGTGGAGCTTCAAGAGTGGGTTGTGAAGGTTGGTCCGCCACTGGTGGAGGTTGTGGGTTCTCCGTGGTGGATCCCACTTTCAGTGGTGGCTCTGTATTGACGACGGACTCCATATGCGGTTGAGGAGGCAGATTTGATACAATAGATTTTGCACAAACTAACGATTGCACATTTACAAAGGTATGATTGTTGGAGGTGTCATTGGTGTGCATAGTGGTTTTATGTTGGGTATCAATAATGGCATACAAGACATGAGTGCATGATCGTGCATACTCAAGAGAATAGCCTAGATTGTGCAAATGAGAAATGAACTTTAAGTTATGGGCTTTGATCTATGTAGTGCTTTTTTTAAAAAATTAAATAAAAATTTAATAAACTAATAAAATTTCAAAAAAAACTTGAAAAAGGTGAAACTTCGTGTACGGAACCATCGATTGTGCCGCAAAAAAATGCTTGCCATTATTGTATTTGTTTACAATAGAGATGGTAAATTTGTAAAAAAAATTGTCAGTTTTGTACCCAATGCCTATCGTTTTGTCGCTTACTTCTCAACATTGCCCAAAAAAAAATCTCTTCTACTTGAGGCATGATACGATTGTAATGACCTCACATTAATCACTTTGTGATGCTGCACTTAAGACTAATTTTGACTCTAGACATCTTCCTCTCTCTTCTCACTAAAAGTGAATATCGCATGTAGAGCATTGCACATTTCCTTCCACCTCCATGACTGTATTTTAGAAGTAGATTGCTTTTGCTTGATATTGTGAGTGCTCCATTCCTTGGCTACTCCAAATATCCATGAACCATACATGTCGAGAACAAATGCACCATGTGCAAAATGCATGTGCTAAAAACAAATATAAATGGCTTTAGTTCTTCAAACCCACAAGTAATTCAATTGTATAGATTAAGCATTTTGCCCACCAGTAATGTGTTATGTGTGTTTCTCCCCACGAATCTACCATTTGGGTTATGAAAGTGTTGATTGTGAACTTCAAGGTGGAGATCTCATCAGAGGTTAGTTTTTCATTTTGAAGAATATTAAATATTTTGTCAGCAAATTGCCACACATGAGCACCCTTAAGTCCAAGGGCTGCTTCGTTTCCTTTGTAAGGTGGTTATGTGACACGCCTTTTTTCATAACTAAAACTCATTTGGGACTTTGGGATTCATAATAGTTTGAAAGAAAATGCCTCGGTTTACCATCACCCCTACATATTTTATTCTTGTGCACTTTTTGATGCCTTCCTCTCATTTGTTAGCTCAGCTTCACCACTACCATGTAGATTAACACTTGAAAAAATACCTTTTTGTCATTTGTTAGCTCAACTGCACCACTTCCATGTAGACCAACACTTGATAGAATGGCTTCAACTTCTCTTATAGAGTCTTCCCTTCTTTTTGCAAGTTCCATATTCCAAGCATAATTAATAAGTAACTTCTTCAAAAAATTTAAAGGTGCATGAAGGGTACACACATGCACATTTGCTAGTGGAATGTGGAGAATGGGATTCTTTTGTGTCTTGATTAGGGGGTACACTTTGGTCACAACTAGGAATATCTTGACAGCATTGTTGTAGTACTTTAGTGATTTTTTATGTAGCGGGCACATCCTTTGCAAATGTGGGTCCACCTTTGCCACCCGTTTCCTTTCCACATTTTGACTTATTCACTTTTGCACCCTTGCCTTTAGTGGTCGCTAAGACTTTAGTGTGGCAGCACAATAAATGCATGGAAAGAGAGCCATAGGACCTTGCTTTCACCCTAACATACATTTTAGAGTCTTCAAGTCTTTTGCTAAGTGTCATTGGACTTAGAAAGTATCCAAATTAACACTATAAGAGGAGTTGTCTATAACTGCTAGCATTGTCGCGGAAAAACAAAGGAAAAAGCAGGGAGAGAAATTTGCGAGAGCGGCAATAACCGCGGCTATGAACGTGGTAGTGGTTTCTTAGCAATAAGCGTGGTAATAGTCGTGGCAATATACCCGCTGCTATTACCGCGATAGCTGCCGCTTCTATTACCGCACTTGTTGCCGCTACACGCCAATTCAAAAATAAAAGTGCTCATTTGGGCCACCCAAAATTGGGTGGCCCAAATGAGCACCTTTATTTTTGACCTGCATAAAACAATGAAATATCAATTGTTTGGAAGAGTATAAAACATACCAAAGAAATGAAATTAAATTTACTTTACCTTGACAATCTAATATGCAAAAGATCAACTATTTAAAAAAGTTACAATAAAAAGTAAATAGTTGTATATACATTGTGCCACATTGGGACTTTATGAAAGTTTGGACAAATTATTTTTCTATCTAATCCTCCTCTATCTCATTGTTGTTCAGAGGAACGTATGTTTGATCACTTTGACTCTACATAAACCCAAACCAAATTAAACAATTATCAACAGCTCAAAACGATTGATACAAAATTACGTGTTTAAACTTACCGCTTGTAGTGATCCAACCGCCGCATCGAATTGCTCGTGAGAGATGTGGTTGTTTTTGAACAACCGTCGCCAAGTATCAAATTCTATATGTCGCTCTTGATACTTGACCATCTCTCTGGTTGGTCGAGAGAGAGTGATATTTTTCTAAGTTAGCAATTACAATACCAAATCATCAACTACAATCTTTATAATCACCGATCGATGTTATAATTTAATCAATCTTACATATGTCCTTCCAAGCTCCCTTGCCTCCTGAGCCATAGTGCGTGGGAGTTTGTCTGGTGCGAACCTCGCATTGTTGTCTGTATGATGAGCCCATCGCAGCTCGATCGCTCTTTTCTTGAATTACCCACTCCCACTCCACATCTGTCATGTTGCCACCGCGGTAGCTCCTGTCTAGATCTCTGACATGGTTGGCTGTTGCACGCCGCACACTGGACTGCTTGTTTTTCAGAAATTTCTTTATGTAGCCCTCCAACCACTGTTGTGAAAAATGTTGATCGGGGGTATTTCGAAATCTAGCTAACAGAGCGTCCTCAATGTATCGTGTATGATCGGGCAGTTGGTCTCTAAACTTTATAAAATAGTTCTTATATATTGAATGTATAAGAATTTATAGATGGCATTAAAATGCCCTGCCCTGTGTTGTGCCAAAGTCCACCCCGCCATATTTAACCCTCTAGTAGCGTCCATGCGTGTCTGGCATGGGTGCGTCAGTACTCCTCTTCCTCTGCGTCAAGGACGGAACGCTCTAAAAGTGTGGACTCCGTTCCCCCGCCACTAGAAAAACAAGCAAAACCATAAGATCCACCGCCGCTTCGTCTCTCATGGCGCTCACTGCCCTGAGACGAGCGTCGACGCGCGTTGCTAGAGGAAGTTCATCGATGATGTTCTGGCAAAGCAGGAGTGGAATGGAGTGGCGTAGGACCCTGTGATGCGGTGGGAGTGGGACCTTGCGATGCCATGGGAGTGGGACCGTCTGATGGAAGGGGAGTAGGACGATAAGAAGGGGTTGTAGACTCAGGTTCCGTTGATACGAGACTCTATAGGTAAGGAGTCCCTCCCTAACTCCCCCATGGTGTAGTCTGCGGAGAAATACCGTAGGTCGCAAGCTGTAGCAGAGTGTAGTGACCAAACAAATTCTCTGTCTCTCTCGGAGGTACTGGCCTCGTAAAGAGAGAGCCCGCTGTAGGTCTGGATCTACGACCGGTGGAGGAACCTGAGAAGGGTAGCTGTAGGATGGCCATGCCTACAAATAACAAAAATAAACCTATGACACTCATGATTTAGGGTTAACTAGCCGGAAACATTCTTTATTTCTTTGCTTGTTCTCATCGACTCAAGACTCGGGTCCACTGGAGGCGATGTCCACCCCGGGTGGGAGCCCACCTAGATGTGAACCAACAAAAGAAGAGCCAGCTGGCTACTCCCCACCAGTAGGTCTCTCGTCTAACATCTACATTACAAAGATCAATATAAGATTAAGCTTTCTCCCCTACTCATTCATCTATAAATATATACACAAGTATATTAGCAGACAAACACGTAGATACATATGCATAGTAGTAGACCTAAGTAGATGCTAGTAGTGCCAAAGGTCAAGTGCACCTTTTTAGATATCATCACAGTCTCAACCGTGGTAAAACAAAAGGTACATTGTGATAATCCATGCATGAGAGGATCAATGACCGCAACGCCACGATTAAAAAAGGACTATACCCAAGAGGAAATGTCTAACCTTCGGGTGCTATGCTCCCGTACTTACTGTCTACATACATGCATAAACAAATATATATGTACACACAAATATATACACATATACGTAATGTAGCCATCGTTTTGAGTAGAGATAAAGAATTATGGTTGTAAATGTAGCCATTGTTTTGTGTTGTGCGCAGTGCGAGAGTGCTCTTGCTTCTGTAGAGTGCTATGAAGAAGAGCTTTTATTGTGCTTCTTGCATACGATCTCTTCATAGCAGCTCCTTGTTCGAGGGATTACTTTGCCTCCATTCTGCGGTACGATATCGTTAAAAGCTGTCCAACCTAATGCCTATTTGGTGGGGAGAAAGAGATAGGAAGAGAGATAGAGAGAAAGATAGAGAAGTTAAGGAGAAGAGTGTAGAAAGGAATTTCCAAGGGTCTGTCGACGTCACGTAAAGAATGTCTTTTTCATAGCACTCTACAGAAGCAGGAGCATACTTGCACTACGCACACCACAAAATGGTTGCTCCGCCTACAACCATTGCTATTTATCTCCCTATTTTTTTATCTTCTTCTCTCTATTTATCTCTTTCTGCTGACGGATATCTCTATTTCTCTCTCTCCCTCTTTCTCCCCACGGATATCTCTATTTCTCTCTCTCCCTCTCTTTCCCTCTCCCTCCCTCTTTCCCTATCTCTCTATATTTCCCTCCCTCTCCTCTCCCTCCCTCTTTTCCCTCTTTCTCTCTCCCTCTCTCCTCTCTTCTCTATCCCTGTCTCTCTTTCTCTCTCTCCCCCTGTTGCCCCTCTTTCTCTCTCCCTCTTGCACCTCTTTCCCTCTCCCTCTCTTTCTATATCCCTCTCTCTCTCTCTCTCTCTCTCTCTCTCTCTCTCTCTCTCTCTCTATTCTCTCTCGCCCTCTATCTCTCTCTCTCTCTATTCCTCTCTTTCCCTCTCTCTCTTTCTCTTTCTATCTCCCTCTCTCTTTCTATTTTTCTCCCTATCTCTCTCTACCTCTCTCCCTCGCCCTCTTTTCTCTCTCTCCCTCTTTCCCCTCTTTCTCTCTCCCTCTCTCCCACTTTCCCCTCTATCTCTCTCTTTCTATTTCTCTCCCTCTCTATCTATCTCTCTCTTTCTCTATTTCTCTCCCTCTCTCCCTCTTTCCTCTCTCTTTCTCTCTTTCTATTTCTCTCTCTCCCTCTTTCCCTCTCTCCCTATTTCTCTCCCTCTTTCTCTCTCTCTCCCTCTTTCCCCTCTTTCTCTCTCTCCCTGTAATGAAAATGGCCTATGAACTTTGAGAGTAGCAGAATTAGGAAATTAGATGAAGCACTTTTGAGAGATTATTTCGTGAGCATAGCGGGTGAACGTAGTTGATGGTAGCAACATAAACATGGTACTTAGTTAACTTGGCATGAACAATTCTTTTGCAAGAGAGAGATTTTAGAGAACATGACAATAGTTGAGGATCGGATTCATATGGAGCCGGTCCCCCCTCCAATAGGCATTTGTATTATAGTTTCTCCCATCAAGAGAGACTTGGTACAATACAATCTTTGTGTTCCTTGTGACCTACATGATGCAATGAATATGGAAAGCTTCATGCATCACAAGCATAACATAGACTTGTAGAAAGCATTAGCTATCCCAAGCCTCAGTCCAAGGCCTCAAACACCTTCGAAGGTGGAGAGAGCTAGCGGCGGGGAATGAGGATAGGGAAGAGGAAGAAGAAACATTCCATAGGAGAAAGAAATAGTTCCGCACTTATCATTACTCTTCTTGCTAGCATACATAATAGCATAGTAATGAAGATGGAGAAGATGGCAAGCTGAAGCATTGAAGCATGACTCTTGCTTGGATTTGCATTCCATAGCCAAGAGTGGTTGTGTAGGCTTTCACTCTCACAAGCTTGGAGAAGGAGGTGGTGTTCCTCAACATTCACCAAGTGAGAATGGCCTTGCAAATGAGTGTGTGTGGAGTATATCCCCCTAGCACCCCCCTTCCTTGCTTTGGGAAAAATTTCTACATGTTGCAAGCTCATTGGACCCCTCTCCCCTTAGCCAATCACATGCAGCATGCAGTCAATCACATGGGTAGTCTTTTGACAAGTGTCCTCCTTACCCCTTAGAGAGAGAGAGAGAGAGAGAGAGAGAGAGCTTCAAAATATCTAGATATTTGTTAGATGTAAGTAGAAGCTCATTGGACCCCTCTTTACCCCAACCAATAGCATTCAAGCACACCATGTGGTTAAGCTTAGTGAGAGTTTGACATGTGTCCATGTGCTCTTTTAGAATTCCCCTAACTTTGAGATTTTTATGCATAGGAAGTTCTCAAGAAACTTCCTCATTAAGTGTGTAGGTTCTCTTTTTGACTTAAGCATCTTACCTCCCATGCATAGGAAGCTTCTGAAGCAACTTCCTCATTAAATGTGACAAGTACCTCAAGTACCTTAGTCATCAAGCATGACAAGCACCTTAGGTGGAGTTCCCACCTCAAGTACAGTCCTAGCTTGTTTAAGTTTAGGTCGGGTTCCCACCTCAAGCACAGCCCTAGCTTGCTTAAGTTTAGGTCGGGTTCCCACCTCAAGCACACATCCCTAGCTTGCTTAAGTTTAGGTCGGGTTCCTACCTCAAGCTCAGTCCTAGCTTGCTTAAGGTCAAAGCACTTTTAACACTAACCATTGGAGGTCTTTAATGAAGCTAACCCTAAGGTCTTTTAAGCTTCATTAGTTAACCTTTCTCTTTGACAGACCATCTCTCATTTGGACCCCTTTACCATTGGCCCCGTGTTGAGATAGATCCGTAAGCACGTGTCTATTTTCTAACCCTTGTTCCCGTTTATTATCCCATATTAAATGATCAGTTTAATATGAGAAAATCATTTGGGTTGGTTAGATATTAGATATTTAATGACATTACCTCTTTCTCTCTCTCTCTCTCTTTCCTCTCTATCTCCCTCTCCCTCTACCTCTATCTCTCTTTCTCTCTATCTCCCTCTCTCCCCTCTCTTTCTCTCTCTCTTTCTATTTCTCTCCCTCTCTATCTATCTCTCTCTATCTCTATCTATCTCCCTCTCTCTCTCTCTCTCTCTCTCTCTCTCTCTCTCTATATATATATATATATATATATATATATATATATAATATATCCCTCTTTCTCTCATTCTCCCTTCCCTCTATCTCTCTCTCTATTTATTCCTCTCCATTTATCTCCCTCTCTTTAATTATCTCTCCCGCTTTCTCCCTCTCTCTCGTTATCTCTCTCTCTCTCTTTCTCTTTCTCTTTCTCTCCCTATCTATCTATTTCCCTTCTCCTCTCCATCTATCTCTCTCTCTCTATTTATCCCTGTCCATTTATCTCCCTCTCTTTAAATTTATCTCTATTTCTCTCTCTCTCTCTCTCTCTCTCTCTCCCCATTTATCTCTCTCTCTATTTCTATCTAACAAAACATTTTCATATAACATTCTATTTAAACAAGCAAAGAAATCAACCATTTCCAAAACAAGCCGAGCACAGCAACCATTACTAAACAAGCTGAGCAAAGAAACCATTTCCAAATGAACAAGGTATGTCATGAATTCTCTATTTTTTTAGGGTTAATGCATGCACATGTGTGTATGTGTGTGTGTGTGTGTGTGTGTGTGTGTGTGTGTGTGTGTGTGTGTGTGGTAGAAAACAATAGGGAAAGAGAGGGGAGGAGCGTTGTTTGTGTTTACCTTTCCTTGTAGCGCGGTTGTCGGCTAGGTTGAGCTTTCAAAGAGGATGGTGGAAAACCCCCTTCGACGAACTCCTCCTTGACCCGAACGTGCATGTGTGTTTGTGTGTGTGTGTGTGTGTGTGTGTGTGTGTGTGTGTGTGTGTGTTGATGTTGTGCTTGAGATGGAGTAGAGAGAGAAGGTGTAGGGGGGGGGGGGGGGGGGGGGGGGAAGCTTGGAGAGGGAGAGATGGAGAGAGGAAGGAGAGCAAAGTATGCAGCAAAATGCGGCATACTCTGCCTTCTTGCCTATTTTAGGCACCAGTCATTATCGCGAATATTACTGCCTAGATTATCGTGCCTATTATCGCGTCCATTACCGCGTCTATTATCGCGTCCGATCATTTCAAACGGATACATGCGAATCCGAGGTTGTGGGACGGGGGGGGGGGTATACAAACCACCCCCTCTACCCTTAGCTATCCATTATTCCATTTTTTCGCCTTTTGAGTTTTTATATGAAGATTTTTATTTTTTTATGGATACTTTATTATTATGTAGTATTTTTAAATATTTTATTAATTAAATTTTTAAGTTCTCTTCTAGTTAAAAATAAATTTAGCACTCATTGTCATTTATTCTCTTTGAACTTAACTTCATATAATTTTTTTAATGGAATTTAGGGCTTTTCTAATTATTTATTTTTTAGGACACGTGACTAAATAAACAACATTTCGCGTATGCAGGACATCGACTCGGATGATCGTGGTCCTTCTGCAGGCCTTGAGCGCGATCGTTGGCTCAAGGAAAAACTCCCTTGTCGTTGCGTCAAGTGCAAAAGGGCAATCCCTCGCTTGAGATGCATTGCCTTGGAGCACATGGAGAACGAAGGGCTTTGGCATCCTCGAAAAAGCGCTCGGAGAGATGAGAGCGGGACTTACCCGTCGCTTGAGGAGGTGCCCCATTGGTCTCTGTTTTGTGGTGGTGCACCGGTACGCAAGGCCGAACAGCAGAGGCAAGAGTGACTGGGCGATTTGGGTGCACCACATGGTGATCCTCCCATTGGCTCTACTTCGGCAGCTCCTATGGCGTCTCCATCGCACTTTGAGATAGAGGATGAGCACATGTTTGACATGTGTGATGAGTTACTAGCTCATGAGCACAACGTGTGCGAGGAAGATTGCCAGTCCTAGACTAAGCGGACTGTCGAAACAGAGGATACATTGATGACGAGTGCTCGAACACCTCTTTACAATGGTGCACGGTACTCGGTGCTCCGAGCATCATTGGAAGTCCTTAACTTGCAAGAAAATTCGGTTGGAGTAATGCAAGTGTCGATGCACTACTTCTATAAGTATGGAATGTGGCTTTTATATACTCTCCACTCGCCATATGGTGTCGTCTTCTAGCAATTATACTAATACGCATGTTTGTTGTAGTTTGATGGGCAAAATGTTACCAAAAGATCACCACATGCCTCCAGATCGACGATGAGCAAGAAAGTATGTCACTGCACTTGGAATGGAGGATAAATGCATACATGCGTGCGTCAACGATTGCATGCTATATCTCAATGAGCACGCACATGCTACCTCATGTCCCGTGTGCGGGGAGGCACGATACAAGACCGGAGTGAGCGGGGCGCACCTACCCCGCAAGGTATTGAGACATTTTCCATTAATTCCTCGCATCCAACATAGGTTTAAAAGCAGGTTTTTTTACCGTAGAGATTCTCGTGTGGCACGCAAACCATCACTCAAATGATGGAATGATGTGTGTCCCTACCAATTGACCTGCATGGAGGCACATCGAAACTCAATGGCCAGAGTTTGGGTTGGAGCCTCGACACTTGAGGCTTGGGTTAGCAAGTGATGGTGTCAACCCCTTTGGCACTAAGTCTACTTCATGAAGCACTTGGCTTGTGGTGATCGTCAACTACAATATTCCACCATGGGAGACAACCAAGAAGGGCAATATACTTCTTTCCTTGCTTGTGCCAAGGAAGTACAAAGTGTCAAATATTGACTTCTACCTCAAGCCCCTCACATCGAGAAGTTAGAGGAGTTATGGAGAGGCATTCCTGTTGTCGATGTCTCACTTGCAAAGGGGGAGAGAGAGGCCATTGTGAGGGGAATCCTTATGTGGACTATGCACGACTATCCTGGGTTTTGTAGCCTCTTCTTATTCTTCCTCTTCCCTTGGCTGCGGATCTTGTCGTGTGGGGAGAGCTCCCTGGCCTCCTGGCAATGGCTTCCTCCCAACGGCCACTCGGTGTGTGCGCGGTATTTTTTCTCGCAGCCATGGTGGCTCGGTCTCTGATTCAGTGTCTGTATGGACCACCCGAGTCTTGGATGGTCCTGCTTGTGATTAGTGGCGCGACGGCTGCTCCCTATCGGACTCTGTTGTTTGCTGGCCCTCTTCTTCTCATCAGCGTTGGGCACGTTGCTTCATTCTCCTTCTAGGTGTTATATCTTGAGGAGGTGGAGATTCAACAGTCCTCAATGACTCTCGTGCCCTACAACCATGCCCACTACCAGATGAGTTCCTGGAACGGCCAGGCGTTCGTGGCCGTTTTCTTGTGCCTTTAAGCCATGACGGCTTCTCACATCCTTGGAGGGTGTTTTTGTTGGCAGGTGGATGCTCTTTCGCGGTTTGTTTGGTGCGCGCCATTTCGTTGGTAAGAGCTCACCTGTTCTTAAGAAATGAGTGGTTTATGAGACCATGCAATATTTATAAGGGCCCATTTAAAAAGGGCCCTGTTCACACTAATTTTTTTTTAAAAAGTATTATTTTTTAAAGAAACATGTCGCTAAGAGTTGGACCTTGCGTTCACGTTTAGTGACTCGCGCAGTATCCACTTTGATCCTTGTCGCACTCTGCATCGCCGCCATGCAGCATGCTTGGTGGGACCTTGCGACATTTACCACTTGTTGCTATGCTCTTGACGACTCCATTTCCGCACTTCAATAGCAATCTTGGATTGTCGCGCATGCTCCATTGTGAGCTTACGAGAAAATGTTGTGCGAAAAAACCAATTGAACATCTCCTCCAAATAATTGGATTGCACCATTCCACCACCATGTCGAGTATTTTTGAAGTACACTCCCCTTGCTCGATAATGGGACTTCTCCATGCCTTGAGTGCTAAAAATTTCAAGCGATCCATACTTGTGCATAAAAAATGCACCATGCGCAAACAAGATATGTTGTTCACATGAGTAAATGATCCACATTATTAAATAAAAACAATCCCTTGTAATGAATACACCATGTAAAATGACTTACCATGTAATGTGTGATGTTATTTTCACCCCAAGAAAGGGTGAAGACCTTGGTAAAATCCGCCAAGGCTTCTTGAAATGATTGGCGTTGTTCTTCTGTTGTGCTGTTAAGGCCCATAAGCTTGACCATTTTATCAAAATGTGCCCAAACTTGCTTGCGCTTGTTTGCAAGATTTCCATTTGAATCATTGTCGGTAGTAGCTTTGCATTACTCCTTCCAAAGCTCCCAAAGGTTACTTGCCTGCTAAGTTGGAGCTGTTTTGAGCATCATATCGACTTGGCTTTCCTTGGGAAACTTTCTTCAAAAAGTGTCTAGCTTTTTGTCCACTCATTGACACTTGTTGAGCAATTTCATGGGCCTCCCCTGTGTTTTTTGCAGCAACGATAGACACATTTCCACCGTGACAGCCAATGGAATTCAAGAGTACCTCCACTCTTTCGATCGCTTCCTGGGACTTTTCCAACGGTTTCATTGTGAAAGCATAGTCAATGTGGAGCTTCAATAGTCTATCAAAAATGCGCATGAATGTGTGTAATGTACAAAAATATACATTCGATAGAGGAAATCGAAAGATTGGATTCCAAGCGTGGTCCTTTTGATCACGGTTTGGGGCATTGAGCATGGGACATCTCAGAATAGGCGCTTCCCATTCTCTACCTTCATCTCCGACATCACGACAATCTAACCCTTGTTTTCCATGCCCTTGCCATGGAAGCATGGAACCGGCCTTTGCAGTGCTCTTATGTGATTTGTTTCCATTAGGTTTGTACCCTCGAGTGAAAAATGGACAAGGCATGAGAGAAGAAGCCCCTTGTTTGCAGCCAAGCAAACACTTTATGGTCTTCAAATCCCCACTTAAGTGCCACTCCACATCATAACTACCAAAACCCTCAATCTCCAAATTCTGACCTGCAATTTGGGAGTGTATTACTTCTGTGATCCATGGAGTTCTCTCAAAAATCCATGAAAGTACTCCATTGGTCTCTTTGGGCACCTCAATAGCACCCAACCACCAAATGTCTTTCTTTGATTGCACGCTAAAAGATGGGGTGGGAGATGGCTTGATTGAATCCCTTCGCTTGGTTTGTAGAAGGGCCTCGTTCATTAGAGTGACACTTAGCCTCTCTAACTTTCGGCTTTTCACTATTTGACACTCATCGAGTTTCAGCACAAAAGCGACTTTTGTGCCAAGCACTACAAAATAAATATTGCTAGGACCTTAAACTTCAGAGTTATAATAAGAATAATACCAAAGAAAAAAGTAAAGTGTGTCACCTTCTTCAGGTAACTCGTAAAATCTAAGCATGGCTTCTTGAAGCCTTCTAAGATCCACGAAAATATTGTTCCACATTGTGTAAGGAAAGCCCTTCTCTAAAGGTCTTATGGATTGTTTCTACCTTTTCCCCTTGTCTTTGTTGCGCACGAAGCATAAAGGGAAGTTGGCATTGTGTCCTCAATGTGTAGGTATGTCCCAATGCGGGAGAACACATCTTCGTTTGTGGCCTTCTTTGCGAGCTTGACCTTGTGAGGAACGGGAAATAGGTTTTTCCACAATGCCATGTTCTTTGAGGGCATCCTTTAGGAGTTGGAAAATAGCCTGATAGGCTTTGGTGCTGATTCCAGCCTCATCACAAGCTTGTTGAACGTCATCATCACTAACCACATTTCTTAATTTACGCATAAGGTCCTCGGTGACTGCATCCTTAATGTGCTTACCTCCAGGTGATTGTAAGATAGAAATCACGTCATGGGTATTGAGACAACTAGTGAGAAGGTTGACTCGATCATCTTGGCTTGTTCCACCGCATGCCTCCTGGATGAAGTTTCTAGCAACAAATAAATATAAATGTTAGAAAATAGTGTGAAGTAAGAATGCATAATGCAAGTAAAGACCAAATCACCTTGTGGCTATAACTCGTCGTTTACGTGCTCCTCCCGAATGTGCAAGAGTTTCAATGGATGAATACGTGCGTTTGCGTTCCCTTGCACCAAGGGGTGTTTCTTTCAAGTATGTGATGGTGTTGGTAAGCTTCTGAATGTGGGACTCCTTTTCTTGCATTTGTTGTTCAAGAGTTTTAACTACCCTCTCCGAAGAGGCAACACTCTCTTGTAATGCCGTCGTCTTGAGGTGAAGATCTTGACATTCGTGCATCCACATATGCAAAGAAGCACCTACACCCATACACAACCGCTTGCAATAGCCTAACAAACCTGCTTCTCCTCTCCCAAGGAATTGAAGAAATGTGAAAAGGCTATTAAATGGTGGATGGAAGCGGCTTATAGGATCATAAGGGTACAAATGGCCATCCACCCAAATGTCAACATTGGTCTCACAAGCGGTGCGACGTTCCTGTGATGACTTTTGATCACCTTCACTAGTGGTCTTCGGTGCAAATGTCGTGGATAAGCGAATATGTATGCTTTTGGTCTGCGGAGTACATGGTGGTGGAAGCAAACCATTTGTGATGTCCGTGAGCACCATGGAAGCTGTTGCGTGAGGAAGCAAATGATGAAAAGATAGAGGGGGAAAGGTAGAGAGGTTGAGGAAGATGGGAGGAGAGAAGGAGGGAGGGGGGGGAGGGAGAGATTGGGGGGGAGGAGGAAGGTAGGGGCAGGGAGGGAGAGGAGAGGGAGAGAGAGAGAGGAGAGAGGAGGAGGAGAGAACAAAATGTTTATTACTTTTTGGGGGAAAAGAGTTTTGAAAAAATTGGACTTTTTAAGCTTGTGGGTTAAAAAATGGGTCAAAAAATGATTTTTGGATATGTATATATGTTGGGAGGGAGTTTTAAGTTAGAAACAAGTAAAAATGATTTTTTTTAAAAAAAGTCAAATTTTGTCTCTTTGTGACCCACGTTTTTGCTGATGTGGACACACCCCTATGCTTCCTTCACTTTAAAAAAAGCTAGAGAGAGAAAGTAACCCTTTAGGTCCACATCCTACATTTGTCTAAACAAAAGGTTAGAAAAGCCTACTCAAAACTACTTTCTTCAATGCCCTTGCCCCCTAAACCCCACACAACATTAGCCTTAATCCTTAAAAATTAGGATTCCTTACAAGGCCCATGCAAGGTTCATATTTCTCTTAATGAGATTATGCAAACTTTTGCCATTGCTTCACGGTCAAAGTGTAGTATTGAAAAATCAAGGCTGGTCTCTCTTACAGATAACGACTTGTTTGATCCCTCAATGTGGTCCGTGGAAGTTGTGCCAAAAGGCAATATGTTTTTGCACCTTGGGGCCCGGTTGGGGATTGAAGTAACCCCTAAACAAAAATACACTTGGTTTATGGAGAAGATTAGATGCAACATGTGCAGATGGGAGTATGTGCTTCTTCTCTTCTCAAGCAGAGTGAAAGTGGACAACTCATTCATGCTCCCCTACATAGCTTTTAACGGTCCACTGCTTAAACTTTCCGAATGTAATTAGAAAGATTTTCTCAAACTGGTAAAAAGGTTCCTGCAGATTAACAACACCAAAGACTCGACGCCATGACAGTGGGATAGCTGGAAAACAGTGGCAAGACCTATCGAGCATGGTGGTCTCGGGATTCTTAACCCTAGTGACCATGTGGAGGCCCATTGTGCTAAGTTTTCCTATTCTATCATTTCTATTCTCCACCATATTGAAGTCTCCCACAAGAAGCCATTCCCCATCAATGTGGACCTCTTCCAATTTCTTCCATAGCTATTCTCTTTCCTTTGCCAAGCATGGACCGTAGATGTTAATGATGGTAATATATTGATTTGTCCATTTGATTCGAGCTCCTAGGGTGTGAGGTACCCACCCCATTGTCTCAAATGACGGATCTGATGATAAACCTGGTGGCCACTAGATCTATAGCGGAAGCAAACAAAGTGTTTTATGCTTCATCTAGCGGACGATCTCTCATCACAAAGTGAGTCGAGTTCGAGCCTACTAGCATCGAGATCTAGTTCCACCCCGCAGGGGAAGCGTGATTAACTTATCTAGCGATCCTAAGACCCACCTTCCAAGAGGAGAGAAGTCTCGAGTGCCTTTTTCCCCATGTTTCAGAGACACGTACACTTGAGGCTTCGCCGCTCTTGGGGCAATGAGTAATACTAGCGTCGATTTATAACACTATGGGGACGGAGAGTTCCCGACCAATCGGGACCACCCTTCTCATAGGCATTGGCAACCCGAGCCAAGCCCCCACTTTCCACCCCATACTCACACTTCCTTTTTGTTATCTAATTACTACCACACATGGTTGTTCAACACATAAGTTCATTGATTAGTTTTTGATTCACAAGTTCCTTAATACAGCCCTTCAACCAGTATTGCAAAGCGGCACCAAGACAGTAATTCTAGTAAAAATTCTACTCAAACTTATTCATAAAAATTCCAATGCTCTAGAGGTACAACATCCCTCCTCCAACGAGAGTTTACTCCTCCCGTTATCGCCTAGTTGCCCATACAACTAGGTATGTCCACCGCTTAACTAGCAGACGTGGACATTCCCACCGCATAGAACGCAAGACGTGGGTTCCCACCGCTTAACCAGTAGACGTGGGTATCCACCGCTTAACCAACAATCGTGCATTCAAGAGTCCTTAACCAGGGACTCTGCCCCCTGTGATCAGGAGGGGGTTTGGACTAGTATCAACATTGGAAATAGAAATGAGTAGGCCGAGCTAAATTTTCCCTAGCAAACATTCTTTCCTATCTCAAACAATATATCCAACAATCATTCTTTCCTACTTGGAAATTAAAATATATTTCAATTCAAATGCCATGATCTCCGTTGGATTTCTCCAACATGTTTAGGAATATGTTCTTTCCTAACTTATCGAATGCAATGTTAAATTAAGCAAAACCTGAATTAAAAATGTGACCTACCTCCACAATTTCCTCGTCATTGCTCCGTGAGTTGGCCGGTACTTGGTCGACCATGGGAGCTTTTCCCTTCCCATTTGTGTTGCTTGTCCCAGCCTCGCGGTCATGGAAACCACGAAACGAGTTCTCTTTACCGGGGCCATATTATACTCACTACTTAAATTGACAACTTGGAAAAAGAGAGCTAATATTCGAGAGCACATACGTTCAATAAGAAAACTCCTTTATACGAGAGGTTTGATTACTTCAAGGCATAGAGATTTCTGATAGCCCCTTACTTGTTCTATGGGAATTGGCCCTAAGGTTAATTATTTGGCCTAGGTAATTAAGAACTTCAGATTTCTACTTGATCTATTTACTAGAGATGAATTAGGCATGCTTAATCACTTCCTAATGCAAGTAGAGATTTGCAGATTTACCGCATGCATAGGTGAGAGGATACCTTTTTCCTAGTGGATTAATTGTGGAATTAATTACACTAATTACATCCTAATATTTGAACAATTTGAATCTAAACATAGCTATATAAACATTGTGTGGTAATAGAATGAAATAGACTAACCTTATCACATTGTTGGCTTGATTCTATCATTCATTAACTATAATGACTTAATGGATAATTCTCTTATTGCTAATCATACATTAATCTATGATTAGGAGAGGTTAATTGTTTGCATAATTGACAATTAGAATTAAGAATGTGCAATCAAATAATCATATAGCAATTTAGAGAGTGTCTAATGAGAAATTTAACTGTGATTATGCATACTAGCAGCGGAATTATGAGAACCATAGAAGGAATTATAACATAACCTGAAATTAGCTTTATGTTACCGTAGTTTGGGCTGAATTTGAATCAGTTTCCTGATCCAATGGAGCTTCTTGTGGCGAGAATTGGGCAGCACTTCCGTCTTTTGCTCCTTCTCCAAAGGCTATGTGTGCCGGTAGCACCTCCCCAAGGTGTGTGTGTGTGTATGTGTATGTGTGTGTGTGCCGGTAGCACCTCCCCAAGGTGTATGTGTGTGTGTGTGTGTGTGTATTGAATGTGTGTGTGAGCATATATGTGCTTGTGTGTGTGTGAGCATGCTCTTATATAGGCTCACAAGCTCAAAATTTCAAAATCACCTGCTGCTTGTCTGGAGTCCACTCAAGGCTTCATGGGCAGGGTTACTTGCATGGAGTGCATGGGCTGCAAAGTGTCCCATTTGCTATTCTAACTCACTCACTCACTATCTCTCAAGCTGGGAAAGTAGCCCACGAGCCCTATCTGTGTGTGAGGGCGCCCCCTAGCTGCTAAAGTAAGCTGCCAATGGCCTGGGACCTGTTCCCACACAGCCCCTGAGCCTTGGTGCTCCCTGCACAACCTTAGGAAAAATTGTTTTTAATCCTAGACGGGCAATTCTAATCAGATTTTGATGCCAAAACTTGCTATGCTAAGCTAGAACTAAGGTGCATAATCCCGAGTACCTGCCATATTTAGCAGCCCCCGATGTCCGAAAATGCATTTTTTTCAAATTTGGGTTACGGGTGCAGTTTGTCGAGACGATCCGGGTCGAGCGACCAAAAACTTACTATTTTTGGAAATTTTCCACAAAAATGATTTTAATTCACTTTTGGAATTTTTATGACATTCTAAACATCATGGCATCGACAGATTTTGAAAAACTGCTAAAAATAGTAACTTTTTCCATTATGATTGTTTCATGGTACAATGGTGTTCTTTTAGCTCGGGATCGGAGACCTTACATCCTCCCCAATGTGAAAATTTTGAGATGTCCTCATCTCAAGAATACATCTAGAT
Organism: Adiantum capillus-veneris; assembly: GCF_014529385.1. Taxonomy (NCBI): domain Eukaryota; kingdom Viridiplantae; phylum Streptophyta; class Polypodiopsida; order Polypodiales; family Pteridaceae; genus Adiantum; species Adiantum capillus-veneris. The sequence goes on from NC_140943.1 coordinate 32,381,397, forward strand.
AAACTCTATGTTAACTACTTAGGTACATATATCCTTTGTCTAAAGTAAAGACATCCTTTGATAATAGAATAGTCTTTAGCTTTATGCGTCTTATTTTGCTGAAGTTTGATGAGATCCTGGTGCTTGAATTATTGCTCACTAGGATTAGCAGTTGCAGCATACAGAGCTGCTCTCTCATCAACTTCATCACCCACAGTTGGTTGTCTCACTGCGGCATTAGCGAAAGCTCCGCTTCCTTGTCCTATGTTTTCTCTTCCTCGGCCTCCTCTTCCGTTTGGTTGACCTAGCCCGTTGACGTTCAGAGGTATATTATTAGCACCGGATGTTTGGGAAATCCTTTTTGTACATCGGCTTTTGTAATGTCCATACTCCTGGGCACTCAAAGCATCTTATATTGGGAAACTTGGTAGATGCCGTAGTAGCTACTAACGGACGATGGTTGTATGCAGGGTCGATTGGTCTGTTACTCCAATTGTCTGGTCTGGCCCTCTTTGACAAATAGTATTGAATATCTTGGGTAGTCCTTTGAATCTCTTTAGCTAACGGTTTGGCCCTTAACAAGGCATCTTGCAGAGTTGCTGGCCTGAGAGCTTCTAGTCGGTTGTTCAAGGGGTCGATGAGTCCTTGGCAGAACTGTGCTAGTTGCTGTTCGAATGTCATCCTAGGAGCATATCTCTGAAGTGTGACAAACTTCAAGTAGTATTCTTCAACGAAAGAAGTCAGCTGTCGAAGTGAGAAAAACTCATTCATCTTCAAGGCTTTGTGAGCGGGTGGTAAGTATCGCTCCATCATAGCAGCCTTGATGTCTTCCCATGACTGGGAAGATCCCTTGATATTCAAGTCCCTGCAATGTTGTTTCCACCAGATCTTGGCATCGCCAGACAAGCGAAACATCGCAAGCATGGTTTGGTTCTCGGGTTGAGTTCCCGCAGCTTCGAAATAGTCATCCATTGCTTCCATCCATACTTACGCATCTCTCTCCACATTAACCCCTTCGACTTTAAAGGTTGGAGGCTGAGCTTGCTTAAGGAGAATCTTTTTCTCCTGAACGATGGTATATAGCGCAGTAGATGGTACCTATCCAATGGTATAAAACTCATTACTATAGCACTCTTCTCAAATGAACCTAGGATTTTCCATACTCAAGAAGAAATTGAACTTTTTGGGCTTAACCAGCCTACTTAATCTGTACAGCTATCACAAAGGATTTAACCATTCCACCATTAGTTTAAATTCCATTGAATACATCCAAAATTGTCCGATAAATAATGGTAAAAACTTTACTTGAGAGCTTTGATCCATACTTATAACTTTATGTGCATCAACAGGCTACCTGCCAGCAGCACTAGTCGCACCAACGACTTCTCAAAAAACATCATGTGGAACCCACTGAATCCCAACAAGCTCAATGAGTAAAACTCTTTAACATCACTCAGGAGACAATCCACTAGACAAATCCAATGTCATTATTCTGGGAAACATCATGCTCAAGCTTTGAGTACGAGCTATCCTACTATCCCTTATTTTTTAAAATTTCAAACAACATCATTTTCCAGTTCGTAAACCTATAACTCTCATACCAGGTGTGAGTCCCCACCCCGTCGTCTCAAACAACGGAGCTGATGGTAAACCTGGTGGCCACTAGATCTACAGTGGAAGCAAACAAAGTGGTTTATGGTTCATCTAGCGGACGATCTCTCATCACAAAGTGAGTCGAGTTCGAGCCTACTAACATTGAGATCTAGCTCCACCCCGCAGGGGAAGCGTGATTAAATTATCTAGCGATCCTAAGACCCATCTTCCAAGAGGAGAGAAGTCTCGAGTGCCTTTTTCCTGGTACTTGGTCGACCATGGGAGCTTTTCCCTTCCCATTTGTGTTGCTTGTCCCAGCCTCGCGGTTGTGGGAACCACCGAAACGAGTTCTCTTTACCAGGGCCATATTATACTCACTACTTAAATTGATAACTTGGAAAAAGAGAGCTAATATTCGAGAGCATATAAGTTCAATAAGCAAACTCCTTTATACGAGAGGTTTGATTACTTCAAGACATAGAGATTTCTGATAGCCCCTTACTTATTCTATGGGAATTGGTCCTAAGGTTAATTATTTGGCCTAGGTAATTAAGAATTTCAGATTTCTACTTGATCTATTTACTAGAGATGAATTAGGCATGCTTAATCACTTCCTAATGCAAGTAGAGATTTGCAGATTTACCGCATGCATAGGTGAGAGGATTCCTTTTTCCTAGTGGATTAATTGTGGAATTAATTACACTAATTGCATCCTAACATTTGAACAATTTGAATCTAAACATAGCTATATAAACATTGTGTGGTAATAGAATGAAATAGACTAACCTTATCACAATGCTGGCTTGATTCTATCATTCATTAACTATAATGACTTAATGGAAAATTCTCTTATTGCTAATCATACATTACTCTATGATCAGGAGAGGTTAATTTTTTGCATAATTGACAATTAGAATTAAGAATGTGCAATCGAATAGTCATATAACAATTTAGAGAGTGTCTAATGAGAAGTTTAATTGTGATTATGCAGACTAGAAGTGGAATTATGAGAACCATAAAAGGAATTATAACATAACGTAAAATTAGCTTTATGTTACCGTAGTTTGGGCTGATTTTCAATCAATTTTTTGATCCAATGGAGCTTCTTGTGGCGAGAATTGGGCACCCACTTTCGTCTTTTGCTCCTTCTCCAAAGGCTATGTGTACCGACAGCACCTCCCCAAGGTGTGTGTGTACACTGAATGTATGTGTGAGCATATATGTGCTTGTGTGTGTGTGAGCATGCTCTTATATAGGTTCACAAGCTCAAAATTTTGAAATCACCTACTATGCTGGTATGGAGTCCACTCAAGCCTTCATGGGCATGGTTACTTGCATGGGGTGCATGGGCTGCAAAGTGTCCCATTTGCTATTCTAACGCACTCACTCACTATCTCTCAAGATGGGAAAGTAGCCCACGAGCCCTATCTGTGTGTGAGGGATCCCCCTAACTGCTAAAGCAAGCTCCTAGTGGCCTGGGACCTGTTCCCACACAGCCTCTGAGCCCCGGTGCTCCCCGCACAACCTTAGGAAAAATTGTTTTTAATCCTAGACGGGTAATTCTAATCAGATTTTGATGCCAAAACTTGCTATGCTAAGCTAGAACTAAGGTGCATAATCCCGAGTATCTGCCATATTTAGCAGCCCCCGGCGTCTGAAAATGCATTTTTTTCAAAATTTGGGTTACGGGTGCAGTTTGTCGAGACGGTCAAAACTAGACGGGTGGGGCAACCAAAAGCTTCACTTTTGGAAGCTTTATGACATTCTAAACATCATGGCATCGATAGATTTTGGAAAACTGCTAAAAATAGTAACTTTTTTCATTATGATTGTTTCATGGTACAATGGTGTTCTTTTAGCTCGGGGTCGGAGACCTTACATAGGGGTCTCCCAGACGGATGATTGAGCACCACCTTTGGCTCTAGAGAGGATGCCACTGTACCCATCAACCCCTTCTCCATAGAAGGCAAGCTTCTTTCCCAGTCTTTTGCTGGAAGAATCAAGGTGATGCTCTTGGATCGCCCAGGAGTTGACCTCATTGCCTTTCCTCATTTCCTCCCAGAAGATAGAGCCCTTCTTTCGCGTCTTTAGCCCTTTCACGTTCCAAGACTCGAGAGAAAATCCTTCCATTATTGAGAGAGTGGTACGAACTCCTCAATATCTGACCCCTGCCCATTCTTTGCAACACCAAACCCAAGAGAATCTGGGCTCTTTGATATCGGGGGGCTTTTCTCGCAGCAAAACTTCAAAGAGGTTACAGAGAGGGATGCTAGAGGTCCCTCCTTTTGGTGGGGCGGGGGAAAGGGAGGTGTCTTTCCCTTTTAAGAAATAGAAGTCCACCTGTGTCATGGATTCTCTTGCCACTACTTTTACACTTTTGACCCTCTTCAACCGTGGGACTTACATGACCGACATAGTTGAGAAGGTTAGGGGTTTATGTGTGTGCTCAGAAGAGGCAAAAGCATTAACTCTGCTTGGGTACTTGGGGATTTGTGATTCAGTGCTCTGTTTCTCCTCTAAATTCTCCTGCATTTGCACATCTTCCTTGGCACCCTTGATGGTCTCTTTTACCTTTCTAGATCTTGTCTCTTCAGTGTTCTTTGTCTGTATCTCACTCTCTTCCATAGCTACATCCCTGACGTGGACTTGATGTTGTCTCCCACAATAGAATCTTTCACTTTACTATCATTACTTTCTTTAGCCTTCACGGGACAATCCTTGGCAAAGTGACGAGATTTGTTGCATTCGAAGAATGCCCAAAGTAGGTTCCAAAATTAAGAGGAATTGTTATGAGCCCAGTTCCAATGTTGATTATCATGCTCTTTGGTGGTGTCCTACAAACATTCCATCCTATACAAACCCGGTTGGAGGTTGTGCCAAGAACCCTCTTGTTAGGAATAAATAGAGGGGTTCTTAGTTGGATAGCTAGAAACTTGACCCAAGCAGGATGTATCCCTTGGAGGGACTGCCGAGTCGAATACTGGCCCCCAAGGCACCACACAAACAGTTGTCCTGTCAAATAAGAGGGGGCCTTTATCCAAGATCTTGAGGCATCCAAGTCATCCTTGAATCTAACTGAGTAGAAGCCCTTGGCGAGGTAAGTAGAAGTTTCAACTGCCCCCCCATGGCCCAGAACTTGTGGTCCCTGGATCCATTGGGTCAGATCACATCCATTTGGGACTCTCACTGAGGCCAAATACGAGTGTAAGCCTAGTTTGCATGGCAAGTTGTTACTTAATAATTGAATAAGGTGAGGTTATCAGCTCTCTTTTTGTCTCTTGCGGTTATCAAGATACTTTGGTTAGCAGGATGCCTTGCGCTTAGCGACTGGGGAAGTTTGCGCATTTTGCGGTTAGGGAATAAGTAAATTATTTGCAAAGGCTATGTTGGTTAGACAAAGAAAGTCCGCAAGTAGCGGCAAACTCTTAAGAATAATTGAAAGATTCAGTTTTGTTGAACTATAGGAGTGTCTTTATTATACAATATTTGAGAAAGAAATGTTTTGGTGATGTTTGAAGAGTTGGATGAAAGAAATTGTGCCTGGAATTAAGAAAAGAACATTGTTTTTATATGTAAAACAGTGCGGTAGTAATTAAAAACCAAGATAAAAAGTATGAGTGTGGGGTCGAAAGTGGGGGTTGGCTCAGGTTGCCAGTCAAGGATGGGTGGTTTGGATTAGTTGAGAAACTCTCCACTCCCTCTTATTAAGAGAAGCGAAATTAGAGACTCATTGTTCCAAGAGTCGAGAAGTCCCAAATATACGTGCCCTTGGAAGCTTTGGACCCGATTAGTCAGGTACTTTTCACAAGATTACTAGTTAGTTTAGACTAAGTCTTATATCATATTTATGGTTTATGGATGGTGACCGTGCCTCTTAAACGTGGAGAAAAAGGCGTTGTTTATGGATTCTAAATATGAAAATGGGATTTCATCTTTATGTTAGGAAGTAGTTTTCATTAGAATCCTTAATTTATTGACCTGGCTTGTGGTGTATGACCCTTATAACCACGAACATGATGGATAGAGGACTTCCTCTCTTCTGTTGCTCGTATCTCTACTTTGTGGAAACGGAGTAGGGTGTCGTCAACGGAGAAGGAGAATAAATGAAGGCCATCTATCAAGTGGATCCAATCTTCTCGGTTTGGGGACCTCACAATTGGTATTAGAGCTTTAGGTTTAAAGTTTGGTTTTTTAACCGTCTGTATTATTCTTGGGCTTGGTTGTATCAATACTTTCTTGACACTGTTATCCTATGTGTTTTGTAGCACAAATTTATGGACACCAACTGTTTAACTATGTTTAAGGCAACATATCACACTGCTTGCCATTCACCAATATTTGAATTATGTGAGAATGTGTTTTGTATTCTTAACAAGGTTTTTGCACCTCACATCAATTTTGACCCACAAAATACATAGTTATATACAAGTCATTGGGTTCATGGAGAACAACCTTTGGTTGTTGGGGTATAAAGCCCAATGTGGTCGCCCAGGTAAGTGGGCGGGCCGCCAGCTATGTACACATATTCTTTTGTTAAAACCTAATAATAACTCACTATGCTCTACAAATTACAGTAGAGAGAGTTCACCATATCGTCGTGCTCTTCTTCTCGCACTCTCTCTCGCGTCGCACTTCCGCTCGTACTCCTTCAACTGGTATCAGAGCTCAGATCGAGGCTCGGGGCAGCACTGCAGGAGGCTAGAGTCACCAACTCAGATTGGAGTGAAATTTGACAGGCGAAGACACGGCCCCAAATCCTGTGGGAGCATCCGAAGGGCTTGGTGTTATCAGAATTTCATTCTGAGGTCATCTCGGCCACCGTTCGGCTTCGACAAAGGTCCGTGCAGGCCATTTTCGACTACGTGGTCTCGGCGGGTGCAGATCCGACTCTGCAAATTTGGGGTTTTTGGCCTACGACTGCAGGTGCTGAGGATATCGACACTCCCAGAGTGTTGATTTGTGGCTGTCTACACATCGAAGGACGGCTCACAGCTCTTCGAGGCGTGTCACATACGACACGGGCGCATCTACACACAGACTGTAGGAGACATCCACTAGTTCATCAGGTAGCTTGTGTTTTCTGCTTGATATTCCAGATTTCATCCTGACATTGCAAGTACTTCCACATGGGATGTATTGTCAGAGATGATGTATGTTTGTTGAGGGTTTGCTGGCTGTGAGTCACACAGCAAACAACCGCCGCAGCGGTTACAACATATAGTGGGAAATTTGTGGATGTATGACTTTGTGGGAAGTCTATGTACTGTCAAATTTACTGTAGCCTTTGTTGAGGGTCGAGTGAGGTTTTATTGAGCTGGGGGATTCTCGAATGTTGAGATCCTTTCAGTGATACAGGTCTTGGAGCGATCCCTCGAGCACCCTTAGATAGGCAGCTAGGATGTATTGACTGTGAGTTAGAGAGTTGGGATTGCATCTTTGCTTTACTGCCGTTGAGGCATTGTCACAGTCTATGCTTACAGGACAGTGACAGGACAGTGAGAGACAGTACAGGTGCAGGACAGGTTTACCCGTAGCTTACAGTGTCAGAGAGACAGTGTTTTTTGAGCTGTTTTTTGGTTTGTTTTTGAGTACACTAGAGCCATTTTACAAAGGAGACTCTGCCGAAATTTATGCAGAATCTGAAGCTTTCTTGGTTCATTTGACAGGTTGATATTGGTTCAGAGGTCAGTTTACAGGGGAAACTCTGCCGAATTTTTCCCAGGAAAGTAAACCATTGTGAAGCGTAGCTATGGCTGGATCATAGGACACTGCTCTTTACAATATCAAGAAGCTGGATGGAACCAATTTCCCATTGTGGAAGAAGCAGATTTGGCACGTGTTGGTACAAAAGAAGCAGATAAAACCTATAAATCTCAAGGGGATAAAACCAGAAGATATGGACGAAGATAAATGGAGCGAAATGGATGAATTGGCACTTTCTACCATTATGCTGACTTTGGCAGAAAGCGTTTACTTCAATGTAGAAGACGAGATGTCGGCTTATCAAGCATGGTTAAAGCTGAGTGATCTTTATGAGAAGCAGAGTGCAGCTTCATAGGTATACTGGCTTAAGAAGCTTGTTGACTTGAAGATGAAAGAAGGGACACCGATGTCCAATCATCTGAATGAATTCAACACAATCTACAGTCAGTTGTCAGCTCAAGGTGTCAAGTTTGATGAACCTGTTAGAGCTATGTTCCTGTTGATCACATTGCCGGAAAGTTAGGACACTTTTCGCACAGCTTTGAGTAATTTTGTACCTCCAGATGGTTTGAACATAGCAGGTGTAGAAGGAAGTCTGCTTACTGAAGAAATCAATAGAAAGACAATGGACAAAGGCAAAGGAACAGCCTTAGTTGTTAGGGGAAGGACCAAAGAAAAGTACAAAGGTGGAAAGAGGAATCAGTCTCGTAGCAAGTCCCGCAGTGCTAAAGGCAAGAGTGACATAGAATGCTACCATTGTGGCAAGAAGGGTCACATGAAAAGAGACTGCAGAGAATGGAAATCAGAAAAAGGCAAAGAGAAAGCTAAAGACCATGGTGAGAAGAACAAGTCCTCAGTGAAGATTCAAGAAATAAATGTGACAAACACTGTTGCAGAGGATGACAGTCTAGTGTCAGGAGACATCTACTTCTTGAAGAATACAATGGACTCAGCTCTTCTTGCAGCATCTGATGGAAATGCACTGAGTGACTGGATTATAGACTCAGGGGCATCACTTCATGTGTCTCCAAACAAGGAGTGGTTTACCTCTTATGTGCCCACTAAAGATCATGTTCGGCTAGGCAATGGGCAGACATGTGAGATCTTAGGTGTTGGAGATGTTCAATTGAAGTTTCAGAATGGCTCTTCTTTCACGCTGAAGAATGTGAGACATGTTCCCGCAATTACAAAGAGCTTGATCAGCACAGGTTTACTTGATGATGCTGGCTACGTCACCACTTTTGGACAGAACATGTGGAAGATATCCAAGGGTTCTATGACAGTAGCACATGGAGTAAAGTCTGGAGGACTTTACATGATTTATGTATCAAATGTCTCTAAAAATGTAATCAATGTAACCGAGCAGCCGAACGTTTCTTTGTGGCATAGCCGGTTAGGACATATGTCCAAGAAGGGAATGGAAATCTTGTCTCGTTCTGGTTATTTGCCTGGATTTTCATTTAATGATTTTGAATTCTGTGAACATTGTCTGTATGGTAAGCAAACACAGCAGCCACATAAGCATAGAAGCAGTAGAAAAGATACACAGTTGGCACTTGTTCATAGTGATTTGTGTGGACCTATGCCTAACCTATCTCTAGGGGGAGCTTCTTACTTTATGACATTTATAGATGATTACTCGAGGAAAGTATGGGTTTACTTTCTCAAGCACAAGGATGAAGCGTTTAGTGTTTTCAAAACATTTGTGACACTTGTGGAGAATCAGAGTGGCAAGAAGCTAAAATGCTTACGCATTGACAATGGTGGAGAGTATGTTTCAAAGGCCTTTCAGGACTTTTGTGAGTCAAAAGGTATAAAACGTGAACTTACTGCTCCTCACAATCCTCCTCAAAATGGTGTTGCTGAGAGGATGAATAGGACCATACAAGAGAAGGTCAGAAGTATGTTGTCTAATGCACAGCTGCCAAATGGGTTTTGGGCTGAAGCTGTATCAACAGCTGTTCACCTTGTAAATAGATCTCCTAGCAAGGTTTTGCAGAAGGATTCAGTGCCAGAGATGGTATGGTCAGGCAAAATGCCCTCATACAAGCATCTCAGAGTCTTTGGCTGTGAGGCATATACTCAAGTTCCAAAGGAATTTAGGAACAAACTTGAGCCAAAGAGTAGAAAGTGCATCTTTCTAGGCTATGGTAATCCTGGTGAGATGGGGTACAGACTTTGGGATCCCGAATCCAGAAAGGTTGTCCGCAGCAATGATGTTCACTTTAATGAATCCAAATATCATTCTAAACCAGAGAGGGTTGAGGAGATTAGAAGAGTTGTCTTCCAAGAAGATGGACCTGCACGTGCAAGAAATAATTTCAGGGCTCAAGAGGAGCAAGGACAGGATAGAGTGGAACCACACGTTGTGGCTAAGCCTGATCCACCTATTGTGCGTAGATCTGGACGTGTCACGTGACCTCCTGATAGGTTTGTTCCATCTATGAACTATGTCATGTTGACTGAGTGCAATGAGCCTTCATGTTACAAGGAAGCAATGCAAATGAAGGACTCCGGGAATTGGCAATTGGCCATGCAGTCAGAGATGACAGCTCTGCATAAAAACCAGACATGGAAGCTAGTTAAATTACCACGGGGCAAAAAGGCTCTACCCTGTAAATGGGTTTACAGGTATAAGATCACTGCTCATGATAGTCAGCCAAAGTACAAAGCAAGGCTTGTTGCCAAGGGCTTTAAGCAAAAACAAGGCATTGACTTTGATGAAGTCTTCTCTCCGGTGGTCAAAATGACTACATTGAGATGCTTTCTTGCTTTGGTTTCCATATTAGATTTGGTGTTGCACCAAATGGATGTCAAGATAGCGTTCTTGCATGGTGATTTAGATGTGGAAATTTACATGCAGTAGCCAGAAGGGTTTGTTGAGAAAGGAAAGGAAGATTGGGTATGCCAGTTGTTAAAGAGTCTTTATGGCTTAAAACAATCACTGAGGCCATGGTACCATAAATTCCACAAGTTTATGCTTTCTCAAGGCTACAAACGTAGTGAGTTCGATCACTGTCTATATACAAAGAAGGCTAAGGATGGCAGTTGGCTGATCCTTATTTTGTATGTGGATGACATGTTGATTGCTGGCAAGCACTTGGAAGAAATTTCAGCTTTGAAGTCAAAGATGGCAAAATCATTTGACATGAAAGACATGGGTGAGGCAAGTCATATACTTGGTATGCGCATTGAGAGAGACAGATCAAAGAAGTTGATTTGGTTATCTCAAACAGAGTATATTGACAAGGTTTTGCAACGTTTCAATATGGAGAAGGGAAAGGCATTGAGTGTTCCATTTCCACCATATATGAAACTTAGCAAACAAGATTGTCCTGTGTCTGAGGAAGAACAGGCTGAAATGGATAAGATTCCAAAAGCGTCTGCAGTGGGTAGTTTGATGTATGCAATGATTGCTACTCGCCCAGACATTGCATTTGCAGTGGGAGTAGTAAGTCGATACATGTCAAACCCAGGCAAGAAACATTGGGAGGCAGTGAAAGGAATATTGAGATACCTGAAAGCTACGAAGAGTATGCGTATATGCTATGGGAGTCAGGAGGTAAGTGTAAAGGGTTTTACAGACTCGGATTATGCAGGTGACTTAGACAACCGAAGGTCTACGTCAGGGTATGTCTTTACATTGGCTGGTGGAGCAGTATCATGGCGTTCTAGATTACAAGATTGTGTTACTCAGTCTACTACAGAGGCTGAATATGTTGCAGCATCAGAGGCATGCAAAGAATCAATTTGGCTTAATCGACTAGTAACAGATTTGGGAATCAAAGAAGAGATGCCTGTGTTATATTGTGATAGTCAAAGTGCTATACAATTGGCTCGCAATCCAGTTTATCACTCAAAGACAAAGCATGTGGATGTGAAGTACCATTTCATCAGGGAAATGCTCGAGGATAAGCAACTTCAGCTTGTCAAAGTTCACACCACAGAAAATCCTGCTGATCTACTTACAAAAGGACTTCCCTCAGAGAGCTTTGCGCATTTTCGCAAGCAGTTAGGTGTAGGGTAGTACATCACTTCTCTACATCTCTTGTATATTAGCTTGTATAGTAGCTTCTCTCACACTTAAAGTACCACATTGGACTTTAAGTGGGAGGTTGTTGGGGTATAAAGCCCAATGTGGTCGCCCAGGTAAGTGGGCGGGCCGCCAGGTATGTACACATATTCTTTTGTTAAAACCTAATAAGAACTCACTATGCTCTACACATTACAGTAGAGAGAGTTCACCATATCGTCGTGCTCTTCTTCTTGCACTCTCTCTATCCGAGCACGTCACATTGAACACTTGGAGATTGACCTATATCGAATCAAGTGGGTTGAAGACTTGAAGCTGGTTTCATATTTTCAATTTTACGAAGCACCATTGACTGTCATGGCCCCTGATGGAGTCACAATTGGTTTATGACAGAGTAACATCAGTTATCTTTGCCAATCGAGTTGTTATCGACAATCACACTTGACCGACCTTCAAGGAAAAAGTTTTCATAGGCTACCTGGAGCTTCCTCTTGTGTTTCGCTTCTTAGATCCATGTCATCAACCGCCAAAGGTTTACAACATGTCAGCTGATGTGTATTACAATTATGGTTGAAGTCTATTTTATATATTCTCATGGAGAGAACTTTTGTAGACCCCTATATGACTTATTGATGAATTTTAGTAATGTTTTGCTTCAAAATAATTGTTTGACTGGTTAAGTCATTTGATTGAGTCTTAGTAGATTGAATAAGTGGTGACTAGTTAAGTTATGTGATTAGAAAAATCTATGACTGGTTAAGTTTTAAAATGTACTGGGTAAGTCATGATTGGTAAAATTATGTGGTTGAACCTTTAGTGGACTAGATAAGTCTAAGTCTGGAAAATGCCTTAGTGTTTTGGGTTATTATGAATATTAACGTTAATATATGCGTACACTCAAGAAAACCCTCAAATCACTCCTATAATGGAAAACCCTAAGAACGATGCTATTTATATGGAGATTCAGGAGAAGAAGTTATTGCTTAAACAAATGCAACCACCTTCTTTTAAAGGAGAGGGTGTTGACATTGAGAAGGCTGCAGAAGTATGGATCGAAGCTATGGATGATTACTTCTTGGCTGCAGGAGTCATTCTTTTCTATCCCTGAAATGCTTGCAAAAGTTGAAGTTGAATAAAAAACAAGCTAAACCCATGACAATAGAATTGGCTAATGGAAAAACCATGGTATCACAATATTCTGTGAGAACCCTTGACTTTGAACTAGGAGGACATGCTACTTCAGCTTTCTTTAGAACCCTACTAGTTGGGATGTATGATGGAATTCTTGGGATGGATTGTTTATCTAGGAATCACGCTAGTATCCATTGTGGCCTAGGTAGTTTGAATTTTAGATATAGTCAGGCTAAGAAGTCGAAGTACATGGAAATAATGGGATTCCAAAGATTCATTTAGTTAAAGTCAACCTTCTACTCAAAGGTATAAGGGATGGACAACAAATATTCGTGGCCAAGCTGAACAAGATCGATCCAAAATCAAGCATTGCAAAACCCTCTTGGCTTCATGAATATTCAGATGTCTTTCCTGAAGATCTCACCTCTCTTCTTCCCAATCGAGATATTGATCATGAGATAGAGATTCTTCCAGGAACTGAGCCAGTGTCAAAGAGACCTTATAAAATGGCGCTACCAGAGGCCATTGAATTGAAGGAACAACTTCGTCAACTTATAGAACAAGGATTTATTAGACCGAGTAAATCAAGTTGGGGAGCTCCACTACTCTTTCAAAAGAAGAAAGATGGGACTTTGTGACTCTACATTGATTACAGAGGACTAAATCAGGTAACGGTTAAGAACAACTATCCTATCCCACGAATCGATGAATTGCTGGACAAGCTACATGGTTCCAAAGTCTTCTAAAAGATAGATCTAAGATCTGGTTATTATCAAATCAAAATAAAGGAATCACATATTCCAAAGACAGCTTTCAACACCTGATATAGACATTTTGAGTTTATAGTAATGCCATTTGGTCTGACTAATGCTCCGGCTACATTCAATAGATTGAGGCAGGATATTTGCAGACCGTTCTTAGATGACCTTGTTCTTGTCTTCTTTGATGATATTTTAATCTACTCAAAGGATGAAGAAGAACATGAAGGCCACCTGAGAAAGGTGTTGGATATTCTTCGAGAACACAACCTATATGCAAAGATAAGCAAGTGTTCATTTTTCACTCCAAGGATTGAGTATTTGGGATTTATTGTTTCACATGAAGGAATCTTAGTGGACCCTACTAAACTTTTCAAGACATTGATGAATGGCCTCATCCATCAAATGCAAGTGATCTTAGAGGATTCTTGCGAATCACATGATGGTATAGAATCTTTATAAAGGATTATGCAGTGATTGCTTCATCCTTGACCGAACTTCTAAGAAAAGAAGTGAAGATAAGCTAGGGACCACTACACCAAGAAAGGTGTGACTACACATCACCGTGTCTAAAGCTACCAGATTTCAATCAGGCCTTTGATGTCATCACTGCTAGTGGAATAGTAGTTGGAGGAGTATTAGTTTCAAGAAGATAGACCAATAGCTTTCACGTCACGTAAGCTTAAGGTTCATCTTCATGCTCTGAAGCTATGGAGACACTACTTATTGGGAAGGAAGTTTCGACTCATAACCAACTATAAGAGCTTAAAGTGGATTTTCACCCAAGCAACCTTGAATATGCAACAAAGGCAATGGATAGAACTTTTGCAAGAATTTGACTTTGATATTATCTATCGTCCCGGAAAAGAAAACATGGTTGCAGATTCACTCAGTCAAAAACCCGTTTTGAGTTACATATTTATACCCAAAAACCCAATCATTGAAAAGATTAAGGAAGTTGCATCATCTGATCCAGAGTATCAAAGGCAGCTTAACCTTGTTTGATCTGAGGATTCAAATAATATACCTTCAATGTTACACTTTTACATGATGGACCTTGTCTCTATTATAGAGATAGGCTATGTGTACCAAAGGACCCTAACTTAAAGAAGGCTAACTTATTTGAAGCCCATGATAGCCCTACGTCAGGACACCCAGGATATGTGAAGAATCTCAATACCGTATAAAAAAGTTTCTATTGGGCTGGGAAAAAGACAGATGTTTTACACTATGTTCGTCAATGCTTGACATGCCAAAGGATTAAAGCTGAGAGAGTTAAACTTCCCGATAAAGTTCAACCATTAGAAATTCCCCAAATGAAGTGGGAGTGTATAAGTATGAACTTTGTCATGGATTACCTACGGTACAAGGAGGGTATAATTCAGTTATGGTAGTTATTGACCTACTCAGGAAGGTTGCACATCTCATAACAGTCAAGACAACCTTTACCACCTCTGACATTGCACGACTATTTGTTAAAGATATTTTTAGATTGCATGGATTGTCCAAATAGATTGTAAGTGATCAAGAAGTGAAGTTCACTTTAAATTTTTGGACCTCACTCTTAAAGGCAATTGGAACAGAATTAAACTTTAGTAACGCATACCATTCTCAATCACATGGTCAAACAGAGCGAGTCAACCAAAGTCATCGAATATATTTTTAGAGCTTATTGTAGTAGAGAGCCTAAATGATGGGCATTTTTTACCTCTAGTGGAGTATGCTTACAATGCTTCTCATCATCAAAGAATTGGTATGACCCCATTTTGTGCGTTGTATGGTCAAGAATGTGTCTCTCCACTCAACTTTTCTGACCCTACCGTCAGAGTTGAAGCGTCTAAGAAGATGCTGAAAGAAATGGAAAATGAAACAAAGGCCATTTGAAAGGATAATCAAGTAGCTCAGGATAATCAAAAGCAGTATGCAAATAGTAAGAGATCCGAAAGAAGATTCAAAGAAGGTGACAAGGTTTTTCTTCGGATTCATCCAAAGAGAAGTACCTTATCGCGTGGAAAGTACAAGAAGCTTAGCCCACATTATTGTGGCTCTTACAGAGTGATAAAGTATATACGAACCCAAGCTTACACGTTGACGTTGCCAGCTCACATCAAAGTCCACGATGTATTTCATGTAACTGTATTAAAACCCTATATCTAGTGATGATCAACTCCTCAATGATGAACAAATTGCCATGCCTACTTAAAACATCTTGGAGCTCCAACCTTCTAGAATTTTAGATACTCGAGAGAAGATTCTTCAAAATAGAGCTCTCAGAGAACACCTTGTTCAGTGGCAGGACTATCCTAAAGAAGATGCAACATGGGAAGATGAAGCCACCCTAAAGAAGGACTATCCTCACTTTTTCTTGAGATGAGGACATCTCGAATCCCTAAGTTGGGGAGATTGAAATGTACCCAACATTTTATAATAAAAGTATTTCATTTACTTTGCAAATTTTTAAGGTTCGTATTTTATTAAGTGAAAGAGCATTCTAATGGAAGGATCAGATCGAAAATTGGACTCTAGAACTATTAATTATGACCCTTATTCACTTGAAAAGAATAGGTTGATATGGTAAACCTAAGCCTCAAGACTGTATCTAGAGATAAGAGTTGACCCTTAAGAAAGGAGGAGCAATTTTAGGAAAGAGAGAGTAATTTTAGGAAAAGAGGAGTAATTTTAGAAGAGAAAGAGTAGGATGAGTACTCTTACGAAAGAAAGAGTATTTTTAGAAAAGAGAGAGGAGGAGTGTAGTTTAGAGCTTCGTTTCTTGGAAGCCAATGTACTTCTAAACTTAGAAACTTGAAATCGCACGTTGAAATTTGTGTTCACAAAAAGAAAAGATAAAATATTTTTAAACAATCACGAAAGTGCGCAACTCTTCTCTTTGCTTCCCTCTTTTCTTAGCTTGTGAGTTTGGCCTTGAGAGCCTATATAAAGACCCCTCTCCCTTCACTTTAAGGAAACACACTCTCAGAAGCGAAAGCTCTCTTGCCTTGACGTCGGAGTTACCTTCTCTCCCTCAACCTCTCTGTCTCAAGCTCTCACCCTCAAAACATCTCCATCACCAACTCTTTCTACCATCATCATGCTGCCCCTCAAATTCTTGAGTTCTCTTTCTCACTTTCTCCCTTCTCTTTCGTGATACGATGGCTCTGAAGCAAGTGACTCAAAGGTCGAAGGACACTCATGTCACTCCACCTCCAAGAAAGGTGCAAAGGAAGCCATCAACTACTCCAAACGTTGCTCAAGTGGAGGTATTGGCTGTAGAGGAAGTCGAAGCCATCCAACCTCAACCACGAGAGGTAGTTGAACGTGTTGCTAATCCGGTAAGGTGAATTTATAATTTTGCATCGTTATATATGATGACCTGTAAGTCAAGCCTAGGAATTCCCTTATACTGCCCAAGAAACGTGATTATATCACAAGAAAAAAGCATATGATTTCATAGAGTAGAGAAAGAATTGTTTGATTTATGGTTACAGTTTGATAAAATATCTCCGTTTGATATTAGAAGCATTAGGGAAAATTTGGACTCACAAAGGGGCCTTATAAGGAGTTTGACTTCCTCTCTCATGTTCAAAATAGGCGTGCGGTAATTTTTTTGCAAATCAACTCTAAACTTGACGAAGATTTGATAGTTAGAATCTACTCTTCAAGCTCTTTCTATCGATATATAGTATGCTATGAGATTCCTCATATTTTGAAAGATTCTATTTTTAATTCTCTTATGATGTGACAACTACGTTTAGAATCTAGAGAATAAAAAATAGAATCTTTCAAAATATGAGGAATCTCGTGGCGTGCTATATATCAATAGAAAGATCTTGAAGAGTAGATCCTAACTGCCAAATCTCTGCCAAGTTTAGAGTTGATTTACAAAAAAATTACCGCACACCCATTTTGGACATGAGAGAGGAAGTCAAACTCCTTATAAGGCCCCTTTGTGAGTCTAAATTTTCCCTAATGTTAGTTAATCATGTTTGAGAAATCACTTAAAGAAAACAATTGTTGAAATAATATCTGTTCTCAGATGGAACTCACAGTTAGCGAGATAATTCTCGAATTAGCGGAGAATAAGCCAAGTTATCATCTCTCTTTTTATCTCTTGTGGTTAGCAAGATACCTTGCGGTTATTACAAAGATTCCTTGAGGTTAGCGACTGGGAAAGTTTGCACATTTCATGGTTAGCGAATAAGTAAATCCTTTGCAAAGGCTCTGTATGTTACACAAAGAAAGTCCACGAGTAGTGGCAAACTGTTAAGAATAATTGAAAGATTCATTTTTGTTGAATTAGAGGACTGTCTTCATTAGACTATGTTTGAAAAAGAAATATTTTGGTGATATTTGAAGGGCTGGATGAAAGAACCAGTTCCTAGAATTAAGAAAAGAACATTATTTGTATATGTAAAACAGTGTGGTAGTAATTAGAAACCAAGCTAAAAAGTATGAGTGTGGGGTGGAAAGTGAGGGCTGGCTCAGGTTGCCAATCAAGGATAGGTGGTCTCGATTAGTCGAGAAACTCTCCACTCGCTCTTATTAAGAGAAGAAAAATTAAAGACTCATTGTTCCAAGAGTCAAGAAGTCCCAAATATACGTGTCCTTGGAAGCTATGGACCCGATTAGTGAGGTACTTTTCACAAGATTACTAGTTAGTTTAGACTAAGTCTCATATCATATTTATGGTTTACGGATGGCGGTCGTGCCTCTTAAACGTCGGAAAAAAGGTGTTGTTTATGGATTCTAAATATGATAATGGGATTTCTTTATGTTACGATGTAGTTTTTATTAGAATCCTTGATTTATTAACCTGGCTTGTGGTGTATGACCCTTATAAGGTCATGAACATGATGGATAGAAGACTTCCTCTCTTCTGTTGCTCGTATCTCTACTTTGTGGAAACGGAGTAGGGTGTCGTCAACGGAGAAGGAGAATAAAGGAAGTCTATCTATCAAGTGGCCCCAATCTTCTCGGGGTAGAAGACCTCACACTACACACCACTCGCTACTTCTCCGAGACTCACCCCACTTGACACTCCTCGCTTTGGGGCCCAAAATCCAGTGGAGACACCTGTCATCCGTACCCCCATCAAGATGCCACTTGAGACCCCTATCAAGACACTTGGAGTGACACCCAAGTTCATCTGTCATAAACGAGAGGGCTTGCCGTACTTGGTTGATATCTGGCATCATCATCTTGGATGACGACGGCAAGAAGGTGATCTCCCACATGCACGACCTTTGCTCTCAGGTGTTTCAACACTACCTACTAAACACGGGGAGTGAAGTGCCAAATAAATTAAAAGACAGAGTCATCAGCATGTTGCATGACGAGTTTCTCATGTCAAATCGGGATGAGCGTTGCAATTGATGAAGGTGTGAATGCGGGAGTACTGCAAACACAAGCGCTCTAAAGTGCAGAAAGCAATAAACCATGGGTGGAGGAGGCCGAATTGATTGGCCAAAGAATATTGGAAGAATGCAAAGAGAGCAGTGATCAAATAGTTATAATTAAGTAACTTAGCAGTATAATACATGAGGCAAAATATTTTCCACCCATGCCTTTTTGGTATAGAACCAACAAAGTAGGACACGTCATGCAACTTGATACGTTGTTCCATTAGCATGAATACTCCATCTACGTGGGTCTTTATCCACGATGGTGTGGATACAAACAAAATATTCTTCTTAACGCCAGGTACATAAAGTGTATCAACAAGTGTGAAGGAACTGCCATTTGCAGCAGTAAACACAATCTTTCCAACTCCCTGAATCGGATAAGAGACATTGTTGGCACAAGTGACTGAATTCCCATGAGGGATAGACTCAAGAGAGGTGAAAAATTCACGATGTGAGGTAATATGCTTTGTAGCACCACTATCAAAATATCACACATGTGAATCTGCAACAACTGATGTGAAAAATTCACGATGTGAGGTAATATGCTTTGTAGCACCACTGTCAAAATATCACACATGTGAATATGCATGCATCATGGACATCAAGATTGTAAGTGCACTCTACACTAAAAGCCCATTCTACATCAACATCAGTATCATAGTCTCCTTTCACAGAAGACTCAACAATGGCTGCATTTATAGTGGAACCAGCATTTGCAGTGGAACCACCCTCTTTCTTCTTAGCCTCTTTGGCCTTCAACTTAGGACACTGCTTGATCAAGTGATCATTAGAATGGCAACGCATCTTCTTTTTGCCCTCAAGCTTTTAATCGACAAAATTTAATCAGATACTTCAATACTCCACAATTTTGCTCACAACATCAACAATTCAGGTCCAATTTCAATTTTGTAAAAGCCACCAGGGTCCTGTGGACTATCTCTGGTCAAAATTATACTCTTACATTGACTCAGAGGAACATGGATCGCGATCCATGTTGGGAGGACAAACCAACTTTTCTTGGTAACAACAGAATCAACATGATTAGTAGGTCATTTGGCTCTAGAATTTCTAGAAATGGAGTTCTCGATTTAAAATTAGGTCAGTTTTGGCACTTGCTTAGAATGCTTGCCAGTTCTGGGATTTTGGCTTGATTTTGGATATCCCAATTCAATTTAAAAATGATCACTAGAGTCCCTGGATGTTCCTTAGATATGGTGCAAGTTTTGTATAAATTATGTCAGAGGAACATGGATCGCGATCCATGTACCTAATTGGCAGATTGAGCTAAAACTTAGCTTACAGCTTCCCTTCAGTTCCCTGATGTCAACTTTATAGTTTTGATGGAATTTGGACTTTTTTAGGTCAACCAAAAGTTAATCCTCTAGTATGTTCCAATGGTCTTTACCTTGAGATGTTTTTTGCCCTTTTGACCCACTTCTTGAACTTTTTTGGCAATAGTTGTTGTTGGAATTAGGGTTGCAAAGAAACGCACACAGCTTGGAGCAGACGAAGGAAGCTCAAGGCACACAATAGAGAGCGTGTTACTTAGTGTGCAATGGAAAGATAGATAGCCCTAGAGTGATGGGCGTATATACAATGCACGGGGGGAAAAACCTCCTAAAGAGAGAAAAAATGCCCCGGCGTTCCTAGTGTGTTCACACACATCACTACCACATGTATATGGTAACAAATCCCCCCTGGAGTGATGCGGTGAACGAGAGCTGGCACATGAGTAAAGGGAAGTGCCATGCCCTAAGGACATGATCAGTCCACAAAGGGGAGTAAGCCCAAAGCTTTGCGGAAAGCTTCAAGCTTCTCACGAGACAATGCCTTTGTGAAAAGATCTGCAAGGTTGTCCTGTGTTGGCACATAAGCCAAGCTGATCTCTCCTGCTGAGAGCCTCTCCCTGACATAGTGGTAATGCACCTCAATGTGCTTTGTGCGAGCATGAAAAATTGGGTTCCTCGCAACTGCCAATGCGCTCTGACTGTCAGTGTAGATAGTGTTGGCAGTGTCCTGTCCAACACCCAAATCGGCCATAAGGCGTCTGAGCCATACACACTCAACCGTAGCTGTGAAGACTGCCCTATACTCAGCCTCACAACTCGAAGTGGCCACAGTAGGTTGCTTCTTGCTCAACCATGATATACACAAACTGCCAAACATGAAACAAAAACCACTTGTGGACACTCTCGTGTCAAAACAACCAGCCCAATCTGAGTCCGAAAAAGCATGTAAGTCTGGCGGCAATGATCCCCCCTTGGGATAAAACAAGCCAAGATGTAAAGTGCCACTAAGGTAGCGGAAAATCCGCTTGACAGCTTGCCAATGCTTAGACCCTGAGCTATGCATAAATCTGCTGACCTGTGAGACTGCAAACTGAATATCCGGCCTCATGTTGCATACATAAATGAGACAGCCAACAACAGTTTGGTAAAGAGTGACATCAACAGGATCTCCAGCATCATGTAGACTCAACTCAAACCTATTTCCATGGGAGTGGCAATAGGTTTGCAATCCTCAAGTCCAAACTTACATAGCAATGTCTCTATGTAACTTTTCTGACACAAGGCAATACCACCATCACACTGCTTAAACTGTATACCCAAGTAATGATGCAATAGCCCCAAATCTTTCATCTTGAAAGTAGCATTCAAATCAGACTTAAATTCAGCAGTATGTCTCTCATTTGGTCCAGTGATCAGCAAATCATCAACATAAAGAACCACAATGAGAAGTACATCACCCTCACGCTTTACATACAATGTGCTTTCTGTTGGACTGTTACGAAATCCTTGTTTGACCAAATGAGTGTCAGCTTTCTCATACCAAGCACGAGGAGATTGCTTCAACCCATACAAAGCCTTATTACATTTGCACACTTTGTCCTCTTGTCCTTTTATGACAAAACCGCGAGGCTGCGTTACATAAACTTCCTCAAATATGTCACCATTCAAGAAAGCAGTAACAATGTCTGATTTATGTACATCCCAACCAAAATGAGCTTCCAATGCACATAGAAAATGCATAGTAGTCATACGAAAAGTGGGAGCAAAAGTCTCTTCATAATCTATGCCCTTTTGCTGTGCATAACCCTTTGCAACAAGTAGAGCCTTATGGCGATCAATCTCACCATCCGGCTTGCGTTTCAACTTGTAAACCCACTTCGTACCAATGGCCTTTTTACCGGGAGGCAAATCACATAAAGTCCATGTGTCATTTTCTATAAGTGCATCATATTCTGATTGGATGGCAGCCATCCAATTTTCTGAATTCTGTGCTTCATCAAAAGACAGAGGCTCCTCAACATCATGTAATCTAGACACAGCCAAAGCATAACAATCTGATGCATAAGATGCATGGCGAGAGCCTGAACGAGTACGACTAGACAAAGGTGCATCCAATTTATTGTCACGCAAAGTGTGCACCAGCCATTTTGGCATACCTCTAGCCTGCTCATTTTCAGCCCTTTCCTCATCAAGTACATCATGTACATCTGCATCAGTAATAGGCTGATCTAAAACATTTTCAGAAACCCCCATAGGATGTACATTTGACTCATTCGAACTTACATTCGTATTTCCACCACTCAAAAGAGGCAACAAAGTGTCATAAATGTCCGATGAGGTTACATTACTGTCATTAGTACATGATAGCAAGGGTTGAACAGAATCTTCCACAAACACTACATCCCGAGAAACCAGAATACGTTTTGTTTGCGGATGATACAACCTGTAACCTTTGCTTTCAGTACTATAACCAACAAAAATACATTTGACAACCTTATCATCCAATTTTCTGCGTTGCACTTGTGGCACCAAAGCATATGCCAAAGAGCCAAAAACACGCATGTGCTCAATAGAAGGATTTCTAGCATGCCATGCTTCATATGGAGTAATAGACTGCAAATCTTTCATAGGACACCTGTTAAGTACATAAGTGGCACACATGATGGCCTCAAGACAAGAAGAATGCGGCAAAGCTTGACTTTTGACCATACATCGTGCCATTTTCATCAGTGACCTGTTTTTCCTCTCAGCAACACCATTTTGTTGAGGTGTATAAGGCACTGTACATTGGTGTTTTATCCCACGACTAGCCAGAAATGCATTAAATTGATGAGATATATACTCCCCCCCTCGATCGAAACGGAGGGTGCCCATAGTACATTTTGAGACATTTTCAACCATAGCCAGAAATTGTTTGAAGCACATAAAAACTTCGGACTTCACTTTAAGTGGAAATACCCATGCATGCCTAGAGTCACGAAGTACAGGTAATTGCCCAAGGACGGAGTTTGCATGGTCCCACAAACATCACTATGCACAAGCTGCAACCTGCATGTGGCCCGAACTAAACCATCCTTTGGAAATTTAGAACGCTGCATCTTACCCAAAATACAGCCTTCACAAACATGTTTGACAGGTGCTTCAAGAGGCGGCAAAGAAGCAACCATATCAAATTTCTGCAAACGCAGCAAACTGGCAAAATTTAGATGACCAAAACGTGCATGCCAAAGTTTTGCATCTGAAATAGCCCTTGAATCTGCAACAGCATTTGCAAAATTTTGTCCACACTTGTCATACAAAGTGAGCTTATACAACCCACGACACAAAAGGCCAGATACAACAATTTCATCATCAAAACTGAGATCATGAACTGTACATCTATCATCCACAAATTTGACTACAAGTCCAAGTCTAACAAGTGCGGATACAGACAAGAGATTCTTCTTGATCCCAGGTACATAAAGTGCATCAACAAGTGTGAAGGAACTGCCATTAGCAGCAGTGAGCACAATCTTTCCAACTCTTTGAACTGGATAAGAGGCGTTGTTGGCACAAGTGACTGAATTCCCATGAGGGACAGACTCAAGAGAGGTAAACAATTCACGATGTGAGGTAATGTGCTTTGTAGCAGCACTGTCGAAATACCACACATGTGAATCTGCAGCAACTGACAAGCATGCATCATGGACAACAGGATTGTAAGTGCACTCTGCGCTAAAAGCCCATTCTGCATCAACATCAGCATTATAGTCTCCTTTCACAGAAGACTAAACAATGGCTGCATTTGTAGTGGAACCAGCATTTGCAGTGGAACCACCCTCTTTCTTCTTAGCCTCTTTGGCCTTCAACTTAGGACATGACTTGATCAAGTGATCATTGGCTTTACAATAATGGCAACACATCTTCTTTTTGCCCTTATCACCAGAATTGCCAGACGAAGTGCTGCTAGCAGAAGCATTAGGAACAGAATTTTTGCCACTCGCAGCAGAACCATAAGAAGTGGCTGCATTACTGTTACCACCCTTTCTTTGAGAAGCAATAAAAGCCTGTTCAACTGCACGCTACCTAGTCCTGTTTTTTCTGGAAAGTGACTCTTGCAACAAACTTGACAACTTCAAGATTTCCTTGGGTCATAAGTCTCCAAGTACTAGCAAAAGTCTGGTAGGAATATGGTAAGGCATCAAGAACAGTCTGCACAAGGGAACTGTCTGAAATGACTTCACCTGCAGAGATAAGATGCTCATTGATATCCTTGACACTAGCAAGGAAAGTGTCCATATCATCTTCCTCATGCATAATCTTCGACTCCAGCTCTTTAAGCTTATACGCAACAATTTCATCATCAAAACTGAGATCATGAATTGTACATCTGTCATCGACAAATTTGACTACAAGTACAAGTCTAGCAAGTGAGGATACAGACAAGAGATTCTTCTTGATCCCAGGTACATAAAGTGCACCAACAAGTGTGAAGGAACTGCCATTAGCAGCAGTGAGCACAATCTTTCCAACTCCCTGAACTGGATAAGAGGCGTTGTTGGCACAAGTGACTGAATTCCCATGAGGGACAGACTCGAGAGAGGTAAACAATTCACGATGTGAGATAATGTGATTTGTAGCACCACTGTCGAAATACCACACATGTGAATCTACAGCAACTGACAAGCATGCATCATGGACAACAGGATTGTAAGTGCACTCTCCGCTAAAAGCCCATTCTGCATCAACATCACCAACACGGTCTCCTTTCACAGAAGACCGTGACTCAACAATGGCTGCATTTGTAGTGGAACCACCCTCTTTCTTCTTAGCCTCTTTGGCCTTCAACTTAGGAAACGACTTGATCAAGTGATCATTTGCTTTACAATAATGGCAACACATCTTGTTTTTGCCCTTATCACCAGAATTGCTAGACGAATTGCTGCCAGCAGAAGCATTAGGAACAGAAGTTTTGCCACTCACAACAGAACCATAAGAAGTGGCTGCATTGCTGTTACCACCCTTTCTTTGAGAAGCAATAAAATCATGTTCAACTGCACGCTGTCTAGTCCTGTTTTTTCTGGAAAGTGACTCTTGTAACAGCAATGTGCATAATGCATCAAACTTGACAACTTCTGGATTTCCTTGGGTCATAAGTCTCCAAGTACTAGCAAAAGTCTGGTAAGAATCTGGTAAGGCATCAAGAACAGTCTGCACAAGGGAACTGTCTGAAATAACTTCACCTGCAGAAATAAGTTGCTCATTGATATCCTTGACACTAGCAAGGAAAGTGTGCATATCATCTTCCTCATGTATAATATTCGACTCCAGCTCTTTACGCAGCAAAGCAATTTTAGCCTCATTGCGGCTTGCATAAAGACCTGCTAGAATATCCCAAGCCTGTTTTGCAGATTTTGTTGAACGGATGTGAGTAACAATGGTGCGCTTCATTAGACAACGCACTCAATGCATGAGCCTGCGCATCCTTAACATCCCAATGAGCTTGTTCTGCCGTAGGCAAAACAACTCTAACAGCAGCAATCCTTGCAGCAAGACCTGCAACATCCTCAACATCGCCTACATCTTCAGAACTAGGATGTACATCAATGCCCTGCACAATGTTCTAGACACCCTTTGACACAAGAACATGTTGCATCATATAAGCCCACATAGGGTAGTTGTCCCCATCCAACCTGTCCTCAACAGCAAACATCTTGAACACATCTGTGTTGTTGTTGTCAGCCATGGTAAATGCTGCACCTGATGTGAAAACTACCCAAAAATAGGAGAAATGGAGCGCGAACAACCTATGCTATATAGCACAAATCGTAGAAGACTATAAGGCACCTGTTATGCAGAAAATGGCACTGACAGAAATTCTGCACAAAATGACGAAATAGCCTATGCAGTACTGCCTGTAGTGGAAATGGAGGCCGAAATGAGCCCAAATCAAAAATCTGAGCAGACAGAGCTCTTTGAGATCTCCCGAAATATTTGTCGATCTGCGAATGCTCGCCAAAGCTCACTGAAATAGGAGAAAGTGAGCAGGCGTGTGCTGGAGCAGCTGGCGACTAAGGCCGGGAGGACGCAACCTGCTCTGATACCAATTGTTGGAATTAGGGTTGCAGAGAAACACACATAGCTTGGAGAAGATGAAGGAAGCTCAAGGCACACAATAGAGAGTGTGTTACTTAGTGTGCAATGGAGAGATAGATAGCCCTAGAGTGATGGGCGTATATACAATGCACGGGGGAAAAAACCTCCTAAAGAGGGAAAAAATGCCCCGGCGGTCCTAGTGTGTTCACACACATCACTACCACATGTATATGGTAACAATTGTTTAGGGAAAAGTACTTCAACTCTTATCACTTGTCCACTTGTCAAATATTAGCTCAAAATCCCCAAAAGGTACATGGATCGCGATCCATGTTTGACATCATTTTGACATGAGATTTGGTGAGTTTGTAATAGTGGTTATGGTGATACTTTTCCCCAAATCTTTTTGGATTTGACCCACTTTTTCCAGGACAAAAGCAAGATTTTGTGTCTGCTTTGCGGTTTTTTGCAAACAACTATTTTTGGTGTTTTGATCAGATTTTTACATTTTTTTGTTGTAGACCCTTTTGGAAAAGTTGTTTCCTCAGTTCTCAAGAGTGTACTGATCAATTATCCTATACAAATGTCAACCAGGTACATGGATCGTGATCCATGTTTGGTAGCATCTGGTCATGAATTTTCTCCTGTTGGTTCCTTGTCTTTAATTGAACCCAATTCTCACCCCTTTTTGAATTTGGACAAATAAAAGTTCAGTCAAATTTTCTTAATTTTCATGGTTTGTTCAGCTTAGCCCAAGTCCTTGGTTTGGATGTTCTTTTAGCACCCTAATTTTTACCAAAGTCAAGATTCTTGTGTTTGAGAGTCAGTTCTAAAAGCAATGGAGACAGTTTCTATTCAATTGGCCTAAAAGGTATATGGATTGCGATCCATTGCAATTAGCACAATGTAAATAGTCACTAGAACTGTTTTATGAAACTCATGCCACTCCATCCAATTTTTTCTTACATGTTGAGAAGAACCAATAGTGTCTTCAGTTTAACAACTCTAGCCCCTTCATATAGTGGTATGTAAGCCTTACGTTTCATATCATTAATCACAAGCCGTTCTGAGTCCAAGGTTGTTTCATTCATTTTGTCAATTTTTGGCTCATACATATCTTGTTTAGGGTGATGTTGTATGTCGACACCATCTAAGATTGATGACGCTTTAGACATAGTTGTGTTTTCTAGTTGAATGGATTGTATGCGAGCACTTCTTTTAAATTAAATGATTGATCCATGATGTCCTTTGTTTTAGTTCTAAAGAATTGATCACTTATGATTTTTAGTACAAGTCCAACAAAGTGAGAAAGACATGTTTTACTATTATTGTTCATACATATTGATGAATTGTAATTGGAAATAATTCGATCTTTAATTGATGGACAAAATTGGTTGTATTTGTGGACATGCTACTCTGCAACATGCCATGTTTGATGCATAGTCCATTTGCATTGATTACAAGGGCATGAAACCTTGACCAAAAGATAGGCATCTCAATTGGACATCTCCACACCATTGTTGCTACTTATAATGCTTGTGGACACAATCATAACATAAAATTAATTTCAAACCTATACTTCACATGAAAAACACTGCACAACTCTTAACCTAAACTTAATCTTAAACACTGTGCAAACCTAAACCTAAACTTAACCTACAAAAATGCAAATGGTCTTCTAAAACCGTCTTATGCACTTGCAGTTATTGCCATTTGTTTCCATTGATGGTTTGATCAAGCCATGTGGGAAGCGACGTTGGAAGTGACAAGCAAAAATGGAAAATGCGCAAACGTAAATAGACTTCCAAAATGGTTTGCACATTTGCAATTTGTGCTTTCCACTTTATAAATGAATTTCCCTATTGCCTAGTGATGGTTTAAGCAAGCTATATGTGACCTTGTCAGCATAAATGGAAAGATGTTAAGCCATTCATGAAGTTCATTTGTATTTTTACTCTTAGAAATGCAAATGGAATTTAGAAACAACTTGTCATCTTGTCGTTTGGGCTAACAAGAATGCATACGGCTTGCCAAACGATCAAACGCAAGTGTGCAAGCCATTTTTGAAGTTTGTTTGTGTTTTCAAGAGAAAAAATGCAAGGAAACTTCAGACATGGCTTGCCACCTTGTCATTTATGCTTGTCTCTTTGTATATGGCTTACCCAAACCATCAACCTTAAGGACAAGGGCAAGCAATATGCAAAGTTGTCAACTCAAATGACAAGATAGCAAGCCATTCCTGAAGTTCGTTTGTGTTTTATTGCTTAAAAATGCAACGGACTTCAAAACGGCTTGTACACTTGCAATTGATGGTTGCTACTTTGCATATAGCTTAATTACTTGACTATTGATGGTTTAAGAAAGCTGTATGCATTCTTGTTAGCACAAATGGTAAGATGACAAGCAAAAATTACAAGCGAACAATCTATTTCTGAAGTCCGTTTACGCTTTCTCTCTTAAATACGCAAACAAACTTCAAGAATAGTTTGCGCACTTACCATATGTGCTTGTTGCTTTTCATATAGCCTACCCACTTGCTTATTGATGGTTTGGTCAAGCAGTATGAATTCTTGTTTAGCACAACCGACAAGATGGAAATCCATTCAAATGGACTTCAAGAATGACTTGTCATCTTTCCATTTGTGCTAACAAGATCATGTACGGCTTGCCCAGACTATCACTAAGTAATAGGGAAATCCGTATGCAAAGAGACAAGCACAAATTGCAAGTATGTAATCTGTCCCTGAAGCTCATTTTTGTTTTTAAGAGTAAAAACATAGATGAACCTCAATACATTGGTTTAGAAAATCCATATGCAAGTGTCAAGCACATATGGCAAGTGTGCAAGCCGTTTGTAAAGTCTGTTTACATTTTTAAAAGACAAAATCCAAATGGACTTCCGAAATAGCTTGCACACCATATGTGCTTTCCATTTTCCATATGACTTATCCACTTGCCTATTAATTGTTTGGGCAAGCTATGTGCTTTCTTGTTAGCAAAAACAATGTTAAGAAGTGCACACTGCGGCTATGAAAGCGTTTGGATCCTCTGGCTGTGAGGGTTCGAAGCAAAATCAAGCAAATGGGAAATTATTCAAAGAAAAAGACACACATAGAATGAGAAAAACTCAACCCATGAAAGCTGAACTTAAAAAAAATAGCCAAGCTCAACTCAAAACTCTTGTATGTGTGAAGATTTGGTGTAGCCTTGCTCCCAATTGCACAGATGTAGTGCTCTTTTGCCTTGATAAAATCCCTAAATTAACACTTCTATTCTTCATCATGACCATTTCATCGAAGCTTCAAAGCTTCATTAGATAAGCCCATGTGATTATTTGAAGAGTAAAAAACCTGGCCTCATAGCCTAGCTCCAACATGTAGTGGAAACATCACGTGACTGCACTAGCACCTTGATTTAGAAATTCTTTTCTTTTACGACCAAAAGAGCTCTTTCCTGGCTCTATAAACTCATCCTCAGCTTGAGCAAGGATGGAATCATCATTGATGTGGAATTTTGAGCTATTTTCTACGATTGTTAGGCTATTTTCTATCATTTAATGGCCATTTTTAGCGCACAAATTCCCAAACGACTTGGGAAAATTTCCTAAAGTTGTGGAAAACTCCCATTGGGCAATTCATGGTGTACCTCATTTTACCACTTGGCAAGCACTTTGGGCACATCTTTTACGGCCACGCGCAAAACTTGCTATCTTTGGCCAAGGTCGCCTTAATTGAACTTTCTAGGAAAAACGAGAGTGCCACTATGAAACACTTGATATTTGTACATTTCTAAAGAAAATTAGTCATATTTTATTGAGAGAAAACATGCCATAGTGCCACATCCAAGGTCTCTCCTCCTCAATAAGGTATGCACATAATTATGACCATTACATTTGTTTTTGCATATCACACTATGTACATTGTAGCATTTGGTCCCATATATTAAAAGCATTAACAGTGAGGTAGATATTTTAGTTTCATAGTATGCATGTGCCACAACATGGCATCCAACCCATCTTCAATGAAGTTTAGTGCATCATAATGTCTTCCTTCATCCTCATCGGATTCCATAGTAATTTCATCATGAGACTTATTTTGACTTTCTTGCAAGTCAAGCGAATCTCTGTCAACTCCTGTTTTGAACAAATTGACCCTTTTTCCCGCAATGTGAGTCCTCCCTTTTTCCTGCAATGTGAGTCCTCGTTTTTGTCCCATCCAACCCATGCAAAGTGTAAGTTGCATTCCCATGTACATGCTTAGCCACATAAGGACCAAACCATCTCTTTGAAATCTTTCTTGTCATTGAAGGTTCATTTTCAAGACTAGTAGATTGTCATACACCAATACCTAATCACCTTGCTCAATAGATCTAGGTATGAGCCTATGTCTTTTGTCAAACCTGTCTTTATTCTTTAACCTTGCATCTTTCAATCGTGCTATTGCAATATCAATATCTTGAGGCCTTCTTTCTAATTGTTGTGTGCGAAAATCAAGAAGGTCTTATGTACTCATTCCATCCTCCCAAGGCAATAAATTCCACATGGCAATTACATCCTTGGCATTATAGGTTTCTGACCATACATCAACTCAAAAGGCATATAGCCACTTGTAAAATTGAACTATGAGTTGCACGATCAGTCATAAAGCATAAGGAAATAACCTAGGCCACTCCCCCAATTTACCTTTTCAAGACTTAGCAAAATATTTAATCATAGGAGGAAGCCCATACTCTGATTTAGCATTCTGTTCAGGATTGTAAGGAGTAGTGAGAGAAATTTTAATGCCCAACATAGAGAAAAATTCCCTAGCTTTGTCAGCATCCAACTTACCCTTGTCATCTCTTATTTACCCAACACATCCATAATGGCGAATTACATATTCCAAGAGGAACTTACATATCCCTTCCATGCTTTTTGTTCTTAGAGCACGACCTTCAACCTGCTTGGTTAAGTCTTCTCGTGCAAGCACTATGTATCTCATTTGCCATAATCCCAATGGCATAATAACCGGACCTATTACCCACTTATAGTGCATGGCCAATGGCACAATGATGCACATTTGAGTGCATTTGGTAGGTTTCACAACTCTCCACAAAGTGAGATACATCTACCTTTCCACCGATACCTCTCTTTCATTTTAGTAAAGGTGGTCCATACACCTCTATGTCTAGGATAAAGACCCTCATGAAACCTTTTGATAAGCTCATTTTGAGTGCCCTTATCATTCAAAACTCTCAATGGAATTCCATTTATTTCTTTTGGATACTTGCATAAGTACCCATCTTTCAATAAGTATACTATAGGCTTTTCTACATATTCTTTTGAACTCTTGATCAATCCAACCTTCTTGCCTTGTCAAAGTGCTTAAATAGTGTCTAATATCCAATCACCTTGATATAGGTCCTCTATAAAAGACTCAAATGCACTTGACAAGAAAACATGATCACCGTTGGCATGAGAGCTACAATTAAACGTCATTCCTATATCATCACCCTCGATGACCATTTCTTCTTCATTTCCATGCTCTAGAAGACATATCTGCAACTAGATTATCTTTACCACAACATGCTTAAATTTTGGATTCAAAAACTTTATGTAGGAAATCCATCTTAACATAGCAATGTTGGGAGTTGAGAAGCTTGCGATCATTCCAACAAGGGGTAGACAATCAATCTCCGCTATTACATTTGCTCCTATCAAATACTCTTTATCACATTTTATTGTTGTGACTGCTCCCCATAATTCCCTTTTTACATGTGGATAATTGTGTTGACAAGCACTTAGGACTTTTGCTCCAAATCTCACCACATATTGCTTGCAAATCTCCCATCCAATTCTTGTGGTGTTAGTATCCACCGTCACAATTACATGTCTTTCACATTTATAGTTTACTTTCCTTAAAGTTGGAGACATAAACAGAAAGTCCTTTAATTTCCTCATGGCATGTGTATGCATTTCTTTCCATTAAAATTTTTGGTTATTTCTCAAGAGTTGATACAAAGGTTTTGCTACATGCACATAACATGCAATCCAGATAACTTTAAACACACATGCACTCAAGAACCTTTGAACCTTAGTCACATTAATACATGTCTCTTTCATTCGTTGAATTACATCAAGCTTTGGCGGACAAGGTCTTCTACCATATGGTCCACACATGTGTCCTACAATAAGAACCTCATTCACACCAAACACCGACTTTTACCCAAACAAGGGAAGGTTCACTTCTTCCAACCTTGACAAGATCTTATCACAATCATTGATATGATTTTCCATATACTTGCAGCACCTCCTTGATTCCGGAACCACATTTATATCACTTAGATCACATCCTTTGATCGAGACGTCAACAAAAAAGGGCATCTTAATTTGAGGTATGAAGTCTCGTAAGATTTTGTTCATTCCATTTATCATATATGCAACTGAATTTGTTGCTCCTTGAGTTAAGGTGCACATCTTACCAAACCCAAAGGTTTCTTCATGGTAGTCAAGTTTGTGCTTTCCTTTGCTAGGTGGAATTGATCATACTATGAGTACAAATACCCCATAAAAGTATCTCCCTTCTTGCAAAGGCCTTTGCAAACTCACCTACAATTGGCCATGTATCAACATTTTTTATTGTAACCTTGTTCACATGTTGCATATCTTGGATAAAGCGTAAAGAAACATTTTTCTTTGGAACCGTGAACCACCTGTTTGTCTTTGTTCTGTTGATTGACCCAATGGTTGCCCCTTTTTGTCCTAGCCTTGTAAGGTTTAACTTTAGCTCTTGCATTTCTTTGACTTAATCATCTAAGATGGAGCCGCATTCTAGCAAAGGCAATTGCTTTGAGATGGGCAACAAGGTTAGACCATTTTAAGTTCTACTTATATTTTTGTCTTTCAATTTTCATTTGAATAATATTTCTATGTTGTGCAAAGCAAAGTGCTTTGATACACTTACTACAAAGCAAGGCTTCTATTCCATGCCACAAGTGATAGTACTATCCATTGATTTAGGATCAAGGATAATGGCACACATGTTTGGAACTAAGAGGATATAAGCTCACAGTTATGGTTTTCAATGACCAATCGTGATGTGTCCATGCCAATACACATTGTGCAAGGCACATATGAAATTTTCACACATTGTGGAGACCGTCATTGAAGCCAAGGGCTTATCACACTATTGTTTTGCTATGCATGCATGCATGCCAATATTGTGGACTCATTCCACTAAAGCATGGTTTACACTTTTGCTCTATAATATCAATAACTCTGTTAAGAGTTGAGGATAGTATAGTTCCTTGTGATTATTGTATATGACTACAACGGCGGGCAATTTTTGTGGAAAAGGTGCTGGCATTAGAGATAATGCTTTCGGTGGATAACAAGTAGACATGGCCACACTATCATGCAAATAATTCATGGGATGACATGAATAGACTTAGAGAGCCTTAACATCGGTGATATCTTGTTTGAACACACAAAAAACTTTAGGATGACTACCTTGTTTGGGGTTTTGACTATTTTTCTCTTCTTTGAGTCATGGAGACAATCTATGATTTGTTGCAAGCAGTGATTGTGTCTCTAGGAGTGGTAATTTTAGGGGTATGACCTAGATACTATATAATTACTCCATAGGTGTTGAGGTTCATGGTATGATCTCATCACAATTGTACTTTCAAGCAACGAAGTTCACAATCTATCACAAGGGGTAGTAAACATAGTCTAAACCAAGGGGTTTAACATTCCAAATTTTAACCAAGGGGTTTGGATGCGGCAAAGGAAACACCCAGGGTTACCAGTACAATACTGCTTGATTTTCACTATTCTTTCAATTAGTGTTACTAGGTCTTTTCAGGTAAGCGATTTGGTCATGTGCATTTGACTACAGGTAATTGAACACTGTGTTCAAACTCTAGGTATGCATCTGATTTGGTTTTTCTTTCATTTTCAAATATGCTTTGATTAATTTTTCCAAGTAGGATGTATACACTTCTATGTTTTCATCCATTTTTCTCTTCAGAGATATGACAAGGTCATGTAGGAGCAAAGTATTTTGGACCGTAGTGTCCAAAATACAGTTTTGCATTATGCATTTATGGACCTACATGTTTGGTTTGGCACATGTTGTCACATGGGATACAACATGGTCTAGGAACTCAAGGAGTTCAGTTTAGCTAGTATGGAGTAAGGATAATGAGGGTCCCTCTCACTCATATTTTCTTCCACACACAAGTACAACTCGTACTCGAAGGATGGTCTTCCTTTAGACATCCTTATATGAGACAAATTCCACATGTGGAGAATATGAGTCTTTGGAACTGACATTGGCGCCCATTATTTGAATTATGTGCTGTGAGAAAGTCCTAGGTGTTGGTCAAATTCATTTATTAGACCATTTGGAGCACATTGTATGAGGGACAATTTCAATGGCAAAAAATTATCGGAGTAAGACTTGTTAAGGTTACAAGTATTGTTAAACAGCTTTAACGGATGGTTGTTTATACACATAACAAAGTTATGTTTTGTTATTGAATCAATTCATTTGGCACCTAGATGTGATGGATTTTTACATTATATTATGGTCCAAATATGTTGAAAGGGTTTCGCGTAATAAGTATTTAGCTCTTTTCTTGTGAGTTGTGAGCATAACATTAGCCATAAGCATTGGCAAGTACAGTCATGGATATGCAGGTTCAAATCTCTTTTTCCTAAATGCATGCCCACTAGGTGTTATGGGCCCTAGTGGAGCAACATGCACATTCATGCTATTAGTAGCTTCTCAAGCATTTCACACTCTATGTGCACTCTCTCTATGAGATTAATTATAGATTTATCAATCACCGATAGAGTTCATGGCTTGATTTGGGTGCTTGTAGGTCAAATCACTAAAGTTAACCAAGATGGTTGTTCTTAACACTACTAATTAATCAACATTGTTGCAAAGAATTGTGATCCCTGTTTACCAGTCATTTTGGCGGACTATTTGTAAACAATGGGAAAACACATCTCAAATTTCCAGTCATCCAGAGAGGATAGATATATTACAAGGGTTAATCTTGTGCTAAAGGGTGTGGTCAATGCGTACGTTAGCACCAAGCAATCTAATTGGAAAGTTTGTTTCTCTAGTTGGATTTTGCTTACCATGAGGCAAAGCATGGTGCAAGGCTAAGCTTAGTCTCTTCATGTTTACATCAAACTCTCAACCTCGATCAACAATAACGGTGGGGTTGTATACTGATGCAGCTTGATAACAAGTCAAGGACTTATACTTTGCTAATGAGTTACGTTAACCACTTACTTTCATAGAAAGTCGAAAGAGGTACTTTTTGGGGTACATCTTTGTTGTGATAACTCACTTAGCATGCTCAGGTGAGTTCTAAATGGAGTCTACATGCTATGGTGGATATGGGCCGGTTACACAAGATGGTTGCAAAGTGACAACAATGTGGAAAATCAAGATTCTCTTCTTAATTTCATTGAACCTCCTATTGTACCATGCTTGGATCAAAAGGACAGTTGTATCCATGAAGGATGCCACTGCCAAAAACATTAGTGTTCTTTATGATGCAATCACCACTTTTGTTTTCGAGGATGAAACACGTCTCCAAGGGGGAGTAATGTAATGCCAAGGGCAAACCTAGAGGGGTCACGGACCCAAGACAAGGGTTGATTGCTACGTGTGGACATGGGATTTTAAATCTCACGTCCAATGGCCTATATAAAGGGTGGTAGGGTGGAGAATCCTCATGGTAGTTCCATGGGTTCTTACACTTGATTTACCCTATGCATGTATTCGAGGTACGAGATGGCATAGTCTCGGTTTTGTTTGTTGGTATGCATTGAGAGAGAGACAAGACGTGTCTCCTTTGCGTGTGAGCTCCACCATGCTCACGAAACAGAGCATTGAGATATGCAGGACATGCTAAGAGACTTTGTAGAGAGAGAGGTAGAATGACGGTGTCTAGTGAGACACATGAGGTGTTGTTAGAGTCTGTGCAGGCAGAGATAGAGCGGGTTTGCTCCCTAGAGACACATGCAGAGATGATGAACATGGAGTCCTTTGATATGCTCATCTTAGAGGTTGATGAATTGATGTCAGGACACATGGTTCCGCCTATGGGTGATAAAGACGTAGCCATCCTAGTGTCGCGGCGCCATCAATACGTGATGGGTAGTCTTGATGATGCACTGCATGCAGATGGTGCAAGGGAGGCTAGGGCAGCCACGTTTGTGCAGATTTCATCTGTGTTCAGGCATCTCATGTACAACTTACTAGTAACATCAAATAAGCTGTATTTTGGGAATAAACAACGCTCCGCCCATAAGCTTAGCAATAGAATCCACATGGCTCTGAAGCCATAGTGAGAGGTTCTTAAGTGTGAACCACACTAGACAAAAGCTCTTTATCTCTTCATTTGGGCAAAATTTGGGCGTCCAAGGCATGGCATACGCAAAGTATGAAGCTCCCCATATGCCTCCTCTAATAACAAGGTCCTGCACCGTATGCTCAGATAGACACTCAGCCACATAGAAGTCTTTGCCAAGAGTTGTGGACTTTGTGTTCTTTGCAGAAGGTAGAAAGAGGCCGAGCAATGCCGATGCTTCTGGGCCTGAGAAGGTTATGAATTCATGTTCACATTTTAATAGAGGAGTTTTTTAAGTGCCCTACAAATGTATGTTATATAGTGGATTTCTTAAAAATTAATCCCCAAAATTATTTGGGGTGTTTTCAAAGTATAGCAAGTATGATAGATCTTTTTTCAAATTTGTTTATTGTGAGGGATAAGGTGTTTTGTAAAGCCTTTCTATATATGATTTAATTTTCTTTCTTGCTCATACACTAATTGTTTTTCACAATTCTCAATGGGGGTTATAAAGGAGGGGGGGACCCTTTTCCTAATTTAGCCACGTGCATTCAAGAACTATTTATAAAACTCCTTAGCTCTAAATTTGTCACCAATAAAAGGAGTCTTTTTTCTAATTTAGCCTGTAATTTTTTTTCTTAATATCATTTCAAACACCTTTTGTATGTGAAAATCTGAGAGAATAGCAAATCAAATAATCTCTATTGTGAAAGGCATGTGATATGCAATTTTTTGTAATTGTAGTGACCCCTGAAGGTTATAGCCATTGATACCACCCAAAATATTTTCTACATACTAATGAAATCTTTTGATGGATTCTAGAGAATAGCAAAGCCATACTAGTCCTTTACTCCTACTAAACTACATGTACTTTGCAATCCATAGATTAATACAAATTTCGTCTTTGATTTAGACCTTGCTTAAAGCTTGTGGAAGAGCATGAGCATTGTCCAATAGTCTCAAAGATTTTGGATCCCATGAGATGTTCAGAGTGAAGGTATATTTTTTATTTATTTTGAGGAGTCAAGAAATGATAATATTGTGAAGGAGAGGAAGAGGCAAGGAGAGATCCAAAGAAAGAGTCAAACGTAGAGGCAAAGGGGAGGAAGAGAGACAAACAAGTAGCAGAAGAAAAAGGATAATCACCCAAAGGAGTCCAAGGCAGACACCACGAACTCCTAAAGAGAGGCTCTTTTTTAGTGTTGCTTTGTTTTCATCTTTAGCGCGCCTTGGTATTTTACCTTTAGTGCTGCTTTGTAGTTCATCTTCAATGCACCTAAGTCCAACTTCTTTTTTTATAAAAAGGATGAGGGGGGAGAGATAGAAGAAGCAGCTAGAGAGAGAGAGAGAGAGAGAGAGAGAGAGAGAGAGAGAGAGAGAGAGAGAGAGAGAGAGAGAGAGAAGACATGGAAATAGAAGTCATACTCGTGGATGAGGACGTCAAAAAATTCTCACAAGCGCTCGCGACAAGAAATGTACAAATGGGAGAGGAAGACATGATGATGGACGAGGGCGAAAGGGCAGTCTCTCCTCGACTGGGCATAATCTCTCACCAAGGGCTTGAAGTCACAATGGCGCGTGAAGCAGGAACCAAGGGGTAAAGTGATACTAAAACCTTGTCGATCGAGAAGTCTCGCTCTCAACAGGATGAAGTGAAAACTTCTAAACAAACCTCGATTGCCGGAAGGCCTTAGTTTTGAGGTAAGGACATTGAAGGCAGGTGTGCATCAGGGGACTATTAATACCAACGGAATCAGAGAAACAGCTAGTACCTCAATGCTTAAATCATGCATAACTTTTGCCAGCATCTTGAAAGGCTCCTATACCAAGGATTATGCAAAAGGTACCACAAGGAGACATTAGGGGATCGGGGGCTTAAAAACCTAGTGAGTAAAAAGGCCCATCTTGAACACGAATTGAAAGAGGTTAACAGACAGATGGAGGCAGGCTCAGATGAGAACAAAAGATCTAGCGCACAGGCCGATAATATTGGGGTGTTTGAGGAAGGGCTAGCGGACCAAGCCTATAGTGCTCTGACGAAATCTCTCTCGCAGCAAGCGAATGTAACGAAGGCTACCCGGGGAGGTCACCTAATAAAAATGTAACCTATCACGTGAGTTCAACAGAAGGGTATTTAAAGTTCTTGAAATTTATAGAATATATATACAGAAGGACATTATTTTTTCAAATTTGAAAAAACTTACAGATTTTAAAAGAAAAGGATACATTATATTCTTAACAAAATTCATAGATAAGGGGTTTTACAAACATGTCTTGAACGCACATGATATGGTACTTCGTTAACCGCGGAATCACCTCGCTAAACGCGAGTTCCATCTAGAAACAAGATATTCTTTCAGCAATTGTTTTCTTTAAGTGATTTCTCAAACATGATTAACTAACTTCTAATATCAAATGGAGACAGTTTATCAACCAATTATTTCTCTACTCTATGAAAACATGTGCTTGTTTCTTGTGATATATCACGTTTCTTGGACAGTATAAGGGAATTCCTAGGCTTGACTTACCGATCATCATGTATAACAATGGATAATTATAAATTCACCTTATTGGATTAGCAACACGTTCGACTACCTCTCATGGTTGAGGCTGGATGACTTCGATCGACTTCCTCCACAGCCGATACCTCCACTTGAGCAGCGTTTGGAGTAGTTGATGTCTTCCATTGCACCTTTCTTGGAGGTGGAGCGACATGAGCGTCCTTCGAAATTTGAGTCACTCGCTTCGGGACCATCGTATTGCGAAAGAGAAGGGAGAAAGTGAGAAAGAGAACTCAAGAATTTGAGGGACAGCACGATGATGGTAGAGAAAGAGTTGGTGATGGAGATGGCTTGGGGGTGATAGCTTAAGAGAGAGAAGGTAATCCCGTCGTCAAGGCAAGATTCCGCTTCTGAGAGTGTGTGTCTTCAAAGTGAAGGGAGAGAGGTCTTTATATAGGCTCTCAAGGCCAAAATCACAAGCTAAGAATAGAGGAAAGCCAAGAAAAATAAGTTCGTGCACGTTTGTGTTTGTTTAATATATATATATATATTTATTTATTTATTTATTTTTATTTTTTTTGCAAACATAAATTCCAATGTACGATTTTGAGTTTCTAAGTTTAGAAGGACCTTGGCTTCCAAGAAAAGAAGCTCTAAACTAAACTTGTCCTCTCTCTTTTCTAAAAATACTCTTTCTTTCTTAAAAGTACTCCTCCAACTCCTTCTCTTCTAAAATTACTCCTCCTTTCCTAAAATTACTCTCTCTTTTCTAAAATTGCTCCTTCTTTCTTAAGGGTGAACTCTTATCTCTAGATATAGTCTTGAAGCTTAGGTTTCCCATATCATTTTATTGTTTTCAAGTGAATAAGGGTCATAATTAATACATTACATGTAGCCACGAACGGCCGATAGTCGCGCAAAACCTGGAGAACACCTACCAAAAAAGTAATCTACCTCAAGCTGTGTCGAGAATACCTTTTTACAAAGAGCGACCACAACTCGAGGTGCTTGGCAGAGCCATCGGCTAACTTTTAATACAGTCATTGCCATCATAGATCATCCCTCATGCCTGGACAAGAGTATATAGGATGGGTAAGAGGCACTGAATGCTTATTCAAAATCAATGGTTTTGCAACATAAGCATGGGTCGCGATTAGTTTTTTTATAGAGAGCGAGCAGAACCCGGGGTGCATGGTAGTTTATCTACCCAACACATGGTAGCCTTGATCTCGATTCCTAGCCCTTTCTCTGAAAGAACTCCAGGCCTAAGGCATGAGTGTACTTGGCAGATGGCATCGGCTAACAAACGGACCGAGTCACAAGAAACACACAATTACCTACACCAATAGAAGCCAGTGGTTTTAAAAACTTCAAAACTTAATTGATTTATATGTGAAAAGAAGACCAGCAATAACTAAGAAGAACATTACGATACTTATTTTTTGGAGCGTTAAGTGTTTCAACAAACCAATTCTAAAAGGCAACCACACATAAATAGCTATTTGACTCAATGCCCACACAAGGCAACCATAATGTCGCAATAAACCAGTAATAGCTATATGACTCAAGCAAGTGATCAAGCGTTTCAACAAACCAATTCGCACTGGCAACCATAACGAGAGAGTTTCAAACAAACCAATTCTAGAAGGCAACCATAACGAGAGTGTTTCAACAAACCAATTCTGATAGGTATTTTCACAAGGGCTCTCGCAAGGTGAGCTTTTACAATTCTATAATGAGACAACTTTTTGTAAATAAAACATATCACAACAAGGTTCTGTTGACATTAACATCAATACAGAGTGGGCCAAAATGTAGAGATAGAGAAGTTCTGTTGACAGAAACATCGATACAAAATAGGCTAATCCCCTCCAAAGTTTGCCACAGATACAAAAAAGGTGATCACAAAAAGGATGACAATCGTGGCCTATCCAAGTGTGACCTCACCCAAAGCCTTGTTCAACCAGTCCTTGAGCTTCTTTCTCGTGAAGTCGACCTCTTCAAGCGCAAACCGATTTTTTTTCAACTAAAAAAAAAAAACAATGCATTAGAAAGCAAAAAAGTTATTAAGTTCACACAATAACAAGTGCTTCAATTAAGACAAGCAATTACCAGATTTTCTCAAGGCTTTTGATCTTTGATTGTGGTCTTAATCAATAACCTCATTGCCATCACCACATATTTAGTAACAAACCTATCCAAGAACCGATGCATATTGCAGTCATGGCTCTCACATACAAGGCGATCATGGCTTACCAAGAAAGTAATGGTCTCGACGTGCGCAAAGTTAGAGGTCGATGATGAAAAAGGCTACAATAACAATCAAATTATAACTTGGAATAAATGTCAAAAATTGTCACTATTAAGAGAATGGGAGTGTGTAGTCAAGAAAAGTAAACTTATGATGGAAGACTCATCGTCTGAAACTTTAATGTCCTCTTCCTCCCATTTTACTCTCGAGGGATGTCAGCATCATGTGGAACCCCATAAGTGCGAGGTTTGTACACGCGCTTAATTTTCCCTCTAACTTTGCTACCCTACATGGCATGCCTGCTTCCCATGAAGACTTTTGTGCTTCAATCCATGCCTCTTCCCACTCTCTTTACGATTTTCCTTCTGTGTCAAAGACTCTTTCCCACTCTTTGGTTGCCCGCACTTGTAAGTCCGCCCTAACTTTATATGAAACATCCCCAAACCTTGTTATGCATTGGCGTTTAGATCTAGGAGACACTGGTCGTTCACTAGTTTTAGGTCACCTTGTTCGATGCTCTGGAAGGTGCACATTTGTGATTTTGTGCACATTCTTTAGATGTCTAATGAGAAGACATTGCCTTTCGTCTGCCACCTTTTGGTTTTTGGTCAATACACACTTGTGATGCATGACACTTACAAACAATTTTTCCAATTGCCCCCACAACTTCAATGAATGGAGACATTTCTTTACAATTCAATTGAAAAAGCAAAACATTGAATTGCACACCATACTTAAAAAGTGTGGATGAGACACACAAAATCCACATTTTCATTGCAAACAACAATGACAATGAACTTCAATTTATGAGCATAATCGCTTGTGTACATTACCTCATGTCCCACCATAATCTTGGTGACCTAGTCCACTCTACTCTCTGGCGAGTAGCTCACAAAGCCGACAATGTATCTTCTGCATAAGCCACATCAAAGTGTGGAACGAAAAACCCATCACAATCACAAGTGGTGCAATGTGATTCTGCTCTCAGAAAGCACTTTGTACTTACCATTATCACAAACACAAAGGCCGTAGTGTAATTTTTCCGCTTGCAAGGGCGTAATCCTCCACCACTTCTCGGCTGAGTGCCCTAAACTCGATGTCGAAACTTATACTCGGGGGTGAAATCTCACCACCTACGTAGATCCTAAACTGCCCCTGTGTGTAGACTCGGACACACTCGATGTCAGAACCTGTACTCGAGGGTGATATCTCACCCAATTGGCAGACCCTTTTTCGGCCCTGTGTGCAGACTCGAATATCTGCACAATACACTCAGTACACTACCGGTATGTGCAAGCTTCTCTATGTAGAACTGCTCGGACCTCTGCTCGGTGAAATCAGCCCTGTCTGCGAAGTAAACTCAGCACACGTGCAGTATGCACAGGTTTCTCTCTATAGAACTGCTCGAACCCGAGCTTCCTGCAATGTACTTGCGTGTGAAAATCCTCGACGAGTTGGAGAAGACACAGGGCTTCTGTGTGAACTCAGGTAATTTCACGAGTTATCCTGGCTCTGGTTAGCACTTTCGACGGCATCAGTAATCCCCTATGCAGAATATACAGGGCCTCCTTTTCGCATTGCTTTCCCTATCCCCAAAAGCCTGCAATTTGATTTGTAAGCCCTTAAAAAATTTCGGTGGCCGATTTCACTCCCACCCTTGATCCCTTCGCTAGGACCCCGTGTTACATATAGACGAGGCCCCCACCCCACCCCCCAAATTGCGCGAGCCGTAGTCACGTCAACTATCCATTCAATCAAGTCTTACTTCTTACCCCCCTCCTGTGTGGAGTCCCCCTTAGTCTAAATTGAAGAAGATTATCCCTTGATCATGTGAAGAGCATGGAATACCATCACTACCCTCAACTATATGTGACACACATGGATGAAGGGATCAACACCGAATAACAATGCCACATGGCATGAATGATTTAGAGCCAAAAAATCACTTCTCTTGTTAGGTAGATGGGGGGTTGACCCTCCACCTGGCCCTATCCTAACCGAGCACCCTTGGTGCGATGATTTGACATCCGAGATGCATCCCGCTCGCAAATGTTGTCCCTACCATCAATCTCTTGAGAAGCTGCCTGTGTCACTTATGGACGAGGCATCATTA
This sequence comes from Adiantum capillus-veneris, assembly GCF_014529385.1. Taxonomy (NCBI): domain Eukaryota; kingdom Viridiplantae; phylum Streptophyta; class Polypodiopsida; order Polypodiales; family Pteridaceae; genus Adiantum; species Adiantum capillus-veneris. The sequence continues at coordinate 32,424,572 of NC_140943.1, forward strand.
GCACCTCAATTCTTTGATTCTTCAATGGCACATGCATATGACTGTGTGATCGCATTGTTGTGAGAGTCTGTTGGCTCAATTGGGCTAGGTCCTCCCGATTCCATGTGAAAGTACGGCTTGCTTTGGATGAATTGTGCCACTTCGAACATGTCATAGCCACAAGTAAGTGATTGTGTAAGTGTGGGAAGCGCCTTCATTTTCCAAAGGGATGAGGGATATAAATATTTCCGTTTGTGGAGGGGATAACCGGGTGGGGGTAACCGGATCATGTGTAGGCCAAAAAAAAATGCACGCAATCATTTATGCTGGGGTGCACTTTTCGTCCGGGCGACAACGTCACAGAAATTTCACACTGCGAACGACGGTTTGGCCGGACACGCCACCACCCAATTGCTTGCCGGGGCCCGGGTTGCCTCCCTTTTTCCAAAAGCTGGGGGAAAAAATAAAGAAGAACATTTTATTTTCTTTTTAATAAGTGCAGGATTAAGCTTTGCTAAATTGGCCAATCCCCTTCCATTTTGTGGGGAATTGTCTTTTGTTGTCTTTGTGAGTGACGGGCTCGTTTATAAAGCCCCAGCTGCCCCTCCCCTCTTCTCATATGCTCATCCGTATTGCATACACACACACACACACACACACATAGACCTGCATACAACAGAGTGTGTGTTGCTGCAGTCATGGTATGCTAGTTGTTTTCTCTCTCTCTCTCTCTCTCTCTCTCTCTCTCTCTCTCTCACACACACACACACACACCAACACACACAATCTCTCTCTCTCTCTCTCTCTCTCTCTCTCTCTCTCTCTCTCTCTCTCTCTCTTACACACACACTACCTCACTACCCACAATGAGAAACCCTTCCAGAACCCAACAAAACTCCATCTTTGAACCCCTCTTCTCACAAGAGGAGGAGCTCCGCTCTCCACCCACCCATCTCATTCACTCATCTTCCTCAGAGTGGCTGAGCTCTACCTACTCTGCGCCAATATCCCATTGTATTGATAGGGCGTCCTCCAACAACCATCTTAAGAAGGCTCCAACCACAACCTTCACCCAGGCAATGAGTACAAATCAGGCGGACACCGAACGCAAGCACTCCGACCTCCTCCGAAGATCACAATTACGCTGCGGCGAGTCGGAACCTGCTATTGCTTGTAGTCATGGTCAGCCCTCTCCCTCAACTAGCACATCTGTACTTGGCAGATCAACTTCGAAGAGCACTCCCCCTCCATATCGCAGCCTTAGCTTGGGCAATGTTAATGATCGCGACGATGGGAGCGTCGCTAGCAAACTCCTTACCTCCATCACTAAGAGCATATCCAGTCCATCACTGCTATCCTCCTGCAAGGAATCAGCTAGAGAAACCCCTTATCAGAAGACCTTGAGGCTTAGGATGATGAAGCTTCAACACTGTGCGGAGGAGCTCGGCTCCGAAAGCTCCGATGGCGCATTGATATATGGTGATGGTAGTGCCAACAGCAGTTTTGATAGCTTTTCCATGAAGAATGGCTCTTCGCAGTCTTTGACAACAAGGAGCATATCTGCTAGGACTCTACCATCAACAGTCCCACAGGAGAATCAAATGAGTGAATGTGATGCGTGTCCTATGATGATTTCAGTAAGGTCTGCTCCCAATCTTAGATGCCCTTCTCTGGTTGGAAGGCAAAATAGCCATATCAAGGAGAGATCATTCCCACCACCTCTGGTCACACATACTCTTCAGAGGTCTGCCTCCTCCGACTCTTTTGCACTCTCTCTTCGAGCATGTCGGGAAGATGGCCGTTTCATGCTCAAAGAGGTGAAGGTTCCCTGCCGGCAATACCTTCAAGCTAGCCGCAAGGATGGACGCCTCACTCTTCAACTCTTCACCTCAGATGAAGGTATGGAGCAGGAGGAGCCTGCTCACGAGGAGCTGGAACATGTCGTGGATTCGCAACAAGATAAGCATATAGGCGATGTTTGCGAGGGGACTGTAAGTGCTTCAACATATGGCTGTGGTCACAAGACAGGGGTAGAGTCTGTAAATGAAGCTGATGTAGAAGGGGAATTGAAGGGAAGTGCCCAAATTCATGATCTGCATATGAATGATTCTAAAGGGAGCATCAGCAATTTAGCTTCTGTATTAGATAAGAGGAAAAATGGAGGCCTTTCAGCATTGAAGGGATTGTTCATGCAAACACTCAATGCTGATAATCGAGGAATGGCGGATGACTACTTCCAATATTTGGCACCATGTGAAGAGAATATGGTTTTGCAAAGCAGATCAACGCGAAACGCCTTGGATACAAGAGTAAAGCGCATGCTGGGGCTGGAAATTTCTTCTGCAAGTTTGCAAGCCGCTGGATTTGGTATGGATAGAAGTCTCTCGTCGACCATCATCTTCAAAGATATAGGTGCAAATTCTTTGATGGAGAATGTGACCAAGTTGGTTAACTCATTTGGGTTAGATGGAGGAAAGTGGTGCCAAGGAAAGGGAGAGTACTCAAGAGCATTAGAAGGCAAAGGCTTAAGGAGATTTCCAGCCAAGGACAGCTCTAGATATGGTGATGGCATCAGCAGCATCAACATTGGGGTGAAGAAGGTGGAAGATAGTGGTGCACATACAGCCAATGGAGTTCACATTCTCAATGTCGAATGTGAGCGCAAGTCACATGAGCAGATCAATGTGTCCAAAGGGGATCAGGGCGGGGCTTGGATAGACATGAATGCAGTTGGTGTTTCAACCAAGTGTACGACACTTCAATTCGATATACAGTTGCCTCTTCAGCTAGATTGGCTCCATAACCTTTACTGCAAGGAGCTGTTTGACAGAAACAACTTTGTCAACAAGGGCTTCCCTTTTGTTGCAATAAGGTCATAATCACCAATAAGGCTCTCACTAACCATTGAATACTTAAACAGTACTCTCACAAGCTTATTGTGGGGGCATTATAACCGTTTGACTCAATTAAGCTCTCACTACTAAGAATCTTACAAATCTTCTTATTGGCAGTGTGACTCTAGCTAGGTGGGCTTCTTTGTATGTTCAATTGTCTCTTTTTGAATGTTGCTTGTAGACTTTGTAGGCTTGACTCTTGTGGTATCAAAAATTCTCCTTAACAATGTAGTAAGTACTAGTACAACCGGCCGCCTCCGGCAGCCCCTCTCTCTTTTACTCTCTCCCTCTTTATCGCGTGCACAGGGGCTTCTCTCAGTTTTAAAGTTCAGCTTTCATGTCGCATATTTCAACAAGTGTAAGGGGCTCCCCCTTCCGCTATATTATGTTAGTTTAGATATAGTGTTCTTGGAGAGAGAGAAAGGGGACCTTCAATTCAAAGCAATTCTAGTTCAAAATAGTTCCATGTCAAAGTCCTCATTTGGTCTTCACACGTTTTGCTAGATACCAATGAAAAAGGCCCTCTCTCCCTCTCAAAGGAAAGCTGTTCTTAATTTATGTTGATATTTGTTTTCTTCTGAGAATTCTATTCGGACTTTTGTGTCTTTTCTTCAATGCATGGAATGTGTTGATCAAGTAGTGCCTTCTCTACTTCTAAGAGTTTCAAGGAAAATAACCCCCTCATTGACAATGGTCACGCGAGGCTTAGTTATCAGGTATTTGAACAAATAACTAAGCCTCATTTTTTTTTTCACCATCAGCGCAGAGAAGAAAGAAGTGAGAAACTATAAACATATAATGTACATTACAGCCTTGAGGGTAGCCGTGGAAACCATAATACACCCAAGAGAACGCAACATGTCATGAGCCTCGAACCCTCAACCTTGGGGTTACATCGCAAAGGTCTCACCAATTGAGCTACGCTTCTTGGGTAACTAAGCCTCATTCTTGGTCACACACAAAAGGAGCATTAAATGAGTTACTATGCCTACACTTTGTAATTATGCCGATTTTGGTATAGTTGTGAAGTTCAAGGCATAGTTGGGAGGATATGAATGAATAACTAAGCCTCGTGTGACCATGCAAGAGGCTTAGTTATTCATACTTCCGGCATGTGCTCCCCGCCCCCCCCGCCCCCCCCAACCACCACCACCCCCACACACACACACACACACACACACACACACACACACACACACACAGAGGCGCGGCCAAAGGCTACCAGCCATACCATTGTTATTAAGATACAAAAGGAGGGGTTTTCTTTGTTTGAGAATTTATGCAATTTAATAGAGATAGATTAGCAAGAGTGCTTTTTCCGATCCATTTTGAGAAAAGAACTATTCATTCATAAACAAGTGATAAAATCACAAGGCGTGCCATTTCAAGGTAGTAACTCCTCGATGGCACCCATAAAGGCTATGCCAACTACAACTCTCTCACAAACACATGGCAGTAGTGTTGGGCTCAAATGCAGAGTCTTTCAAGTGTTGTCTAGAGATGGTAGGAGTGTCGAGCGGAGTTGCCCAAGACAAGATCAGTAGGGTAATGGTTGTCGCTTGGTTGAGCACACTGTAGTCAAGGTAAGCACATATTGGGAGTGCAAAATTAGCTTACCTCCACTATATTCTCTCCACTAACAAGAGCCCAGCGATCGATCACCCATTTTGAAGTGCAAAGCCTCAAGACCCAAGCCACGCCTAACCACTTAAGTCTAAGGCCACAAAAATTTCAATAGATTACTCTCCAAATTTACCAGCATATTTTTTTCAAAAAAAAAATCATTAGGTTAACTATAGATAACCTTCATTCAAAACAATAAGGTGGCAACAATTCCCATGGCCACAACTTCCTGACTTAAATTAGTCAACAAGCACAACCATTAGAACACGGACAACAAACAAACACAAAATAGAAAAGAAAATTAACCCTGCAAACATGAGCTTGAGCATTAGGCTAAATTAAAAAGAAAAAACACATGAGCAAATTTTGTGCAACAACAGCATGGCACAACAATAAACAAACACACAAAGCGATTCAAATTCAACCTTGACTTTTGAGCATCAAAAACCAACAAAAAAACCGACTTTTGGAGAACCAAAGAAGACTAAGTACCTTAGATTAAGTAACGTCTGAGAACCCCACTTAACATGAGCCTAAGTTGAAAGAAGAGGAACAAATGGGAACTAGTAATGATGCTAGAACACTAAAGCAGTCACATCACGAATAAACAGGCGCAGAGTGTTGTTGATCTATTGAGCACCGCATCACTGCTCCCTGGAGCCTCTGTGCTGACTATTGCAAGCTTGCTACAGGAGAAAATAAAAAGGCACCATGGTTGTTAGCAGAGAACTAAACAAAATGTAATTTGCTTCGAACTTACCAAGTGGAGTGAAAAGGGCCACGAATGGTCAAAATCTACGGATAACAAACTTAAGCATGAGCATAAGAGTTTCAAAAAGGGAAATGACACATTGCCAAAATGCAAGAGCTTTACAACTGGGCAGAGTGTTCCTCCATGAGGTAATGCCCTCATGCATGCTACTTAACTCCCCCCCACTGTGCACAACGGCTAGAGCCCCAACACAAAACCTGCAGTTCAGCTAATTTTAATCCCACCTTGGTCATCGATTGCAAAATAATCAAACAAGGTTTGCCACAATGATCTCATGAGTGTCAATTTTCAAGGGCACTTAGACTCTCGAGCCACAAAGTCCCAACCAACAAGCGAGAATTAGAGACTTGCCTCAAAACTCAATCAAATGGTTGAACGACGACTTGTTGGCAGATTCTGAGGATGCCTTAAAGGAGCGATGGAAGGAGAATTTGAGAGTGCGTTTGCAGAGAAGGTGTACAAACTGAGAAAGCCTGGGAGAGTGTTAATTTGGCATGGCACACGTGGGAACCACCATGGTGGCCATGTTGATAGATGTCTAGCATGGTGGTCATGGCCACCACACACACACACACATCCAGTGGCCCATGCTTGTGCCTGGGAAGAGAGAGAGAGAGTGCTACAGCTCTAGATGATGGCTTGTGGGATTCCTTATCACTGTTGTGCTTTATATCCTTAACAATAAATGCACAGCAAACAAAGAGTAGTTAAAACTTGAAATATACCAAGCTTTCAATAAGAGAAACCTCGCCACACCACTAACCTCAAAAACGCAGACAGATATCCAAGTCGCCTCTGCTGCATGTTTTCCAAGCGAGATGATCATGGGATTTTGAGAGTAGGCTCACAACTAGTGAGAGGGATTGACAAGTTGAGATACAAATAAAAATCGAGGACCAGTAATGCAGCAAGGCAGGGATAATGTGATATGAGGCAAGCCAGGTCAACATGTCGACGTCAGGCTTGGGGGGACCACAACCAGAGGTATTCCCATGTATCCAAAGCCTTGAGGTCTGAAGTTCTTGAACTAGCCATGAGTGGAGCACAAGCCACCCTCACAAGCTCCTTTCACATCTGACACGATGGATATTGGTAATCCATGATGTTTGAAAATCTGAGATATGAAGAGAGTTGCCATTTGATGTGCCTTAATAGCCTTTTTGACAGGAATAAAGTGTGCTTGTTTGCTAATAGAATGATCAGTAATTTTTGGAAAGGTCTCTTTGAAAATCTAGGAACAAGATTGAATTTCTCTTCGGCCTATCACCCACAAACGGATGGCGAAAGTGAGATAGCCAATCTTACGATACTCGATCTACTCAAGATTTATGTTACCGAAGTAGATCAACGCTCACAATCGAAAAATACTTACTTCTTGTAGAGTATGCTTACAATAATACTGTACATACTTCTACGGAAAATGCACCTTTTGAGATCATTGAGGGAAGACCTAAAAGCCCCTTGTTACTGAAAGTACATGGGAAGATCTTTGCCGCCGATGAGTATAGTTGTGACCTCAAGAATCTTCTCAAAAGATTAAGGAGGCTATATCCATCTCTCAACAACGGAAAAAAGCTGCTGGCTGACAAGCACAGAAGAGCCTTAACGTTCAAAGAAAATGATTGGGTCTTACTCAAGTTTCCTAAGGCTCGATTAAGGCAAACGACGGGCAAAAATCCTACGGGCCATCAAAAGTATTATGCTAAACTAGCAAAAAGATACTATGGTCCTTTCCAAATCTTGAAGCCCATTAATTTGACGGCCTATCAACTCAAGTTTCCTAGCCATTGGCTCATACACAATTCTTTTCATGCGAGCCTACTCAAGCCCTACAAAGGAGATCCACCAAGTGAACCAATTATTGAAGACCCTCCCGAAGTTGAAGACCAAGAAGAAGTGCTACAACCCGAAGCTATCCTTCGGCATGAAGACAAGGTACTACACCATGGTAAGATTATCCAATGGTATTTTATTAAATTAAAAAATTATCCTTTTGAAGATGCTAGATGGATGCAAGGAATACAGCTTAAGGATAGTGTGAACCTTGTCAATGCTTACAATGCTACATTAGAATAAGCAAATGTATAAATTTCTTTTAAATGATCCATGTTTTGTCTTATAAGACTAATTTTCTTTTCAATTGTGCACAAATTTAAATAGTATGCATGCTTAGAATCATGTTTGTGAGGACGATGTCTCTCAAACACTTGGTAGAATTTGTCACTCTACTTTGGGAGAATGAAATGGACTAAAGAGCAGACATGCTTGTGGTAGCTATGTCTCCCAAGCATCAAATGGATTAGTCATCCATCTTGGAAAGATATTGTAGGGTAAAAAGGGATCCTCTACCCACTAAGTAAAATTGACTCATGACTATGACTTTATGTATTCTACCTCATAGTCGAGGATGACTATGATTTCAAGACAGAGGTAATGTCATAAAATCTAATATCTAAGTAACCCAAATGATTTTCTCATATTAAATTAATCACTTAATGTGGGAGAATAAATTGGAACAAGGGTTAAGATACATATATGCTTATAGATCTATTTCAACACGGGGCCAATGGTAAAGGGGCCCAAATGAGAGATGAGCAAGGTTAACCAATGGAGCAAAAGACCTTAGGGTTGGCTTCATTAAAGCCCCCAAAGGTAAGTGTTGAAAGACTTAGGACAAAGTATTTAAATTTTAAACTTTAGTCAACTATAGTCCAAGCAGGCAAGGGGGCAGCTTGCTTAAGCAAGGGCTGTGCTTAAGCAAGGGACGTGCCTGCTTACCAAGATCAAATATCTTGCTACAAAGAGGGGAGCGAGCCCTACAAAGGAGGGATGTGTGTAGTAAGTATGCACCTCACCAAGAACCCATACTCTTATGAAAGGAAAGGGGCCACATGTCAAGTGTAGAGGCACATTGCTCAAGCAGGCAAGGGCTGTGCTTAAGCAAGGGGGGTGCTAGCTTAACCTCACAAGAGGGAAAGAAGGACACTTGTCAAGAGACTACACATCTTTCCCCAAAGGGAGCCAAGCTCTCATTGGCTAGAGGGCTACATGGTGCAATGAGCTTCAAGGAAAGCATAGGGAAGGGGGTCGACCTAGCTACCTCTCTCTCTCTCTCTCTCTCTCTCTCTCTCTCTCTCTCTCTCTCTCTCATTTGAGCATCCCACGAGCTCTCTGGTCTCTCTCATTCTTCTCTTCACACACTCTTGTGAAGCAAGAACTTCATATCCTTCTCCAAGCTTGAGAAGTTGAGTGCCTACTACCACAAGCTCTTGGCTATGGATGCAAATCCACACAAGAGAATGCTTATGCTTGCTATCAATCTCTCTAATCTCCATTAACACTATGCTAAGCTATGCTACAAGAGCTTTGAGTGATTATGTGCAAGGGGTTATTTCTTTCTCGTAGAGCTACTTCTACTTCTCTCTTCTTCCTCACTCCGTGCCAACTCTCCTCACCTTTCATGGTGTTTGAGCTCTCCTCACCTTTCATGGTGTTTGAGGTCTTGGGATTGAGGCTGGGCATTCTTCAAGTTCATGCTAATCATGTTTATTTTTGTTACCATGCTAATGCTTGGTGAGTGAAGTTTACCATCTTCACCTCATCAAGAAGATTTCAAGGAAACACAATAAGTTGTATTGTAAACAAGTCTTCCGTCATGGAAGAATCTATAATACAAATGCCTATTGGAGGGGGGACCGGCTCCAACTAATCCGGTCCTCTATTGGTGTCAATTTCTCTAAATTCTCACTCTCTTTTACAAGTATTGCTCATGCCATGTTAATGAAGTAATGTGTTAGTGTTGCTCTCTCTCTCTCTCTCTCTCTCTCTCTCTCTCTCTCCATCCAAGCACTTTCTTTGTCACTCTACTTCTACACACAAAGGAATGCTCAAGAAAATGCCCAATATGTTATTCACTTTCCACTCCAACTCAAGTTAAAAGGCTAATTCCATTACATGCTAAGCAAGAAATCAACACACTTAGATGCCTGTTGTATCTAAGAGGGAAAATAAGGTAGTCCTAAATAAACACAGCTCACTCACATGAGTGAAACCAGAAATAAGCTCTTCATGGATAGTGTCTCCGATAGTCCAAGCAGACAGTGCAACATCATGGCATAGGGGGGAAGAGCCCACACACAGAGAAGTTCCATGGTTGGAGAGGCCGCCGCAAATGTATTGCTATGGATGAGTGCATAGTCAAAAACCTCTCATAACCCTAACATAGTCTTTAGTGCAATCCCACCACCCGTGACCTGACACGATGAGACCCATCCAATCCAACAAAACTTAAAAATATATCTCACTACTCATGAAAACGTTCAAGGCAGGTCGCCATTGGCATCCCACGTTGGCAGATCAGCAAGCACTAATGATAGGGGAAGGCCAAACGAAGCACCGCTGACAGACCATGTAGATCATTCATAGAGGAAAAGAAAGGGAGGGGCATGTGTGCTTGCAGACACATGGACGACCACCCATGCCTTTTTAATATAATATAATATATAGATATATAGAATATAGATGTCCTTTCCTTTGTAAATGAGCAATGGACATTCACTTCATATTTGGAAACTCAAGACATGTCCATCATTAGATTTACACACTCTTAATTTAAATGAGTGCCCACTATCTTGTTTCAACCAATCAATATTTTTTACCTATCAAAAAATGCTTGAAATACAACTCAATCTTTTTTCTATTTTAGTCAACAAAAAGAGAAGGCATCTCTATAGCTTTTGCCTTTTGAGAACGCCAAAAAGAGGGATCAAATCTAGACCATGCATGAATCAATCTATTGTGACATAATCTCATTACTTATCTCAAAATGGAGGAACCCATGCTTTTTTTTTTGGCAAAACCCACAATAGGTGGGTGGAAAGATTATATTAAGAAAACCAAAAAAAAATTACATCACTAGACCGGCTCAACCTCAGCCACGCCATCAACCAAGACTAACCAAAACATCGGCTAACTAGGGGAGCCACCCCATCGCATCACATCAGACCCAAGGTACATCGGCTAACAAGGGGAGCCACCCCATCGCATCAGAGCTGACTATCAAGAAAGGGCGAAGAGAAGAGCTTACAGCCGCAGAAGGGCGGAGTCCTAGCCTCCATCACCAAAGGCCGGTAGGGGTTGCCACCATGAGGCTTTAATTACATCACATAGATTGGGTTTGCTTATTGGACCATCATGAATCATGATAGCTTAAACTTTGGGTTGAGGACTGAGACACAAACCCTACTCTCTCTCTCTCTCTCTCTCTCTCACTCACACACACACACACACACACACAAGGGAACTCGAATAACAATCCCATCATCCTTTCAAGTGGGGAAAAAATTGGTAATCGTTGTCCCTTCTTTAAGAATAAGTCTTAAGTGGGTAGATCTTTGGGGTCTCTTGGGATTGTTCCCACTATGTGACTTCTCTTCTTCTTCTTCTTCTCTCTCTCTCTCTCTCTCTCTCTCACACACACACACACACACACACACACTCCGAGGTTGGCATCGATCTAGATCGCTACATAGATTTTTGGACCAAAAACACTGAGGACACTACTCTACGGGCTTGTTAACTGAGCTATAGCCTATGGGTTGTTGATGATGTTGTTCTAGTCTTGGTGGCAATGGAGATTGGGTCTTGAATTTGTATCACCTTTTGCAATAGCTGATTAAGGGAGAGAAAACATAATAAGGTGACGTCCACACATACGGGGGGTAACTGTTATGGATTACCCTGCCTTCCCTTCACTAAGTGCACCCTTTTAGTGCACCTCAAAAGGGTGCAGTGCCAGTTAAAATGGGAATGTTAACCCCTCTCTTTTTTAGTGTGTGTGAGTTTACCTTGTCACATTCTGTCTTATCAATCAAATTCTAGAGATTACCCCCTCTAGTGAAGGCCCCCTCTAATCACAAGCAAGCACAAGAAGCAGTCCAAAGTTGAGGCTCCATTTTGCAGCAATGAACATGTGTGAGAAGAAGTTTAGGCTACTTCAAGTCCAAGCTCGTGAATTGAAAGTATCAAAGGGTTCTAATATGCATGAAAATGGAAAGCTTTTCCATCCTCTAGCTCATGTGATTTGACCATCTAACTTGCATTTAAACTAACAATGCTATTTTTCTCTTTGAAAAATTGAGTCGCATATAGTGCTCCCCAAAACAGGTGAAGACTTCACAATGGCCTCAAGAAGCAACATTTTTTTGCTGTAATAGACCGAGTGATTATTTGAACACATTTGACATGAAAAAATGTGTCTGAGCTTAATATTGTGCCGTTTTTTATTTAAAAATTGTCGGTAGAGAGCAAAGGGAAAAGGAGCAATTTCATCTCAAAATAGAGAAGAATAGTGTAAAAACTTGAAAAATAGATCTAATTTTGTAAAAATTCGTTTTGGCGAATTCAAGAAAGGAAATTTTGTACGATTGGAAAATTTATTTTTTCCTAAATACTTCAATGGAGAGAGATTATAGAGAGAGATACGCGTGTGCGTTCACCCACGCACACACACACACACATACACTCACTAGTAAGGCTTCATTACAAAGAAAACTTAAAGAGTCATGATTGCCAATGCATTTGTAAGGTTCTCTCTCTCTCTCTCTCTCTCTCTCACACACACACACACACACACACACACACACACACACACACACACGCGTCGATTGGCATTTAACATTAAATACCAACAATTCAAAGAAATATTTTTCATATTTTATCAAGCAAACCAATAAGTCTATCCAATTTTGCATAAGGGGTTCATTAGGGGGTATCTCGAAAGATCCCCCTTTATGAAATAGAAAAAAGGCAAGTCATTTTCAAGTGTTGCACAACAGGGAGCAAAATGGAAATGCAGACACTCTCGTGCTCTCGCTCTCTCTCTCTCTCTCTCTCTCTCTCTCTCTCTCTCTCTCTTCGCTTCACCACCAAGGGTCGAGCTGGATGTGATAGCTATGGCTTTGAGTCTCTCTCTCTCTCTCTCTCTCTCTCTCTCTCTCTCTCTCTCTGTGTGTGTGTGTGTGTGCATGGGTGTTCTCTCTATCTCTCTTTGTCTTTGCTTCACCCCCGTCAATGAATCATGTCTAGGGAGTAGATTTGCATGCTCATCTACCTCCAACAAAGAATTTTTTGAAGATTTCATGGCCGAATAATTCTACTCTTTGCTACATAGCAATCCTTTAGAGAGGAGACATTAGGAAGATTGAAGAGCCCGTTTTCTTGTAAAACTCTTTGCACATATCTCCCTGCTTTGGTGTACCTTCGGGAGCTGCCCATTGAGGGAAGGGAGATGGGGACTCGAGGATTGTGCAGAGGTGGAGATGGCAAGTCATGAGGGCTTCGTAGAGTTGATGATAGCGACAAGGCGAGCTCTTTCCTTTTAAATTTGAACATTCCATAGAATCTAGGGTAGGTGTGTTCAACCTTAACAAATAGTTTCATTAAGCAAAACTTGAGCAGATGATTCCTTTCCCTTTGAGAGAAAAAAGAGGAAAAATGGCGCGCGCACACACACACACACACACACACACACACACACATTTTCACTCCATTTGCAAGCTCGACGTTGAAGGGGGAGAGATATTTTTTTGTGTGCTAATGTAAGGCCAAGATCTGTGATGTGTTGGCATTGCCAAAGAGCGAGCCCTAGAATGGAGGGGTGCCATCACAAGGTTTCTCTCCTGCTACAGATTGCAGCTCAATGCTAAACCACAAACATGGAGAGGAAGAGACAGAGATGTTACGTGCAAAGGCCCACACACACACACACACACACACACACACACACACACACACACAGAGAGAGATGTAGTGTGTAATGGTGGCGATGATATACACACAGACACAATGGCGAGCTTCGGGGAACGAGGATGACGACAACAATTGATTTTCTTTTGATTTCAAATTCAAAGATTCCTTTGAATCTCATGGATGAATTAATTGAAAGTTTGTAGCATAGACCAAGTAAAATGGGAACTATCATCTATTAAAATTATATGGTGTGAGACTTGAGTTTTGTTTGAGATCTGTCAACAATCAAAGTAAATTTGATTGTGACCATTGGATGGTGATAGCTTTGCACGTTTTCTCTACCACCCTCCTATGGCCTTCTTGGCCAAAAATCTAAACTCGTCAAAAAAAAAAATTGGGCTACTAAAAATTTAGGGTTTTCTTTCCATTTTTTTGTGAGAAAATTACACCTAGACGTTTGTGGCTGATCTTATGGACGGGGGAGAGAAGGAGCTCCCATTGTGGAGTGCCGCCCGTGGGGGGAGGGAGAGGGGGAGAGGGGGCTCCTTTTCTTGGCACCCAATCCACTCAAGAGTCCCCACACTAGGGCCTCTCTCTTTCTTTATTTGGCCTCTACTCCCTCTCCAATCTCTCTCCTTATGCCACGTGACACGGCCCTCCAAGATTAGTTGAGGAACGTGGAAAAATTTGCAATCATTCCAATGTTCAAATTTTTACTTCACAAGAACATAGCAAGTATGTTGTAACCATTTACAAGTTTTATGTGAACAATGCTCACATAACAATATTACATGAAACAATATTACAAGACGTGTGTATCAATTTAGCTACCTTAAGATTCTTCTTTTGAGCTATGAGCATATCATTCCCATAGAGAATCCTCGGAAGATTCACTATGTTTTTTTGTACGATACCACGTGAGTGTACAATAGGAGGGTTTTTGGATTTTGTACATAAACATATACAATAGGGATAGCTGCTCATTATCTCATACTCATATCGTACACATAAGGGAGGGAGGGGGGGGGGGGGGGGGGGGGGGGGGGGGGGGGGGGGGGGGGGGGGGGGGGGGGGGGGGGGGGGGGGGGGGGGGGGGGGGGAGAGGGGGGTTACATTGGGCTACATTCAGCTACCTCAGCCACCTTAAATACATTAGTAAGTCTCTCTCTCTCTCTCTCTCCTCTCTCTCTCTCTCTCTCTCTCTCTCTCTCTCTCTCTCTTTGTACATCGATGAGTACTTTCATGGCATGGTGAAAATAAGGGCAAACATGAAATTCTCTCGATTTTTTGATCAAAATTAGAAGCTTTTGTCATTAAATACACTAAAACTTATGTAAGTTTCCTCGTTTTCTTAAAGCCAAGTTCAAACCCCTCTAATTTGTCGAAATTCCCAAAATACCCTTCAAATTTTTAAAATTCCCAAAGTACCCATGTATTTATTTTGGTCGGATTATTCAAGCTTTTCTAGTTTTTATTCCTTTTTGACAATTGAGATGCATTTTTGAGTGCTTAGCATGTAATTTGTCACATATTACCTCACAAAACAGGCGACTATGTCCAAAACACTGTTAGAAAAAAACCGGGGTCCAATGTATTTTAACCATTGAAATCCTAAAATTCCGGTTAGATTTTGAGCCTTGAAGAAAACCAAGAAGTTTTCACAAATTTTAGTTTAATTATCAGCAAAAGCTTTAAATTTTGACCTAAAAACCGGGAGAATTTCAAGCTTGCCCTTATTTTCTTCGGTTAGGAAAAATGTATTTTTCTAGCCCTAGTCCAAAAATAATGAAGCGATTCATCTCCAAAGCCTACATAACCAATTCAAATTCTGGTTTTAGCATCTTGTATTGATAGACAATCACTCTTCTTATGAAAAGCAAAAAACTTTTTTATCTTTAGAAAAATTTAATCTCACGACCAAGGGTATTTTGGGAATTTTGGAACATTGAATGGCATTAATCTCATGACCAAGGTATTTTAAATTTTGAAAAATTTGGAAAAATTTAATCTCACGACCAGGGGTATTGGGGATATTTTGAGAATTTTTGAAATTTGAGAGGTATTTACTTGTTTGCTTATAGAGATTCCACCTTGAAGTTTGAAGTGTGGGGCATTGTGGGCGTTTGTCCAAACTCTATGGTTGTGTGAGGTTTGAATGAGTGTTAGAAGAAAACCGGGGTTCAATGTATTTTAACCAGTTGAAATCCTAAAATCCCGGTTAGATTTTGAGCTTGCCTTGAAGAAAACCGGGAAGTTTTCACAAATTTTAGTGTAATTACCGGCAAAAGCTTTAAATTTTGACCTAAAACCGGGAGAATTTCAAGCTTGCCCTTATTTTCTTTGGTTAGGAAATATGTATTTTCCTAGCCCTGGTTTGAACGCATATGCCCCTAAAAACTAAAGGCCGGTAATTTTTACATGCCGTGAGTTCTCAGTGCTCACTTCACGCCCTTCCTCAGTGCTCCCAACTCCCGCCTCTGCATGCATCTTTTTCATTGCTCTTCATTGAGTCCTTGACGCGTTTCATCCTTGTTCAACTAGTTGCGATGCAACCTGCTACACCTATCGCAAGAGCTCTCGAGTCGGTCCTGAGCTGCTCGACGCTGCGTCTTGGAGGCTGCTACTACAGGTGCTGCAGCCAAAGAATCAAGAAGTTTCAAGCTCTGCCCGAGTCTCGACCAATGATATAAAATAGCATTGTGAGTAATTAAATTATATCGTGCCTTTGAGCTTCTCCATTTTAATCAATCATCCTTGGTCTTCTGCCTGTATGCATCGAGTGATTCATCTAGCAGAAGTTAGGTTGTCATCTGTGAGCAGCATGCTCCCATGATTGTGTGGAATTTGTTACAGCAATCAGCACTTGCATTGATCAATAGTTCCCTTTGCCAATTGAGCTTCCAGTAGACAAGTAGGAAAGCTATGTGTAAGGACTGATAGGACAAAAGACACCCTAGATTTATAAGAGCCGGGTACTCTTCAATCTTATCACACTACGACTCAAATGAATTTTAAACAAATTAACCTAGAATGATGCATTATGCCACTGAATTGAGTGTGATCTTCAAACTTCCCAATTTTGCAACCTTCCCCCCCCCCCCCCCCCCCCCCCCCCCCCCCCCCCCCCCCCCCCCCCCCCCCCCCCCCCCCCCCCCCCCCCCCCCAATGGATGCTTCGCAACAGCTAGTTGATTAGGATTGCGCCCACCAACCCATCCACATCTGCATGTTGTAGGGGTTGAACCATAACCCCTCGTCATTACCGCAACCTAAACAATTGGTTTTCCAAAGAGGAACAATAAGATACAACTTAGAAAAGTTTGCCATTTGGGAAAAGTTTGTCTCAGCTTAGCCTTGAGCACATTACATAGCGAGAGAGAGAAACACAAAGAGGGGAAGGTGGACAAACATCAACAAGGGTAGCTCTTCAGCCCTTCAAAGGCATTTAAAAGTTTAGGGTGTGTATCATGCCTTTTTATTATAATGCATGATGGCCCAAGTAAACCACATCCACATCCTAGATATTTCAAGCATCAACAAGTGTGGGCATGCGATGTTGGTTCGATGCTCAGATTGGAGGTTAACTCACCTAAGAAGGTTGCCAACATGAAAGCCTTGACCTAGGCCTTGGATTAACATTCCATACCCACACATACCAGATCTCATGCTTTACCTAGCCACTTGGTCAGACCTTCATCTCGACCACCTTAGTCAGTCTTGTAATTTCATGACCGACTTTATCGTGGGATTGATTTCTCAATAGGGCATGCAAGGGATAGTCACATTAGCTTCAACATCGTACTATATATTTATATTAATAATCCTTTAAATAATCTATAAGAGGAAAGATAATTGTAGCTAAACTATTTGTGATGCGCTCTAATTAAGATACAGTTTTAGCAATCTCCAAAAATGGTATAATGGTAAGTACTTGAAAGAAGCCAACACTTGTTTTCTCTTGTGTGTTACATCACCAACGCACATGTGTGTTTGATCTACGTTCATGAAGATGGCCCCAGTGCAGGTGTCACTTTGCAGTGCCATGGGGGTTTTGAAGGATCAGACTAGCATCTCCTTAGCCAAGGTAGCAAGTGCAGGTTTTGGCTGATCTTGAAGTAGCTATTGTGAAGGCTACAAGCCATGATGACACTTCCATGGAGGAGAAATACGTGCAAGAGGTTCTCCACTTGACATCCTATTCAAGGTCTTATGTGAGTTCATGCATCCAGGCTATTTCCAAGCGTCTGAGTAAGACTCATGACTTGATTGTGGCCCTCAAATCCCTAACGCTTTTCCATCGCCTGTTAAGAGATGGAGATTCTGCTTTTGAACAGGAGCTTACACTCTCTGGCAGACGGGGTCGGCGTGTCCTGAATGCTTCAGATTTTTGAGATGAGGCTCATTCAAATGGTTGGGATTTTTTTTCATTTATTCATGCTTATGGCCTCTACTTAGATGAACGCCTGGACTACACATCGATCGGTTCTTTTGCATCTTGGAAAAAGCAGGGGTGGAGATCCTCTTACAATGAGTCTAGATATGACTACAATGATATTGGTCACTACAATGATGCTTATGGATCTAGGGACTCTGAAGATCAGGGGAGACTAGCTCAGCAACAGCAAAGCAAAGCTGTTAAAGACATGAAACCAGAGGAACTATTGGAAATTTTTCCTTTTCTTCAATGTACGCTTGACCACATGTTAGTGTGCAGGTCAAACGGAACGGCAAAGGTCAACCGGCTAGTGAATATTGCCCTCTATTTGGTGGTGAGCGAGAGCTTCATGCTATATATGGATATCGGTGATCGATTGGCCATACTACTTGATGCCTTCTTCGACATGGAGCCAAGAGAGTGTAGCAAAGTGTTTCTCTTTATTTTGTATATAATTACAAATATAGTCTCAATTTGTTACATGGTCATATGGCTTGACCGGGTGTGCCATCTTGAGCTATCGATTTGTACCTTCAGTTCTGCTAGCTATCCATATGGCTTAACCGGGTCTCTTGAGCTATCCATTCTTACCAAATGTGTAGTTGTGTCTCTTTTTACGATAAAAAGCATTAAAGTTTTTAAGATTGTTAGTTTTTTTCCATGTAGTTACAAATTCTATAGTCTCTTTCCCACATGGTCATATGGCTTGATTAGGTGTGTTAACTTGAGCTATAGTTTCTTGCAAAGACATGTCTAGCATACCTTGGGTCTATGTGTCACACATACACAATGTCTTTATTTTGTATATAATCACAAATATAGTCTCAACTTGTCACATGGTCATATGGCTTGACTGGGTGTGCATCTTGAGCTATCAATTTTTACCTTCAATTCTTCTATCTATCCATATGGCTTGATCGGGTCTCTGGAGCTATCCATTCCAATGTGTAGTTGTGCCTCTTTTTACGATAAAAAGAGTTAAAGTTTTTAAGACTGTTAGTTTTTTTTCCATGTAGTTACAAATTCTATAGTCTCAATTTCTCACATGGTCATATGGCTTGATTGGGTGTGTTATCTTGAGCTATAGTTTCTTGCCCAAGACACGACTAGCATACCTTGGGTCTATGTGTCACACATACACAATGTCTTTATTTTGTATATAATTACAAATATAGTCTCAATTTGTCACATGGTCATATGGCTTGACCGGGGTGTGCGATCTTGAGGTATCGATTTTCACTTTCAGTTCTTCTAGCTTTCAAAGTAAAAGTTGATTAAGGGGTGCGCACTTGGTTTAGGAAACTCCCTTTAGACATTTCATTTTGATGTTTTGATTTATGTATTTTATGTACACGTAAGCCATATGACATGGACATGCCATTTTGTTGATTGTGTAGTATGAGAAGCATGACATACTAGCACTTGGAATGTAGTTTGGTTTTGAGGGTTCTTAAGTTAATTTGGTAGGCTACTTTTATGGTCTCATTTTGTGTTTGTTTTGTACATGATCTCCTATCGATGTGGACATGGCCTTTTGGTAATCGTGTGATTAGACTATGTGATTGGAGGTTTCATATGTACTATGATATGCATGTCATACCACCACTTTGAAGTTATATGACTTTGATTCTATTGAAAATGTGTTTGGTTTTAATGTGTAAGATAATCCTTAAATCCCATGTGGGAGCCCAAGATGAGGTGAACGGTTTGTTTTTAAAAGAAATTATGTGATGAAAATCCCATGTGGGAGCCCAAGAAAAGGGTGTACTGATTTTTTTTTAGAAAGAGGTCTCCATACAAAGGAGACTCTGGCGAAAAATTTTAAGATTTATATTTTATGTACAAACTCAAAATAAAATACAGATAGTGCTTTTTTAAAAGTTGCATTCTGCTTAAGCATAGGCTTCCATTCATATCACATATAATTGTTTTTGTTCAAAAAGATTAATCTTTTAATGGGTTGTTTTGTAATGTGTTTTGATTTGATGAGTGAAGTTTTTCATGGTTGTTTAAGAGTATGCATTATTTGTTATTTAGAGAACAATCCATTTCATATACATAAAATAGTGGGTCATTACATTCCGTATGAAATCCGTATGAGGGGGGATGGCTCATTGCGAGAACGTCCATATCTTATCCGTATATAGGAGGTAGGTTAGCATGTAAGATACCGTACATAGGGGGGTTTGTCTAATTTTGATGCACGCAGGTGACATGCCCCATTACTAATAGTTAATCCCCAAGGAGCGGGTCAAAATAAAAAACTACTAAATGCACCTTTCCTTGTATAGAGAGAATGATAAAGTTCACTCCTTCTATAGCCTTGAGATTTCAAGAATGCACGAAACTTATTATTTGATCCCCTTGGTTCCTTATTCAAATCATAAGGCTTTGGTTGCACTTATACAACTTCTCTTTGCCTTTCTCAACCAAAACCTCTAGTTGTTGCATGTAAATTTCGTGAGCATGAAATCCACCATGTATAGTTTCTTGACATCCATTTGGACTAACTCCTTGTCCTCTTTGGCAACCAAAGCTAGAACTATTTGCTGTAAAATAAGACCCCCTCAATATATACTCCATGCTTTTGCTTGAAACTTTTGGCCACCAATCTAGAATTTCTCATAGGCTACGAATCCTTAAATGTGATCTTCCACTTGAAACATAGACTGCGCATCATTAAATGTGATCTTCAACTTGAAAATCCATTTAGATGACAAAGTATTCTCCCCTTTTATAAAAGTTACCAAGTCCCAAGATTGTAGCTCTCCTGCAAAGATTCAAATTTTTAGTTCGTAGAACTCCCCTACATAAGGCTTGCTATCCCCCTATCATATAACATAGCCTTATTATAGAAGAAAGACTCGTAGCAATCCGTCAACCTGTTGCAATGTACGCTTATTCCTCCAATACTTTCATGGGATCTTAATATTTTTTTCTTACCTTTTTTTGTGCAAAACTCACAATTGTGAGTAGTTTATATTATCATAAACAAACAATTCACAACTTCCTACCGTGTTCGTGCCAAGCCATGTCAGCTTCAAGTGGCCCTAGTTACATTGGCTGATTGGGGAGCCACCCCATGACAAGAGATGAGCCCACACCTTTATCCAAACAAGCCAGTCAATGTGGAGCTACCCAATGACGAGGGATGAGCCCACTCCCTTATTCCTATCAATCATTCATCATGGAGACCAAGGCCCTTTTCCACTCTTCAGAGTTACTCCGTTTTCCAATGGCGATGATTGCTCCTTGGCTTTCTTGAATTACCTATGTGAACTTAACAATTTTCATGGTGTTCTCAAAAATTCGATTGTTCCTTGCCTTCCAAATATGTTTTATGTAATTAAATCTCACTATTTGTGTTGCAATAAGTAATGCTTGGCTCTTGAACACCTTCTCTCCCAAGCAAAGATCATTCTTGAAGAATCCTATTTTAAAAGTCTTTTCAACCCATTTGCAAATCTTCAAACCACAAATCACCAGGCATTCCTTAACAAGGTGAGGGAGGTCTTCGCTAGCCATTCTACATTGAGAACATCTATTCAAGCCAATTCCCTTGGTGAGAACCTTCACCCCATTTTGCAAGGCTCCCGGGTAAAACCTTCCATATAAAGACCATCATCTCATGTGGCCATTTTGGGTGCCATATGTTCTTCACGACTGTCTCCCATCTTGACTCTGGCCAGTCTTTGCCCCACTGCTTATTAAGCAGAAAGAACCAATCCTCCGAATACATCAGTGTTAAGTACACTTCCTTAGTTTGAGGTTTAAGGAAATGTTTGTTCTTTAGCCATTGCCATGCTTTCCATTCAACCTTGGATTCACATCTCGGAAGATACCACACGCTAAGCTGTTCTAGGGCTCTGTTAGTAAGTAAAATTTCAGTGCCATTGAGGTTATAATGTAGAGCCAATTGGTTTGTCTCTTTCGAGCTATAGCTATTGTAGTCCCACAACTGGCCTAGGAGTTTAATACCTTTATTATTAATCTCCCTGGCAACTTCTCTCTAAAAAGGGGTCAAAAGAATGTTTCCAGCCTTAGAGAGCCAAGGGGACCAGTGAGTTATGCAATTGTGGAAATACCTTGACACCTCTCCCCATTCCAAGGACTCTATTTCCCTCTTGCATTTTTGAGTGAGCGCACTAGTCGAACCTCCAAGTTTCAGGAGGGCCCAACTAGGGACAAGAAGCTTGTCGTGCATTGTAAGCCATTTCCAATGGCCACCTTTCGAGCATAGCTTAGAGATTTCCATCATAGCCTTAGCCATAACAGCCCAAGCCTGGTCTTGCTTTGCTATTGTAACCACAAACTTAGCACACTGGACCTCCGCATAAGTACTAGGGTTCGGAATCCCAATCCGCCTTGCTCCACAGGTCTCGCAATTGTCTCCCATTTAGCCCATTGCCAGGGTATTGAGTCTTTAGTGTTGTTCTTCCATAAGAATCTCTAAACTGGTTTCAAGAACTCTTTCTAATTGCATCTGGCAAGCTTGAGCAGCAGGCCAGTAACGGCAATATAAGGGAGTATAATGAAGGTAATAACCCTAATTCTGCTTGGAAAGGGGAGAAGCACATACTCCCACCTTCTCGTTTTGTTCTTTATCTTCTCCATGACTTATTGGAATCTTTGCTTCTTGGTCATGTCAACACCTAGAGGGGCTCCCAGGTGCCAAAAAATCTTCCCTTTTGACAAAATCTCCCATATCCACATAGACAGATCAAATGAGTCATTCTTGGATAGAGAGATCCTTCTTGACTTTTTAATATTACACTACGACCCTGATGCCGCTAAGGCATACGTTTGCATAATTTCTAAAGCCTTTGGGATTACCTGAGGGCATGCTTTGAGGAAGAATAGGGAGTCATCTACAAATAGCTTAGCCAGAAGTTGATGGTTGTTAGGTAGAGTTAGCCCTTGAATCTCTCCTTTAGCAGCATTATCTTTGAGTAAGGTTACAAGAGGATGGGATCCAATGGAAAACATTAGAGAGGAAACGGGGAAGCCCTATTTAATTGATCTCCTGACCTCAAAAGCTCCTACAATTCTCTGATTGAAAAGGAGCTCAGAGTGGTTGCCGACATAGCGGATGTTAACCAGCCGGAACATTCGAGGCCCAAATCCTAGTGATTTCATGACATCTTCAATCAAAGACCATGTGATCCTTAGGCCTTATCTAGATCCAACTGTAGTAGAATACACTCTTGCTTCATGCTTGCAACATATTCAATGCCAACCATTGCTGCCAGAATGTTATCAATTGATCTTTCCTTGATAAATCCGTGTTGGTGAGGTGTGAGGAAGTTTTTGTCAAGGAGGGGGGAGAGCCTAAGGGATATAGATTTGACAATAAATTTATAGGCAACTGACATCATCGTTATAGGTCACCAATGCTTCAAATGGGAGCATCAGACTTGTTTTGGGATAGGCTTAATGGGGCCACTTTTAATGCTCAAGTCCAAGACTCCATCAACCAGGGCTTGGCTAGCTATTCACGTGATTGGAGACTTAAGATCATCCAAAAATTCTCTGAAGAAATCTGTTGTCAATCTGTCCCAACCTGAAGACCTCTCATTACCTAAAGCTTGTATCACGAGAGAGCATTCATCCTCAATGAACCCTTTCTCTAGAAGGTTGGCCTCAAAGAGGAAAATCATTATTTTGACGGTCCCAAGAAGAGTAGATATGGCAGAGTCCACCTCAAGGGAGCGGTCCTTGTGGGACGGGTGTCTGACCTCACTCCTATCTTATTGTAGCTTTAGCGAGAACCACGATTAATGTAAGGTTTTCAGTTTCTAAAACCTTAAAGATTGTATAAAGCTTAATCAAACTAATATGATTATTGAAAAAGCAATGTAGAACTGTCCGACCATGGTAAATATTGGTATTTTTGGAATCTTAAGCACAGCAAACCCCGGGCTAGAAATTTTCAGAACAAAATTCCGATAAAATTTGGAAAAGTTACGGGCTCTAAAAGATTACACTAGGAATTTAATGAGTTAAGTAAAATTAGATGGTTTCAGTAGTTATTATCAATAAAGACTTTCTTATCCTTAGGTTCTCGAAATTACTGATATTTCCAATTTTCATCATTAAAAATGAGAGAAATTAGTAAAAATCAATTCTGTGTATCTGGGGGACTGTGTGGGGTAATGATGAACTCTCCCAGACTAGATTTAGCAGCAAGGGGCATTTTTAGGGCTGCTTGGGATGCAAGTTATTGCCATTCTCCAACCTGTGAGTGCCCAGAAACCTATAAATATGACCCTTGCTTCACAATTTCAGACAGACTCGGAGCCTTGACACACCCTCTCTCATCTAGGGAGACCGCTACGCGGAAATCACTAGAGATTAAGCTCTAGTTGATTAACTTAAACGGTAATTAGCCTAATCCTTCTTAATTAGCAAGG
This sequence comes from Adiantum capillus-veneris, assembly GCF_014529385.1. NCBI lineage: Eukaryota > Viridiplantae > Streptophyta > Polypodiopsida > Polypodiales > Pteridaceae > Adiantum > Adiantum capillus-veneris. Next base: position 32,448,433 of record NC_140943.1, read on the forward strand.
CTAGATTAATCTATTTTGTTAATAAATTAAAGATTAGGCCTATGTATACTCATAAAACCTCTCTTAATTAAATATTCTCTGCTGATTGTTGTAATTAAGTTTGGAAATTTTAAGCTAATTAATTATCGAGAAATATATTAATTACGCTTAGATTAAGTTGAGGTAATTATCAGAGCTAAATTAGACAGCCATTAAGCTATGAAAATTATCCTATAATTTTTTGAGTTATTTTTCTAATTAATTAGGCAAAATTACACTATTTTTTTGAAAAAATTAAAGGGGAAAATAATCAAATTGATTCAAAATACTTTGAGATGTTTATCAATGGTTAATTATATGGTAGGGAACCCATGATAATTATGTCAAACGCAGATCATTAATTTACCTAATTACTTTAGCATAAATACTATGTTTTTAAGACAAATTAAATAAGAGAAATTAGCAAATTGATTCAAAATGCTTTGAGTTATTTATCAGAGGTTAATTAAATGTTATGAAACCTGTGATAATTATGTTAACCTCAGATAATTAATTTACCTAATTACTTTAGCAGAATTACTTTGCTTTTAGGACAAATTAAAAGGGAGAAATAAATTTATTTAAAATGCTTTGAGTTATTTATCAAAGGTTAATTATATCTTAGGAAACCCGTGATAATTATGTTAACTTTAGATAATTAGTTTACCTAATTATCTTAGCAGAATTACACTATTTTTAGGACAACTTAAAAGAGGGAAAATATCAAATTGATTCAAAATACTTTAAGATAATTATCAGAGGTTAATCACATCTTAAAAAACCCATGATAATTATGTTAACCTCAGATAATTAGTTTACCTAATTATCTCAGCAAAATTACATTGTTTTTAAGGATAAAGAGGAAACTAGCAAATTAACCCAAAAATCTTTGAGATAATTATTAGAGGTAAATTACATGTTAAGTAACCCATGATAATCATCTTAACCACAATTAGTTATTTTAGATAATTATCCTAGTAAAAAATCACTATTATTGAGGGTAAATTAAAGGGGGAAATTAGTAAATCATGTGCTATGATGACATGCTATTTATCAGAGCTAGATTATAGGATAAAGAGGTCGTTATAATTATGTCAGGGTTAGAAAAGTAGTATAGATATTTATCTAAGTCAAAGTATACTAATTCTAGCTAAAAACTAAAGGGGGAAATTAGTAAATCATGCTATATGATTACATGCTATTTATCAGAGCTAGATTACATAATGAAAAGGCCGTGATAATTATTTCAAGGTTAGAAAAGTAGTATAAGTATTTATTTAAGTCCAATTATCTAAGTTTTAGCTGAAAATTAAAGATGGAAATTATATAATTAAGTTGTAAAATAATAATATAATTACCAGAGGTCAAAAATATCCTTATCTACTTTTGATAATTATGCCATAAATTATTAGTAAGTTTAGAAAATTATAATTGACTAAAAGTCCTTTTTTTTTGCCAAAGATGAATTAAAATAAATAGATTCTGCGATCAAATTTTTATAGTAAGTGTAAACCTATGATATCAAGTTGTGGAAATGAAATCTTTAAGAGAAAATAAATAGAAAATATTAAGCCGAAAACAAGTAGATTCCAAGGTTAAAAGTTGATGGGAAAAATTAAGAAAAAGATATAGAAAATTATAAGAAAATTAGGAGAGCTTAGAAAACCCTTAGGGAAGCGGTGGAAAAATTTATCATGCCTATATAGACACATAAGAAATTACTAGGTCAAGAATTTACCAATTAAGACTATAAATTTAACCTTGGAATGGGTTACGGTTGTGAATACAAAGGTTAAGTCTAGATTTTGAATTATTTACCTAATGGTTAGATGTCCTTTTTAAACGGATAAGAAGTTATGGCACCTAAAAGGACCCGAGCAAATCCTACATCTTATGATGAGGACGTAGCTCCAAAACGAACTAGAGCGTCACATGATGACGAAGCCGGGCCTAGTAGTAGGCCTACAGAGGAGAGTCTTCAGGCGCCAGCGCAGTAGCAGATGGTCAATCAATCCTAGGTGGGTTTTCCATTATTCAATTAAGTCTTTAAATAGTTTAAGTTCTTTTATAAGTTAGCATTGCATACGTAAGGAGTAAGTAAGAATCAGAAAAGGAATAATTGACCAAAAACGAAAGGTAACTTCCAACGTGCATTTGTTTATAATGTAGGAAAGAATTTTTTGGGTTAAAACTGGTTGAATTAGGAAAGATATGATTGATCATCCTTAAGACAGATTGTCTCAACCTCCGACTCCTTAGTATAAATTGATGATAATGATTGGCTTTCTAGCCACGAATCAGTCGGTTACCCCCATGAACGTTGAGTTTCTACTCCGTGTCATGTCTTGATGTTTCTACATAAGTTAGGATACCGTTTTTTTATCATAGGGGAACCGCCCGATTGTATGGGCAACTGGTTTGGTGTATGGGCACCCGGAACCTTGGGTGGGGGTTTATTCACTCCGGATTGTGAATAAGGAATGGGTGTCGTTTCTTCACCCTTAGGTGGTCTTGAGACAAGAAGAGTACTGGTCATGGTTATTATGGACAATGTTTTGATTGACAGTACCCTGTCTTAAGTTTAAAGATGTATGTTTGCTAAAAGAATGTTTTCAATACTATTTTCAAGGGCTGTTTTAATAAAATCCTGTTATGAAGGATAAAAGGAATCATTATTTTGAATGTGATAAGAACGTGGTAGTAATTAAATAACAAAAGAATCATTTGTGAGTGCGGGGTGGTAAGTGGGGATTGACTAAGGTTGTCAATCATGGACGGGTGGACCTGATTAGTCAGGTAATTATCCATCCTTGCGCACTAAAACGTTTAGAAAACTTCTTCACTTGGAAGAGGAGTCCACCAACGGCTGTGCCCTCACATATGTTAGGGGGAAAAAAGCGTTGGTTAAGGATACCTTAGCCCAATTTGTGGAAGTTATAGGGCCGAAATAGTTTTTTGGGCTTTTAATACGTTGTCCCGTTTCCGCTGCGAGACAGGACTAGGTCTTCTTCTAAGGCTATAGACCCAAGCCATTGTTAATGGTAAAGGTCTATTCCTTGGATTTTTCTTGTTTAGAGACTCTGATTTTTATCAAACCTAGAGACCTGTCAAGGATCCCATCCCGATCTTGGTATTGGCGGGTTGGAGATCTCACAATTAAATTGTCAATCCATGGGATGAAGCTGAATCGACTAATACAAAGAGTTAGTGATAAGCGAGTTAGGTGGGTGGTCGGCCATATCCATATAAGATGCCACTTGGGCTTTAATCCCAACAACCTCCCACTTAAAGTCCAATGTGGCACTTTAAGTAACTGTAAATCTATGAACATAAATGTACAAAGATTTACATGGTTGCCATCTATCCAATGCCCAGTAACTCACGACAGTGCACAAAGCCCTCTCCTGGAAGTCCCTTTGTGAGTAGATCAGCAAGATTGTCCTTGTTGTGGATCTTCATCAGTTGTATCTGCTTGCCTTCAAGTACTTCCCTAATGAAGTGATATTTCACATCAATATGCTTAGTCTTCGAATGGAACACTGGATTCTTTGCCAATTGTATAGCACTTTGACTATCACAATACAACTTTGGCATATCTACTTTGATTCCCAAGTCTGCTACCAATCTACCAAGCCAAATAGCTTCTTTGCATGCCTCATTTGCTGCAACATACTCAGCTTCTGTAGTAGACTGCGTAATACAATCTTTAATCGAGATCGCCATGATATGGCACCTCCAGCCAATGTAAAGACATAGCCTGATGTAGATCTCCTCTTATCCAAGTCTCTTGCATAATCTGAGTCAGTGTATCCTCTGACACTCAAATCTTGACTACCATAGCATATGCGCATGCTCTTTGTATGTTTTAAGTATCTCATGATACCTTTCACTGCCTCCTAATGTTTCTTGCTGGGATTTGACATATATCTGCTAACCACTCCCACTGCAAATGCAATATCCGGACGTGTAGCAATCATTGCATACATCAAACTCCCACATGCAGACGCATACGGCACTGTATCCATTTCAACCTTTTCCACCTCAGAATGTGGGCAATATTAGTTGCTTAGTTTCATATATGATGGCAATGGTGTCATCAATGCCTTTTCCCTGTCCATATGGAAACGTTGCAACACCTTGTCAATATACTCTTCTTGAGATAAGTAGAATATCTTCTTGGACCTATCTTGCTGGATATGCATACCCAGTATATGACTTGCCTCACCCATGTCTTTCATGTCAAAAACCTTTGCCATTTTTGACTTAAGAGCTGAAATTTCTGCCATTTTTCTACCAGCAAGTAACATGTCATCCACATACAAGATGAGGATTATCAAGCTACCATCCTTAGCTTGTTGAATATACAGGCAATGATCTTTCTCACTTCTCTTGTATCCTTGAGAAAGCATAAATTGGTGAAACTTCTTGTACCATTCTCTTGGTGCATGTTTCAAGCCATAGAGACTCTTTCTCAAATGACATACCAATTTCTCTTTGCCTTTCTCAACATACCCTTCTGGCTGCTGCATATAAAACTCCTCATGTAAATCTCCATGAAGAAATTCCGTTTTCACATCCATCTGATGTAAATGCAGATCATGTTGGCAACCAAAACAAGTACACTTTTCAATGTTGTCATCTTGACAGCTGGTGAAAAGACTTCATCAAAATCTATTCCGTTCTTGCTTAAAACCCTTAGCAACCAACCGTGCTTTGTATTTTGGTTGTCCATGATGAGGAGTAAACTTATACGTGTAAACCCACTTACAAGGTAGAGATTTCTTGCCCTCTGGCAATTGAACCAAATCCCACGTTTGATTCTTATGCAGAGCCGTCATCTCTGATTGCATGGCCAACTGCCATTTTTCGAGTCAACCACTTGTAATGCCTCCTTGTAACAAGATGGTTCTCTACAATCCGTGAGCATGACATAATTTAGAGGTAGTACATAACAATCAGGTGGTTTGGAGACACGTTCAGAACATCTCACCACAACTAATTCTGCCTCTCTAGCCACTAGAGGCTATTCCTGAGCCTGACCATGTTGTCTTGATGTGCTAGCACTAGGTCCATCTTCTGTGAAGACAACTTTTCTGATCTCCTCTGTCTTCTCTCGCTTAGCGTGAAACTTGGCTTCATTGAAATGCACATCATTGCTACGAATAACTTTTCTACACTCACGGTCCCAAAGCCAGTAACCCATCTCGCCCGATTCTCCGTAGCCAAGAAATATACACTTCCTGCTCTTTGGTTCTAACTTATTCCTCAAATCCTTAGAAATATGGCTATAAGCTTCACAACCAAAGACTCTGAGATGATTATACGAAGGTGCCTTGCCTGTCCATAGCATCTCGACCACTTCACTCTTATCCAGAACCCTACTAGGAGACCTGTTGATCAAATGGACTGCTGTAGCCACTGCTTCCACCCAAAATCCATCAAGCAACTCAGCATTTGACAACATGCTTCTGATCTTCTCCTGTATGGTTCTATTCATACATTATGCAACCCCATTCTGTGAAGGATTATATGGTGCAGTAAGTTCCCGCTTAATCCCCTTTGCTTCACAAAAGTCTTGAAAAGCCTTGGAAACGTACTCTCCACCATTGTCAGTTCTCAAGCACTTCAGCTTCTCACCACTCTGACTCTCCACAAGCTGCAAGAATGTCTTAAAGACCTTGAGCACCTCATCCTTGTGCTTCACAAAATAAACCCATACTTTGCGAGAATAGTCATAACAAGAAAGTGTTTCCATTCCTCTTTTTGACATATGTCCCAGCCTACAATGCCACAGTGACTCACTTGGCTGGTCAATCACATTAATTACATGGTTTTTAACCTCTGAAACATGTAAAGTGTACAGAGTTCCTGACTTGATGCCATGTGCTACAGTCATCGAACCTTCGGAGATCTTCCAAGCGTTGTTCCCAAAAACTGTCACATAACCCACATCATCCAACTTCCTTGTACAGATCAATCTCTTTCGGAGTGCTGGAACATGTCTGACATTCTTGAGCCATAAAGAAGAGCCATTCTGAAACTTCAACTGCACATCTCCCACTCCAAGTATGTCGCAAACCTGCTTATTGCCAAGTCTGACATAATCCTTAGTAGCCACATATGATGTAAACCACTCTTTGTAAGGAGAGACATGTAGAGATGCCCCAGAGTCGATAGTCCAATTACTCATGGCATAACCATCCTCTGCAGTCAAAAAAAAAAGAATCATAGCTACTTGTGAGAAATATGTCACCAGCTGTAATACCAAAATCACTATCTGAACCAGATCTTGTGACACTCACCTCTTCAATCTTCACTGAACTCTTCTTCTTATCATCTTGCTCAGAACTCTTAGCTTTGCCTTTTTCTTGTTTCCATTTTGTACAGTCCTTTCTCATGTGACCCTTCTTGCCACAATGATAGCACTCTATGTCATCATTTGACTTAGAGTCACGAGACTACTTCTATTTTGTGCCTTCTTACCCTTCTTCTCTTTGAACTACTGTCTCCCTCAAACAAGCAAAGCACTATTGCCTTTGCCTTTGTCAATGTTCTTCCTGTTCACTTCCTCTGTAAGCAAGCTGCCTTCTACATTGGCACTTGTAAGACCCTCTGGCGCGACAGAATTACTTAATGGCGTGCGAAAAGTATCCCAACTGTCTAGCAAAGTGATTAAGAGAAACATAGCCTTCACTGAATCTGGAAAGACTATCTCTTGTGCTGTTAACTGGCTGAAAATTGTGTGAAATTCATTGAGATGATTTGACATGGCTGTCCCTTGCTTCATCTTCAAGTCCATCAATTTCTTGAGCCTGTAAATCTGAGAAACAGCACTTTGTTTCTCGTACATACCACATAGCTTTTGCCATACTCCATACGATGTAGTCTCGTCTGCTACGTTGAAGTAAACATTTTCTACCAGTGTCAACATGATTGTGGAACAAGCTAACTCATCAAGCTCTTCCCACTCATCTTCAGCCATACCTTCTGGTCTCTCCCCTTTGAGCTTCAGTGGCTTCACTTGTTTTTTCTGCACCAAAACCTGCCAAATCTGCTTCTTCCAGAATGGAAAGTTTGTGCCATCCAGCTTCTTTATGTTGTAAAGAGTCTCACTTTGAGAAGATGCCATGTCTGCCAAACTGTTTACTCCTGGGAAAAATCTGGCAGAGTTTCCCCTATAAACTGGCCTCTGTACACAATAAACAAGCTATAAACAACAAGCTGAACACCTCTCCTCAAGAACTGTCAGTATTTTAAAAAAATTTGACAGAGTCTCCCCTGTAAACTGAGCTCTGGAAACCAAAAGATAGCTCAAAAACAACCATAAATAGCTGACCAGTGACAAATCTAAAAATCTATGTAGTATGCTTCCTGTAAGCATACACTGTCTCCTGTCTGGGCAATCACAGAACCTGTATTTGTCTCAAGACTGAACCCTGAACAAACCCTGAACAATGCCTCAACGGCCTGACGCATAAGATGCAATCCAGTGTCTACACAAAGTCGTACATCCTATGGGATAAAAGTCGTCGAAGAGGATGCATGTAGAGGGGAACTCCAGCAACCTAATCCACCTCACACTGGGTAACCCATCCCCCAATGCTTGGCTTCAAAAAACCTCACACACAACCCTCTCATATGGCTCAACAAACTGCCCAGAACTAGCATACATCCTACAATAGACCAATCACTGTCCTATGACCGCTGCGATGGTCTGCCTGCTAGCGTGACTCAAAACTAGCAGACCCACAATCACAGTACATCAATCTGCAATACATGCCAGTGGTGTCAAGCCGTCGTATGGCCACACCTCCCCTTAAACTTGGCAAGCACAAGAAGTAGCAATGCAGACTGCAATATATATATTTGATGATATATATGTGTACCTGGTCTATAGTTGATGCTTTGAAGACTAATGAGTGATGTATGGCGATGCGGATATTGATGCCGACCACCCCCTGCTTGCCAATCTACACAAGACGGGTTTCTTTGCAGCTGAAACCTGTCTTTTGATGTAGTGCTTAGAACAAAATTCTGAGGGCATAAACAGCTTCGAAAGGGGGATAAAACCGCAGGTCACCTGCTGGAAATACTCCCGAAACACCGAGTGTAAATTTCCAAGCTCCGGATCTAGAATCTGCTTGAAAAGTGCACGCGTGCAATTATGCAAAAACGCACTGAACCTTGCTCTGATGCCAATTGAAGTTGCGGAGTGGAGCTTAGATCGACTCACACACACACACACACACACACACACACACATAGAGATACACAAACAGAGAGCTTACGCAGTATGTAGAGAATTCGTTGAAGGGGTATCTCCCAAATCTTATTATTCACACAAGTGTAAGTGAGTATATATTCTTTATGTTTTGTTGGTGCGAGCTTTTTTGTTGAAGTTATCATTATTGGTCCCGTTGTCTTTGTATGACATTCTTCGTCTTTCCATTGATCGTTGAATCTTTGTCTTCAAGGTTGGTCTTTAGCTTTGGAAGAGCTTTGGCATTGATGACACTCCCCCCTTCCTTGAGTGATTCATATCTGCCATGTTGTTGATAGGTGACATGATCTTTGATTATCGAGGCAACTTTTCTTCTTGTTGTGCATTCATCTCTTTGTTGCCAATCTTAGCCGCCGTAAACATTAGGCAAAATTTGGACTCACAAAGGGGCCCTTTAAGGAATTTGACTTTACCTCTCTCTACCAAAACGGGCGCATGGATAATTTTTTGCAAACAAACTCCAAAGTTGGCGGAGATTTGACAGTTAGAATGTCCTCTTCAAGCTCTATCTACCGATATATAGCACGTCATGAGATTCCTCATATTTTAGAAGATTCTTTTTTTTTATAGAGAGAGGTAGAGAGAGGTAAATTCAAACTCCTTAAAGGGCCCCCTTGTGAGTCCAAATTTTGCCTAATGGATGGATGTTGATGTGTCTGATATTTTAGAATTGATCCTCTTTGTGGCATGGACTTTATGATGGAATTTCTTTCAAGGTCCACTGCAATTTGAATTTTCCACCATAGGTAGCCGATGTTGAAGCATTGTGTGAGCTATGAGGTATCTAGATTAGGGTCTTAAAACTTGGATGACCAAAGGGAAAAAACCGGGTGGAAAAAAAGTTCCTTTGGTATACGCTCTTATTGGAGTTTAGAATTTGGTCTTGAAGTACCTGTCATGCAAAGTGAGTGCTTGGAGAAATAAAGGAAGAGTGCCTAATGCAAGTGCCAATTATGGGACACTCTATATACTTGTTAAGGTTTCACTTCTTGAGATTGATGATCACAAAGAGTCTCCGTTCCCCATCCGAGTCACTTCCCTGAGTATTGACATTATGTTAGTATCAAAAAGCTATGCTGCAAAGTCCGTCCCGCGACCCGCTAACGGCGCCAATGTTAGTGGGTTGCCGTGACGGACGTCTGTAGCATAGCTTTTTGGTACTAACATAATGTCAATACTCAGGGAAGTGACTTGGATGGAGCACGAAGACTCTTTGAGATCGTCAATCTCAAGAAGGGAACCTTAACAAGCAAACACACCAACTCAACAAGCAAACCAACACTCAATGATGAGAGAAATTTGCCTATGTCCTTTCTCACAACTCTAGGTCATCACACCATTTTGGCACTCGAATGGACTCGGAATGCAACAAAACTTTAGGAGGAGGTCTAGGATACCTAGGGGCACTATCCTAGCAAATCTAGTCGCAATCCAACAAGGTACCAAAATCATGATCCATCATGAAAAAGGTCCTAAAAACTGCAACAGAACATACCAAAAAGGCTACCCTATGGTCTAGGAACACTCTCCTATGGTCAAAACGACTATAAACAATGATTTAAGCACTCAAACCTTCATTTACAGCTCACAAACACGTAGTCGCAAACCTCAACAAAACTGACAATGCTTACACTTAATTGAAAGAGCAAAGAGAGAGGAACACAATGCAAGTTTTGAAATTGAAAATTGATTACCCAATTGTTAGAAAGCTCATTACAAGTTGGAGTAGTTTGTAGCTTGAGCGTACGTTTTCAAAGCTCCCTTCTTCTCTTCTCAAGATAAGCCTCCTTTCACATTAGGTTATTTTCCTTTATTCCTAGGGCATTCTAAATGGCCAGTGGCCGACTCACATGGACCTTTACAATTGTCATCATGACAGAATTACAACTCAAGGAATTGACTGCTACTCTAAAATTAAAATTTACACAGAGTATCACTACACTAGCTCGGTAAACTGATAGAGTACAAATGTGGTGTCTGGCTACGTGTCCGACCAGTTGGGTGCCCGTTCGATCTGTCCTCAAACATTCCCACCTTCCTAAATCGTGGCGTCCCTTGACATGACCTTGTGCAGTCTTGTCATAGGGTTGTCTCCAGCTTTGTCTTCAAGGTTGGACTTCAGCTTGGGAAGTGCTTTGTTGTTGATGACGCTCCCCCCTTCCTTGAGTGATTCATATCTGTCGTGAAGAGTTCTTTTGATGTTTCTGTTTTTGTCATTGACTTGTAATACTTGACTAGCTTCAACACTATGGAACTCCTTACGTTTTGTTGTTGAGAGCTTTTTTGCTGAAGTTATCATTGTTTGTCCATTATCTTTCTATAACATTCTTCCTCTTTCCATTGATCATTGAATCTTTGTTGTCAAGATTGGTCTTTAGCTTCAGAAGAGCTTTGGCATTGATGACACTCACCCCTTCCTTGACTGATTCATATCTGCCATGTTGTTGATACGTGACTTGATCTTTGATTATTGAGGCAACTTTTCTTCTTGTTGTGCATTCGCCTCTTTGTTGCCGTAAAGATGGATGTTGATGTGTCTGATCTTGTAGAATTGGTCCTCTTTGTGGCGTGGACTTTATGATGGATTTTCTTTCAAGGTCCACTGCAATTTGAGTTTTCCACCATAGGTAGCCGATGTTAAAGCACTGTGTGAGCTAAGTATGGTTGTTGTGGATAGCTCGCTTGCTGAATTTTTCATTGCTTGTCATTGTAGGCCATTCTTTCACTTGTCATTGTTTGATGGAGCTTTGTTGTCGACCTTGGAGATAAAAGATTCTCTTGATAAGCATATGGAGACCTGTAGTTTTTGCTCCAAGTTGTTGCCGATTGATTTGGGTAGCCATTTCCTTATTGTTGATGTAAAAGGAATATATACAAGAAGTTGATGAGGGTTTCTAGATTGGATGACCAAAGGGAAAAAACCCGTTGGGAAAAAAGTGCCTTTGGTATACGCTCTTATTGGAGTTGAGCATTTGGACATGAAGTACCTGTCATGCAAGGTGAGTGCTTGGGAGAAATAAAGGAAGAGTGCCTAATTCAAGTACCAATTATGGGACACTCTATATGTTTACGAGAAATCAGCATACATTGTAAGAGATGGAGTTGATGGGTGCTTCAAGGAACAAATGTAGCACATGTGACATCAAAGGACGTCTCAATAGCTTCCATGTTTCCAAAAAGGGTTTTTGATGTAGAAGCTTCTCCCACTCATATCTCACTATGATGAGTGCGTGAGTATCTTTTGAACTTCCTCCTTCACTTACCACTATACTACAATGACTTCGACTCTTATGCTCACCTATACCAGCATGAGCGACAAAACATAAATACGCTCAACTCTTCCAGCTTGAGTAGTACCTAGAATAGCTAAGACGCTTAGACCATAGAGAATATTACATGCAGGTTTGTGACTAATGCCTTTCTCATTTAGTGACTTAGCTGCCCGACTCTAACTTTTATGCCATGTATTTTTAATGGTGACTTGGACTTACCTGTTCAAGGTCAGAAACCCAATTCCATAAGTTCTGGAAATTTAGGCCTCTTCCATTGTGTTGGTCTTTGGATGCCACCATTTTGTCGCGTAGGTTGGCATACTTTGGCTGCTCTTGACTTGCTTGTCGAGTGACTAATGTAGCCTTTGCTTTATCTTTCATGAGAAGCGGTTGTTGAGATGTGTGGGTTCTCTGTGATTGAGTTGCCACCAATAGCGATTTTGGAACCCATCTTGTTTTTGGACCTTGTGTGACCATCTTTGGCATTTTACCTTCTTCTATATTTGATGGACATTAGGCTTCGGTATCCACAACGGATTGTTTTCGTGCCCAATGATCACCTCCACCCTCATAGCATGGACCTTCTTGTTTCATAGCTGGTGATCCAGCCAATGGTTGTTCTTGCCTTGTGAGGATGCTCTTTGAACCATACTCCTGAATATTGGCTATGAACATGAACGTATTTGCATCCATGGAGTACTAGTTTTTTGTAGGTTGTGGCATGTGCATTGGCTGAGTGTAGTTGAATACTACTCTACCATCATTCAGAAGAGGTGGTTGTTGCCCTAGCATTGGTTGCGGCTTTGACTGAGTGTTACACCATGGAGTGGGATGATCCCCTCTGCAAGTATTACATCTCCTCAATTGAGGTTGTCACACAATCGGGTTTTGTTTGTAGCCTTGGATTATTCTTCTAATCACCCCCTCAACCACTTGATCAATGCTCGACATTGTAGGATTTTGAAAATCTTGCTTTGTGGTGGGTTCGCTCTTCAGAGAAGAGGCACTACTAGTTGTGTTATCTATATCTTTAATCACCTCTCCGTAGGCCTTGCAATTGTCAACTAGATAAAGAGCTTCTCTAGTGACTTAGTCAAACCTTGTGCATCCTTTCAGATGTATGTCCTTTTTGAGAGTCTCGTTACTCAAGCCCTCTATGAAGAGAACTGATAATCTCTCATCTTGTGGTAGCTCTTTCATAGGACATCTCTCAATGTATTGTTTGAAGCGAAGTAGAGCTTCCTTCACTTTTTCGTTCTTTTTCTGCTTGAAAGCGTAGACCTTGGACACTGTGTTGTGCTTGATTTCCCTTTTCAAGAACTCTTCTACAAAATCTTGTAAGAAAAGTGCTATGTTTGGAAAATCATCTCTGTTTAGAGGTTGGAACCATGTCAAGGCCGTTCCTTCTAATGTCAACCCAAATCCCTCATATTGAGTATGGAAATCTGCAATTTGTTCAGCTCTCAAAACGTGTTTGAAGAGTGAGACATGAGCATATGGATCCCCTAACCCACTGTGCTTTGTCTTGACACATTGAGCCACTTGATATGGTCTTAAACGTTGTGGTTCAATCACCAATCTAACCAATTTGTGGTCTCGTGGAAGGACGTTTCTCATTCTCTCCTCTCGTCTTGGAGAAAATCCCGGTGGAATCCTCTCTAATATGTTCTCTGGCATCATTTTTGACTGAAAGTAAGTAAAGAACGGAGTACCCTTGTACGTATATTATTCTAGGTCAATTGGATCGACAAGTTTGTACTCTCGTCCATACTTATCTACCATCAAAACTTGCACTTCGTTGACATCTGTATATGTGAATGCATAGAGGTTCTTATGGGTAGTCAACTCCCTGGCATTGGGTTCTACACACTTGTAGAAGATATATTGATCCCCATTTGTGACCCTATACAAGCCCGCATGAGCGTAATTTGTAAGCACTCTCATGGATTCATTGGCTTTTATGAATCTCACATTTGGTTTGTTGATCAGAGGATGCCTATTCTCTAGGTATTCTCCCAATCCCACTGTTGTTGGCATTGCAACGTTTTCCATGTCTCTGAGTGGAGTAGAGAACCCTGGTGGTGGATGATTTCTCATGGTTAAGGCTCACTCAAAACTCTTAAGATAGTCCTTGACAAGCCCACTTTGACTTAGTGCAACTTATCCCTTTTTGCCCTTGGTAAGGTCTCTCAAAAGTCAGGATTTTTTTACTCTTTTGGTCTTTGGAAACTAGTATTGGGGTACCCTAAAAGTTTGAATTTAGGAAACCTAGAAAAACTCAGCTCTAAAAAGTCTAGGTGTGTGTTATTGCCCGCAAGCTTTCTTCCTGGCTATACTTGACTCAATTTGGAGTTTTTATCAAAAGTTAGAGCACTTTTAGTGTACTGCACTTGAAACAACACTCAAAATAGTTTCAGGACCAGAACACAGGAACTTTGGCTTGTATCTTGGCCTTCCAAATGTATTTTTAGCTCAAACTTGAGATTTGAGATGTACTCAAGTATGTTTACAAGATCATGAAGTCAGATACCCCCACTATGCTGAGGTACATGGATTGCGATCCATGTTCCTCTAGCAAAAAAAATTCCAAATTTTGACAGTGTGTAGACAAGGTCATATGCATACTATATACCAATTTTCAGCAAATTCTAAGGTTGAGGTACATGGATCGCGATCCATGTTCAACCACATCTGGACTTGTCCTCTTAGGAGTTTGTTCCCGACTATGTCCACAAGCTAAATCTCAAATATTTTTTGATTTGGACTTGGTTCGATAGGTCAAATAGCCAACATTAGGTATGCACAATGGTTTTCTGTATGTCATCTGTTTTGCTCCCTTTTGACCCAAATTTGCTCAATTTTTTTCAAAACTGGACTTAAGGATATGTTTCCTTATGTGTGCTCTACTGATCTGGAAAATTTCAAGTCAAGTTGTCACTATGGGTACATGGATCGTAGTGATCCATGTTTGGAGCCCAAATTGACTTCTCTTGGTACCATCACAATTAGCATGATTAGTAGGTCCTATGGTATCAATGTTTTCGAAAATGGACCTCTGGATTGAAAGTTAGGTCAGTTTTGACACTTTGTCAAAGTACTTGGCAGTTCTGGGCTTCTTGTTTGGTTTTTAATATCCAAACTCAATTTTGAGAAGACCACTAGACTCCCTGTGATGTCCTCTCGCTATGGTGCAAATATGGTATCAGTTTGTGACAAAGGAACATGGATCCCAATCCATGTACCTTAGTGTCAGAATGTACTGAAACTTGGCACACAGCTTCCCCTTGGTCCACTAATCACTGCTATGTCGTTTTTGTGTGATTTGGACTTGTTCAGTCCAGGAAAAAGTCAATTCAGAGGTCTGTTTTAGGTTTTTCACATTGAACGGTTTTTGGCTCTTTTCACCCACTTTTTGAACTTTTTTGACAAAATTTTTTGGGGGAGTTTTGTTCACAATGGTCTTTGATACATGCTGGAAAAGCTTCTGTCCAAAAATTCCTCTAGGGTACATGGATCGCGATCCATGTTCCACCACTTTTGGATCTGAATTTTTGGTGTGCTGATAGCTTATGATGTTTGTATCTTGCTCCACAAATCTTTTTGAAATTGGATCAGTTTTGCCCAACCAAAACTGACTTCTACAGTCTGCTGCGACAGTTTTGACAATGTTTGTATCTTGCTCCACAAATCTTTTTGAAATTGGATCGGTTTTGCCCAACCAAAACTGACTTCTACAGTCTGCTGCGACAGTTTTGACAATGTTCTATTTTTTGCTCTTTTGAACACTTTTTGCAACTTTTTTGCATATAGTTCTTTTGGAAAAAGTGTTTGTCTATGTCTCAGCTACCTACTGCTCAAATCTCAACCAAAAAAAATTCAAAAAATTTTCATGAGGTACATGGATCACGATCCATGTTCGGAAGCCAAACTGATAATTCTTGGTACCATCAGGATCAGCATGTTTAGTAGATGCTATCATATCAAAAGTTTTGGATTTGGATCAATTTTTGTCATTCAAAAGCAAGTTTTTCTGTTTGTCCTACGGTTTTTGACTAGTTTCTGTGGCTATTTTGACCAACTTTTTGACATGGTGCCTTTTGGGAAAGTTGTTCCAAATGATATTAGGGATGTACTTGTCAAATATCAGCCCCAAATGTCAAAAAGGTACATGGATCGCGATCCATGTTTGACTGCATTTTTTCATAGTTTTTGTTCGTTTGATTCTCTATGCCCTGTAGAAGCCAAATCTCACCCCTTTTTGAATTTGGATCCCAAAAAGTTAAAAAATCCCAAGTTTTGTGTCTGCAATGCATGTTTTGTTGTTTTCTTCCTAGCAACCAATTCTGATGTGATGTTTGAGTTTTTCTTTCAAGAAAACTTGATCAGAGAAATATCCCATTGATGCTCAATGTCACTAATCACTTTTCACCAAAAATGGTCTCTGGGATATATGGATCGCGATCCATGTTCCCCCACAAAATCTGGCCAAACTTCTCAGATTGCTTCTAGAGAGTTTGTTGATGCCCTTGATCCACAATTTTTTGAATTTGGATCACTTTTGAGGTCTCTACCATCAAATTTTCAAAATTTCAGAGTTATTGATCATTTCTGCCAAAATATAGTTTTCACCCTTTTTCCCTCAATCTTTTAGCCCAAATCTGATGGTGGTAGTTTCTACTTACCCTACTCCTAACTACAGAAATGAATCATGAAACAAAACCAAATAGAACGGCACAAAATAAATTCAAAACAAAAAACGGAACAGCACTCTAAAAGCATAGAGAAAATTGAAGAATGAAATACTTTTGGCTATCTCACTCACAACCCTCTTTACTTCTCGAGCATATATCTAGCAAGTCCTTGACTTCTAAACTCTATCAAGCACTAAACCCCATGTCTAGCTGCTTCATTGCTAAGGTGTAAATGGAATGGAAGAAAAATCTTCAAAAAAGAACGCTCTAAATACATACTAGGTCACTCACCATCTAAGGATCATATCCCCGGCAACGGTGCCAATGTTAGCAAGTCGCTGCGACGGACGTCTACAGCATAGCTTTTTGGTTCTAACATAATGTCAATACTCGGGGAACTGACTCGAATGGGGCACGGAGACTCTTTGAGATTGTCAATCTCAAGAAGTAAACCTTAACAAGCTAACGCAACAACTCAACAAGAAAACCAACACTAATGGTCAAGAAAATCTGCCTATGTCCTTTCTCACAGCTCTAGGTCATCATGCCATTTCGGCACTCGAACGGACTCGAAATGCAACGAAACTTCAAGAGGAGGTCTAAGATACCTAGGGGCACTATCCTACCAAGTCTGGTCGCAATACGACAAGGTACCAAAATCATGATCCATCATGAAAAAGGTCCTAAAAACTACAACAGAACTATCCAAAAATGTTGCCCTATGGTCTAAAAACAGTCTCCAATGGTCAAAAAGACTGAAAACAATGATTTAAGCACTCAAATCTGCAATTAAGGCTCACAGACACATAGTCGCAAACCACAACAAAACTGTCAATGCTTACACTTAATTGAAAGAGCAAAGAGAGAGGAACACAATGCAAGTTTCGAAATTGAAAATTGATTACCCAATCGTTAGAAAAGCTGATTACACGTTGGAGCAGTTCGTAGCTTGAGCGTACATTTTCAGAGCTCCCTTCTTCTCTTCTCAAGATAAGCCACCTTTCACATTAAGGTTATTGACCTTTATACCTAGGGCATTCTAAACGGCCAGTGGCCAACTCACATGGACCTTTACAATTGTCATCATGACAGAATTATAACTCAGGGAATTGACTGCTACTCTGGAATAAGGATTTACACAGAGTATCACTACACTAGCTCGGCAAACTAATAGAGTACAAATGTGGTGTTCAGCTACGTGTCTGACCAGTTGGATGCCCGTTCAATTTGTCCTCAAACACTCTTGAACATGCGTTGTCTGTTGTGCAGATTCTACTGTCTCCTTCTGCACAGGCTCTTTTTCTTTAATGGGCTCTTTTTGTGTGGTTTTATCTGTTGGTGAAGGTGGAGGCCTTGGCATGGGGTGTTCATGTTGTTATGTAGAAGGTGAAGAAGTTCGGGGAGCCATGTCATCTTGTTCATGCTGGGCTTCTCCTTGTGCGGTTGCTTCTTCTGCTTGGTTTTGCTGCTCCGTCGCCTCTTTAGCTTTTCGTCCTGCTTCTTGGGCTTCTTTCAGCTTCAATGCTTTTTCCTCCTGATACATACTTTCCAATAACTATGTGGAGTCTTTGGCATCTTTCCTAGCAAGGTGCTTTGTTCTTGGTCCTTTGACTTCTATAGGTACCCACTTTGTAGGGTCCTTGCCTTGAGCTTGGCGGCTTCGTTCATAGGAGTGCTTTTCTCTCTCAAACCTTGCCTGCTTCTGTTGAGACTCCTCTTGATGTGCTGCCACGGCTTTTCTTTTCATTTCTTGATGCGTGCTCTTCTTTCCTCATTGTCAAAGCTTTCACTCTTATGCCGTTCTGGAGAGCTCTCAGAAAATTCCTCATCAGATTTGTAAGTTCTCTTGGTAGATCTTGTGGCTCGAGGGGATGGTTGTGAGGACACGATCTATGTGTTCTGGTCTGGGGCAGGTGGCAGATTATCTACCATGCAGATAGCATGGTAGGCAATTTTGGTAAGAACTTCAGGTGCTTCCAAATATGTTATCTTACCCTCTTTCTTTGTCCCCTTCAATGTGGACAACACGTACTGCACGTGGTCAGTGGGTTGCCTGGTTGTCGACTTTAAAACTTGTGTAAATGTAGTTGCAACCGTATGATTGGGTGTCGTGTACCTTGGCGGTCTCTTTGCGAGGAAGTGGAAGTGTTGGTGGTATAACCTTGCTGGTTCCTCCACTTGCTTCTGGATAAGATCGGCAAATGTTGCAGCAGCGGTTCCTTGTTGAAAGCACCTGCCTTTTTTCTATCTCTTGCTCTCATGGTCATTCCTTCCGTTGGCAATTTGAGAGCTTCAGCCATGATCTCTTTTGTTATTACTAATTTGACTTTGTTCCCTTGCTGGTCAGAGATCTGGGCTACCTCATCTTCTTTGATTGTGGACAAGAGCTCCTAAGATTTTTGAAAATCCACTCCACATGGCTCTTGCTCGTAGAATTCTATGAGCCCAAGCCTTTTGTTGGCTTCTTTTATCTCCGGTTTTTTTGCGACATCATATACGTCTTTTGGTAGAAGTTGCAGTTCTACCTCATGTCCTTCTTCGCTTTTGGATCTACCTGTGAAAACTGCTGTGTTATTCTCTTCAAGCTACTCTTTCGACAGGTAGGTAGCTTTGGCCGTCTTTACTGAACTGGGGTCCAGTTGGTATGGTGGTAGCTCTTGAAGCTTCTCCTTTTGAGAAACCCTCTTCTTGGCCTTCTCTGCAGCTTGCATGGCTCCTGTTAAGTGAATAGAGTGTCAAAGTTAGCAAATTTTACAGATTTTGCTCTGAAATATCCTACAGACTGAATTGCTGACAAATTGAGTCCAATTTGCTTCAAATCAATTTTTGAAGATGCATAGATGCATAAAACATGTAAAGGTCAAATTCATGAAGTCAAAACAAAAAATTACAACAAAAGTAAATAATCGCGATTATTTACAGTTGAGTAATTTTTGTAACTTTTTGCAAATTTGACATTATAGGTTTGAAGTATATATTAAATAGATACTCTTAGTGAAATATGGGCTCATTTGGGTGCACAGGATGAAAATGGTACCAGATTTAGGCTTTAGGTCTCTGAAATAATAGATGTAAAGGAGTTTTGAGATTTTGAGCTCCAAATTTGTTCAAACTTGGTTGGTGGGCTTAGGACATCATGTACTTTGGTCCTATGATGGCGAAGTTGCAAATTTCCCCCATTTTGGCCAAAAAGTAAATAATCATGATTATCAAAATGAACATTTTTTTATACAACTTGGTTCTAGGCAAGGTGTAGAACTTTGTATGTGATATGAGGTGATTTGGATCAAAAAATGTGTCTCATAACTCAGAAATTGGCTTGCAAGGACTTCTTTGTGTTTTTTGGCAATTTTCTAAGTTATAATTGATCATTTTGGCTCATACTTGAAATTTAGCATGTAATAGGTGTGTACAAGTGATAGGTGACGTGATGATACCATTTTTGCATTTTCAAGCCAAAATTTTGCAAAAGTAAATTATCATGATTATTTACAGCAGTCAACATTTTCTTGCAAAATTTGAAAATTTTGACCTAATTCTATACACCTAAAACAAGTCCTAAATTGAATTTGGTAAAGTTTGCTCTTGCCGCCATCACTTCGTGCTTTGTCGACTCTGAAATCACCGATTTTTGTGACTACATGGTCTGTTGAGTTGGTTAGTCACTTTTGAGGCTATGGACTTGTCCGCAACATAGTCCTGAAGTAGCTCATCCAATTTTGGCCCATTTAGAGTCAATTTGACCTCTATGTCGAATTTGACGCTTTGTAGCCTTCTAGCCTTTTTCTGCTTTTCGAGGGCTTGGCTTGATTGATTTTATGAAACCAATCATATACATTGTGTATAGACCTCGTATGTAAGTTGTATGTGGAGTTAGAATCCAATTCTGGCATCTGCCAAAAACCTAGCTTTTCTACTTGGGACCCCCTCGACCATGGCTGAATGGTCAACTATTGATATAGAAGTGCTCTATAATGTTGGCGCATGCTACAGTTCAAGTCTCATCTGATTTGGTTGAGCTGACAAGCCGCTATGGTCGATTTTTGGTCATAGGTCTTCATGCACTGCTCAGATTCTAGGGTTTTTTTCAAGGGTTTAGACTAGCTACCGGCTGTACAAAATGGATCATTGATAAGTATAGTACTTACCCCTCATGTCTCGTGTGAGATGGCGCTGAAAAAAGGCAATTGTGGACTCCAAAAAATGCGTGCGAAGAAGGTCGAAGAGCTCTCTCTCCAAAGACAACAAGTGGAAATGAGATGATTTTAGCCTACCTTGGGTATCTATACTTGGAATTCCCGAATCATTTTTCCCCAAATTCCCCTGTTAGTCCTACTAGGCCAGAAAATCTATGCTAGACTCAAAAATTTCCCCGATCGGATTCCTGTAGCTCATTCTGCAAGAATTCTACAAAAGTAGGTCTAGCTGCCTAATTTAGGTTTCCCGCTTCCATCTGTCAATACAACCCTCACATGCAAAGAAAATGACCATGTGACCTAAAGGTTACCAGACGGCTTGGTCATTTTTGCCCGTTTGGCAACAGCCCTAGCCCTTCGGGTCCTTCGGGCAACATCAAGGGCCCTTCGAGAAACATTGATACCCCGATGGAAGTGATCTGTAGGCGAAAAAACATAGTGTGAAATTGGTGTAATGATGAGGAGTGCTCCATTCTAGCAATAGAAATGAGAAACAAGCACTTGCACCACCTAAACCCTCCACAAGGATGCTTCATACCCCAAGCTTGTTTCCAAGTGGATAGACACCCAGGGGAGGTAACTAGTTGTAAAATACAAGTGCGTTGGTGTAGTGATGAAGAGCACTCCATTCCAGTACTAGAAATTATACCCAAGCACTTGCACCACCTAAACCCTCAGCGAGAATGCTTCCTACACCCAAACCTTCTTCTAGGCGGATAAACACATAGGGGAGGTAACTATATGTGGACACTGTTATAGGGAAAAAAAGACGCAAAAAAACTTACATGAGAAAGCTCAAGGATAAACCTCAAGTTTTAACACTATTGAGGGCTCTAAAGAGTGTATCGAAAGGTGTGTTTGAGAGGATGGACCATTGTTTATATAGACCCCTCCAAACTTGGCTCCTCTTTGAAAATTTGGAGGGAATGTTGAATCAAATATTCTGGTGGGCAAACACGAACTCTTGGTTTCAGTAGGTCAATGGGACTTTGATGCTATTAACACTCCCATAGGATGTTGATAGCATGAATATTACCACTTCACACTTCACGTGAAGACATGAATGAAATCACAGCATGTAATGATCATCTTTGCAATCTTGGTCAACATTTGGCATGTGAGATTGAGTACATTTCTCATCATGGTGATTACTACCTTCATTGTGTGGATCATGTATGACTCTGTGGGTCTATTGTTGTTGGCAGTCTTGGAGATTACTGGGTAGTTTAGAACTAACGGCCTTCTGCTCCTCCATGTTTTGTATGTTTTGTCTTGGAATTGGGAAATAGGTTGGTCCAGCCTATGATTTTGTGGAGCACTTTGATAGGTCGTCTCATCCTGGAGCCGTTTCTCAAATCGCTTCTTCCTCCATAACATCTGGCTCTCTAGGATGAGGAGCACTTGTTCAACAGTTACTGGCACCTATTCATAGTTGCCCTTGGCATTTGGCTCTAGTGCTGGTAGAAGATTTATTTTCCATAGGATAGTTTCTTGCTTCGTGAGAGGGAGGGTCACCATGTCATGGCCAAAGTTCTTGACAACCTCATCTAGTTTGATCATGAGGAGTGAGGCCGACTCGAGCACTTTAAGCTCATATCTCATGTATTCCTTATGTGATCCCTTTGGCATGTCTTGTCATAATAATCAATATCTAATTCTCCTAAATGATTTTCTCATATTAAACTGATCATTTAATGTGGGGAAGTGCCAAGGGAGAAAAAGCTAGAATATTGGTTAAGTTAGCAGACCGGCCACAGTAGGGATCCAAAGGAGGGAAAATAGGGATCCAAAGGGGGGGCCATCTGCAAAAGAGCCATGTGAAACAACGGGCTAAAAAGACCCTAAGGTTCAGCCCATTAAGACTTCCAAAATGCTAAGGTTCCAAAATTCAAAGGTTGTGTCCAAAGGTCAACCTTAGGGAAAATTGGATGCTTAGTGTGTGTGCCCAAAAAGTCTTTCTGCATCCCTACATGGGAGGGGGCGAGCCCCAAAGCTAGGGGATGAGAGAGAAAACCACACACACACACACACACAGGCTCCCTTTACACAAAGGGAATGAGGGACACATGTCAGCTCCCTAGGCCAGATGCCCACAAGGTGTGCCCAATTCCTATTGGAAGACCCTTGAAGTGGACCAATGAGAATTAAGCTAGAGTAAATCTAGTTTAATTAATTTAAAAACATTTAATAAAAGAAACCAATAAGAATTAAGTGTCCTAGAAGACTATTGGGCAGTCTCCCAAGGGGTCCAATGAGCATTCAGAAGCCCCATGGCTTGCCTGATTCCTATTGGCCAGGAGGCAAAGGGGTCCAATGAGAGTTTAGTTTAATTATTTAATTATCTAAAGCTCTCACAAAAGGGGAAAGGGGGACACATGTCAGAAGGCTATCACTTATGCTGCTTAATTCCTATTGGCTTGACCTGGGGAAGTCCAATGAGGAAAAAGCCAGCCTAACTTAGCAGCTAGGGCTCGCCCAAGAGAGAGGGGGGGCTGATTTTTGCTTGGCATTCACTCTCACACTCTCTCACTTGACCATGTGTGAAGGGAAAACACTCTATCTCCTCCCAAGCTTTAATGGAGAGCTCATCACCTACTCCAAGCTTGTGAGATAGAAGCCTACATCAACACTCTCTTGGCATGTGGATGCAAATCCAACCAAGAGCCAAGCTTCAATGCATGCTCATCTTCTCTACCAAGCTAATTACTAAGCTAAGCTATGCTAATATGAGTGATTATGTGAGGAGATGTATTTCTTTCTCGTAAGATACTTCTTTTTCCTCTCAATCTACTCTCATACCCTGCTAGCTCTCACCATCTTCGAAGGTGTGTGAGGTCTTGGGTCTGAGAACGGGGATAATTCAAGTTGTGTTTAATTAAGTGTTTTGCTTGGTGTATGAAGCTTCCATCTTCATTGCACTAGCTAGTCTTGAAGGAACACAAAGAAATGTATTGTACAATGTCTCTCTTGATGGGAGAAACCATAATACAAAGCCTTTTGGAGGGGGGACCGGCTCCATGCAAATCCGGTCCTCAACTGTTGTCAATAGTTTAATTGCTCTCTCTTTTGAAAGTATTGTCGATGCTATCTAACTAGGTGTTATGCTTTTTGTTGCTCTCTCCACCCAAGCACTCTTGTAATTCTCATTAGGAATCTATTCTAATGAAATGCCCACTATGTTCATGCTAATTTCCGCTACACATAAGATTTTAGGCCATTAAATGTTACATTGGTATCAGAGCTCAAGGTTTCTCTTTTCTTGCTCAAGAAGGGAGGTCCTCAAGCTAGCTACAAATGGTTGGTACTATTAATTGCCTGTGAGTAAGTAGAATAGGGATTTTTCAGCCTTGCAGTGCGCCTGCCTTCGTGCAGTTAACGGGGCATCACCGTCGAGAGCTATGGTCTTAATAGTGGAGTCCTACGGGGCTTGCCTACGGCTTAACCACTATTGAGCTATTAGAAGCTTGACAGGAGCCGGTGCTGTTTTGGTGTCGAAAGACCCTCTCTTCTATTCCTTGCAATTAATGGTATTCGAGCCGCGGGTACAGTAGCTTGAGTGCTTTTTCTAAAGGGGTAAAGAGGAGTAGCAACTAGGGCTTGAAGTGCCAAAGTACACCTAAAAAGTTTACACCTAAAAATTGTTAGAATGGCTGACAATATTAAAGAGAGTGAAATTAATGTTGATAACTTTGATTTTGCTCATGAGCAAGCTACTAATGATGCTTCAATGCTTGTTAATTATCTTGTTTCTAGGCTTCAACAAGCCATGGGCAATCCATCTCTCCAAAGTGAAGTGCAACGGCAGCTCCGTGCTCACGGGATTCTCCAAGCTTATCACCATGACGAGAGAACACCTAGGAAGCCTCCTTGTGAGACTACCAAAAGAGGTCTCTCTCCGATTCGGGAAGAAGAAGAGAATCCATATGAAGGGCTCAAGAACTTACTTCTTGATGATGCATCTCCTTCCCAAAGGAGAACTCAAGAGCCTCCACCGAAGGAACGAGAAAGAAGCGAGTCTCCCGCCACCTCGGCGGAGATGGCTCCACGAAGACGGCGGGCTAAACGCTCTCCATCACCACCAAAGCGGAGAAGACCATCACACTCTTCTCCACGCCATAATTCAAAGAGGGATGATAAAAAGCAAGAGAAGAAAAAGGCGAGAAAGAGGACACCCTCTTCTCCATCTTCTTTATCCTCTTCCTCTTATGAAAGCTATGGTGAAGACGACAAAGATCAAGACAAGAAAAAGGCGAGAAAGAGGTCACCCTCTTCTCCACCTTCTTCAAATTCTTCATCTTCTGAAGAAAGTGATGGTGCAACTTTTGAACCATCAAAAAGAAGAGGCCATAGGAAATCCTATGCCGCATGGAAGAGGTCGTCCAAGCTGAAGAAATTCAAAGAGGGAGGGAAGAGCATCTCTTTCCTTACCTATGATGGCACCTTCGGTGCTACAGACAAAGTTTTGGCCTTTATCCAGCAATTCGATGCGGCGTTTGGAGATGAGGGCTTCACGGAGTCCTCTAAGCTACGCCATGTAGCTATGCACTTTCAAAAGTCCGCCAGACAATGGTGGTCTAGCCTACGAGCCAACGGTGAAGCTCCACGAAAGTGGAAGGCTTTAAGAGCTTCCATTATGAAGCAGTTTTTGGCCACCGATGCCAAAGACAAAGTACTCACCGAATGGCGAAGCTTAAAGCTCTCTCCCAATGAATCCATCCACAAATATGTAGACAAGTTTTGGGACCTACAACTCAAAGCCACTGTCTTCAAAAAGTTGGATTTTGGAGAGCAAAAGCAACAATTTTGTGCGGGCTTAACCGAAGAAATGGCGGAGTATGTCAACTCCCAAAGGCCACGTACCATATCGGCGGTAATACACCATACTATGGTGGCCTCGCGAATCAATTTCCAAACGGGGGGTAAAAGAAATAATAAGCCCCCGGAAAACAAAGGTACCAATGAGCCTAAGGGGAAGGACAATGTCCAAAAGTCTCCTAAGGGCAATTCCAACAAAGCTAAAGAGAAGGGAGTTTACAAAGGAAAGAATAAACTCTCTCCTGAAGAGCTTGAGCGTTATCGTAAAGATAACCGGTGTTTCAAGTGCGGCGAACAAGGGCATGCGTACCGCGCTTGTCCCCAAAAGAACAACCGCCAAGATCCTCCTAGAGCTTCTTTGGTTGAAATCCAAGAGGAGGAGATTCACCAAACTCACCACAAAGGATCTCCTCTATGCCATGCTTGGGGAAAGGTAAGAGAACATGATGCTTTTATTCTCTTTGACCCTGGTTCTACTCACAATTTCATATCTATGGAGTTAGCCACCAAGCTAGGCATACAATCCTACGAGATGGGAGATATCCTACCCGCAGACAGTGCCTTCAAGGGGCAAGAAGCTTCAGTCACTCCCTTAATCGGGAAATTGAGGCTTCATGTCCAAGGCTATGTGGACAAAGAGGATTTCTTTATCTCTCCTCTCAAGCATGAGGATGTAATCCTAGGGGCACCATGGTTTGACCGTTTGGCTGCCCATGTTAAATTTCCTGAAAGGAGAATCTCCTTTAAGTTCAGGGAAAAGGACATGTATATAGATGCTAGGGAGATGGGTAACACCATCCCCATTGTACATACACCAGCTTTCAACAAGTCAATAAAGAGCTCTATTTCCGTGTACATGGATTTTGTTAAAGATTCTCAAAATGAACCTAATGCTTTAGCAAAAGAAAATAAAAGCAACCAAAAGGAATTAGAGTTATCCAATTTTCTCAAGGGGTTTCAAGATGTCTTTATTGACGACATCCCTTGTGAGCTACCTCCTAAACGAGGTAATGACGACCATGCAATTGAACTTCTTCCAGGAAGTTCACCGCCTAACAAACCTCCTTATAGAGTTTCTCAAGCTCAACAAGAGGAGATTATGCGGCAAGTGCATGAGTTAATTGAGAAGGGCATGGTTAGGCCTAGCTCATCTCCATTTTGCTCACCTGTGCTATTAGTGCAAAAGAAAGACGGCACATATCGTATGTGTGTCGACTATAGAGCACTAAATAGGATCACTATCAAGAATAGGTTTCCCGTTCCACGGGTAGAAGACCTATTTGATAAGCTACAAGGATCGACCTACTTCAGTAGGATTGACCTAAAAAGTGGCTATCATCAAATAAGGATAGTTGATCAAGACATTGTAAAGACCGCATTTCGTACTACATTTGGTCTTTACGAATACATTGTCATGCCTTTTGGCTTGACTAATGCACCAGCCACATTTAACCGCTTGATGGAGAAGCTGTTCAGACCTCATCGAACCTTCACTGGAGTGTTCTTTGATGATATTATCATCTACTCTAATTCATTAGAGGAACATAAGCAACACCTCCAAGTAATATTTCAAGTTTTAAGAGAGAATAAACTTTATGTTAATCGAAAGAAAAGTGAATTTTTCTTGCAAGAGATTCAATATTTAGGTCACATTATCTCTCAAGATGGAATCCAAATGGATCCATCCAAGTTAGAGGTAATAAAAGGATGGCCTAAACCAAGGAATCTTCATGAACTAAGAAGCTTTATAGGTATGTGTGCATACTATAGACGCTTCATAGAAAAGTTCTCACAAATTGCGGGACCATTACATGACCTAACAAAGAAAAATGTTAGGTATACGTGGTCTGCTAAGGAGAACAATGCTTTCGAAAAGCTTAAAGAAAAGCTTATCTCTCAACCTGTGCTTACACTACCGGATCTCTCAAAACCATTTGAGGTCCAATGTGATGCTTGTGGTGATTGCCTTGGGGCTGTTTTGCTCCAAGAAGGGCACGCCATAGGCTATGAGAGTCGAAGGCTCGACCCTGTTGAGCAAGCTCTAGGCATATACGAAAAAGAACTCCTTGCAGTTCTACATGCCTTAGACTCATGGAAGCACTATTTATTGGGGACTCCTTTTATTCTGCGAACGGATCACCAAAGTCTTAAGTACTTCATGACGCAGACCAAGCTCTCCGACAAACAAATGAGGTGGGCAAATTTCCTTTCGCAATTTCATTTTCATATTGCTCACATTGCTGGCAAGCATAATCAAGTAGCCGATGCACTCTCAAGACGACCGAGAGTGAATGCGGTTTCCATAGCAACTCACAATGATCTATCTTTAATGATAGATGAGTATGCTATTGATCCCGATTTTAGAGATGTGATTTCAGCCCTTACCTTAGGGAAGAAAGAAGAACCATTTACTTTACAAGATGGCTATCTTCTCTATGGCAATAGACTATGCGTTACTAACTCACTACGTGAGAAAGTAATGTATGAATCTCATGCTCCCCCATATGCGGGGCATAGAGGGATTCAGTCTACCCTAAAGGGAATTGAAACATATTTCTATTGGCCTACCATGAAAGTGAACATACATGAGTATGTTTCCAAATGTGTGGTATGTCAAAAGACAAAATTTGATAGAGGGAAGCAACTTGGATTGCTTTAACCCTTGCCAATCCCTAATTCACCGTGGGAGAGCATATCCATGGATTTTATCTTTGGATTGCCTAAGTCTATCCATGGGAATACGGGAATATGGACGATAGTAGACAGGTTCAGTAAACAAGCTCATTTTATACCTGTCAAAAAGACTATCAAAGCCCATCAAATGGCAACCCTCTTCATTTCACAAATTTTCAAGTACCATGGCTTGCCAATGTCCATAGTGTCGGATAGAGATCCTAGAATGACCAGTAATTTCTGGAAGGGTCTCTTTGAGAATTTAGGAACAAGGCTAAACTTCTCTTCGGCCTATCATCCACAAACTGATGGCCAAAGTGAAATAGCTAACCTAACTATTCTCGATCTACTAAAAGCCTATGTAACGGAAGTAGATCAAAGATCCCAATGGGAGAAGTACTTACCCTTAGTAGAGTATGCTTACAATAACACTGTACATACTTCTACAGGAAAAGCACCTTTCGAGGTAATTGAGGGAAGATCAAAAAGTCCCTTGCTACTTAAGGTACATGGGAAGATCTTCGCTGCAGATGAGTATAGCCGAGACCTACAAGAATCTTTCCAAAAGATTAAGGATGCTATCTCTATCTCACAGCAAAGGCAAAAGGCTGCTGCTGACAAGCACAGAAGAGCCCAAGCCTTTAAAGAAAACGATTGGGTCTTGTTAAAGTTTCCCAAGGCTCGCTTAAGGCACACGACGGGCAAGAATCCTACGGGCCACCAAAAGTACTATGCTAAACTAGCAAAAAGGTACTATGGTCCCTTCCAGATTCTTAGGCCAATCAATGAGATGGCCTATCAACTTAAGTTGCCCAATCATTGGCTCATACACAATGCTTTTCATGTGAGCCTCTTAAAGCCTTACAAAGGAGAGCCACCTCAAGAACCAACTATTGAAGACCCACTGGAGATCGAGGACCACGAGGAGGTGCTGCAGCCCGAGTCCATTCTCCGACATGAAGACAAGGTATTAAGAGGCGGTAAGACTATCCGACGATATCTTATTAAGTTTAAGAATTATCCTTTTGAAGATGCTAGATGGATGCAAGGCATACAATTAAAGGATAACCTAAACCTTGTCAATGCTTACAATGCTTCCCAAGAGTAAGCAAATGTACAAAATGTTAAAAAAAATGAACAAAAATTTTTGTCTTATAAGACTCTCTTTTTCTTTATTTGTGCACAAAAATAAAGTAGTATGCATGCTTAGATCAAGTTTGTGGAGACGACGTCTCCCAAACACCAAGTAGAGCTTGTCACTCTACTATGGAAGACTGATAGGACTAATGTGCAGACATGCTTGCGGCAGCCTCAGGCTCTCAAGCGCCAAATGGACTAGTCATCCATTATGGAATGATGTCGTAGGGTAACATAGGGATCCTCTACCCGCTAAGAAAAGGACTCATGCATATGCTTTATCTTCTCTACACCATAGTCGAGGACGACTATGATTTCAAGAGAGAGGTAATGTCATAATAATCAATATCTAATTCTCCTAAATGATTTTCTCATATTAAACTGATCATTTAATGTGGGGAAGTGCCAAGGGAGAAAAAGCTAGAATATTGGTTAAGTTAGCAGACCGGCCACAGTAGGGATCCAAAGGAGGGAAAATAGGGATCCAAAGGGGGGGCCATCTGCAAAAGAGCCATGTGAAACAACGGGCTAAAAAGACCCTAAGGTTCAGCCCATTAAGACTTCCAAAATGCTAAGGTTCCAAAATTCAAAGGTTGTGTCCAAAGGTCAACCTTAGGGAAAATTGGATGCTTAGTGTGTGTGCCCAAAAAGTCTTTCTGCATCCCTACATGGGAGGGGGCGAGCCCCAAAGCTAGGGGATGAGAGAGAAAACCACACACACACACACAGGCTCCCTTTACACAAAGGGAATGAGGGACACATGTCAGCTCCCTAGGCCAGATGCCCACAAGGTGTGCCCAATTCCTATTGGAAGACCCTTGAAGTGGACCAATGAGAATTAAGCTAGAGTAAATCTAGTTTAATTAATTTAAAAACATTTAATAAAAGAAACCAATAAGAATTAAGTGTCCTAGAAGACTATTGGGCAGTCTCCCAAGGGGTCCAATGAGCATTCAGAAGCCCCATGGCTTGCCTGATTCCTATTGGCCAGGAGGCAAAGGGGTCCAATGAGAGTTTAGTTTAATTATTTAATTATCTAAAGCTCTCACAAAAGGGGAAAGGGGGACACATGTCAGAAGGCTATCACTTATGCTGCTTAATTCCTATTGGCTTGACCTGGGGAAGTCCAATGAGGAAAAAGCCAGCCTAACTTAGCAGCTAGGGCTCGCCCAAGAGAGAGGGGGGGCTGATTTTTGCTTGGCATTCACTCTCACACTCTCTCACTTGACCATGTGTGAAGGGAAAACACTCTATCTCCTCCCAAGCTTTAATGGAGAGCTCATCACCTACTCCAAGCTTGTGAGATAGAAGCCTACATCAACACTCTCTTGGCATGTGGATGCAAATCCAACCAAGAGCCAAGCTTCAATGCATGCTCATCTTCTCTACCAAGCTAATTACTAAGCTAAGCTATGCTAATATGAGTGATTATGTGAGGAGATGTATTTCTTTCTCGTAAGATACTTCTTTTTCCTCTCAATCTACTCTCATACCCTGCTAGCTCTCACCATCTTCGAAGGTGTGTGAGGTCTTGGGTCTGAGAACGGGGATAATTCAAGTTGTGTTTAATTAAGTGTTTTGCTTGGTGTATGAAGCTTCCATCTTCATTGCACTAGCTAGTCTTGAAGGAACACAAAGAAATGTATTGTACAATGTCTCTCTTGATGGGAGAAACCATAATACAAAGCCTTTTGGAGGGGGGACCGGCTCCATGCAAATCCGGTCCTCAACTGTTGTCAATAGTTTAATTGCTCTCTCTTTTGAAAGTATTGTCGATGCTATCTAACTAGGTGTTATGCTTTTTGTTGCTCTCTCCACCCAAGCACTCTTGTAATTCTCATTAGGAATCTATTCTAATGAAATGCCCACTATGTTCATGCTAATTTCCGCTACACATAAGATTTTAGGCCATTAAATGTTACATGTCTTCAATCCAACTCTTGAGTTCAACTCTGGCATCTTTATATTCTTTCTCTTCCTTAGTGTTTGACATATCTCCCCTAGACGATGTGCTTGGAATGTCCACTAGAAGTAAATCTATGCTTTCAAATTACACTAATTGTTGTGTTTGAATGATGGGCACTATAGCCTTGGACTGTAAGGCACCGATCTTTAAAGATTTGGCTTTTAGCTCCCTTGTGTGCATTTTTTCTTAGATTTTAAGATTGGCTTGTGCTTTGGCCAACTATTCATTGAGATCTTTGATCTTCTACTCTTTTTGTGTCTTGTTTGCCATCAAACCAGCCATGAGCCTAGGGCGTGCACTAAGAAATATGTAAGATAGCACGTGCAAATGACAGAAGGGTATTTTATTTAAAGTTTAGTTACAAAATCTGGTTTAAAAATTTATGGAGTTCTTTGATCTCCTGCTCTTTTTGTGTCTTGTTTGCTATCAAACCAACCATGAGCCTAGGGCGTCCACTAAGAAATATGTAAGATAGCACATGCGAACGACATAAGGGTATTTTATTTAAAGTTCAATTACATAATTTATTTTACAAAAGGGGTTTTTAAATTTCATGATTCTTAGGACTATGGAGAGATCTGAGGTCTCTTAGCTAGATAGGAGTTACTTTCTATAGACTCGATGAGCTTCCCCTACTCGGTCTACATTGTCTATATCTTGCACACGTACTTCTTACCACCTCTTTCACCTTCGTTGTTGTTTCCTTAGTCAAGCTCTTCTTTAACATTTTGATAAATTGGTTATCAACCTTACAATTTAAAGTGTGACTCTAGTTCATATTTTGAAGGCCATAAAGAACTCCCCTTTTCTTTCCACACAAATCTGAAGGGCATACAACTAGTCTTTCAAATTTCCTACAATTAGTTTGAAGACCATCATTTATCTAGCTCTTCTATTGAAGGGTAAACCCCATGGGAAGGGTGTTGCAGCCTTCTAATTTTAGAGCTTATTGGTACAATATCTTCACAAATATCAGAGGTGCTATGTTGTCTCTGAGATAAAGCTAAACAATCTCTTCTCTTTTTGGCAAGCTAGTATTTTGAATAGACCCTTTCTTAGCAATCACAATTGGATGTTTACATACTGATGCAACAATCCTACATTAGTCAGCAAAGATCAGGATTGGTTGTTCAATCGCATTGACAACCATACTTATTGAAAGTGTGAGTGTGCATGCTTCCAATGTGGGTGATTCCAGGGCTGTAATTTGTTTTGTTAGGGTTGCAACGCCAAACTATAGATCATGATCCAATTTTAGAGTGAAATATGTTCAAAGCAAAGGTGGATATATCTCGATTCTACAAGGCAAGCTGAATTTGACATAACAATGTTGTATACATTTCAGGAGTAGTGTTGTTTGATGTCCCCCAAATCACAAGTATGCATCTTATGAGCGACTTATTTGTCTCATTGTAGGGTAACTAGCTTGTACAGAGGAGTGTTTATGATGTTTTAGTGAGTTGTTTTCTTTTGGACCATATCCAATTACTTGGTATCTTTGAAAAATTTCTAACTGCACCTATTCGTCTAGTCTCCACCTTCGTGATGGTTGAAAGCTAGATTTTTGGAGATGCACCTAAGCCTGCGCTGGTCATGTTGAATCTCGCAAGTAGTTAGTTTTGATTCTTGCTTACAGTGATAATTGCAGTAACTTAGATTATACACATATAGTCCATGTAATGAATTATTTGAGATTTTCTATGGATAATTCATGTCCAATCAGAGAAACACATGCTCGAAGCAAGTAGGCTTGCTCTCAATTGAGCACGTGTGCATGTTTTGTGGCATGCATCTTAGAGTAGGCTAAGGTAATCATGGAGGAGTTGCTACTAATGATCAAGTGGGTTGTCTACAAAGTTTAATATCATTTAGTTTCTTTTTCAAAGGTCATGCTTTCAATTGGGAAATTCACACTACAATCCGGGTATGTGTGCATTGCATCCGTGTGTGATGCAGGCCTAAGAGCTCACCTTCCAAGATTTCATGAGAATTTGATACTAGCCTTCTAAACAAAAAAAAATGGCATGTCACTTGAATGAGCTTGAGCTGTGAATCTCTTCACACACACACACACACACACAGTTAGGGAGAAAGAGACAGAGACAGAGAGAGAGAGAGAGAGAGAGAGAGAGAGAGAGAGAGAGAGAGGCTATGAGGAATGCTAAAGCGTAGGAGCACCTAGAAGTGCAGGAGGGATAAAAGCTTTGCAACAACAACCTACAAGCGTGCCTACACTCTTGACACATCTCCTAACTCTTCGGAGTCCGTCTCTTCTTACCTTACAAACAACATATTTGGTATACCTCCCTGTTTTTGCTTGCGTTAAAGTTTTTTGTTGGTTTCTTGCATCATTTGTAAATTGGTTATGCGCATCATTTGTAAAGCCGACTTCTCTGAATTAGTGCTATCAATATGGCCTAGGTACTATGTGCATGATTCAAAGTAAGATGAATGAACTTAGTCATCCTACTACAAAAAGGCTTTTCTTCAAGATATGGTTTTGTCTCTTTTCAAGAGAAGACAGAACGTGATGGTGCTCGTTTACTACTACATCTCTTCAATGCAAGGAGCTAAAGGCATCTAGCTATTTGAACTTTTCTTTTATTCTACACCTTTTTTATTCCCTACAAGCATCAACTTCAGCATCAAGCTCATGTTTACCGTAGGAAGAAAAGTCATCTCCTTGCTCTCGTTGTCAAGGAGTCTTTTTTGGTGGTTGAGTAATTATTTTTTGATTGCGTTAGTATAGGCTTCCATTTTCCCTTCTCATTTTCTTCTAAGAGGGTTGCTCCAAGTCGTGGGTTGGAGGCATCCACTCAAGTCGCAACATTGCCCATGTATTCGGAATTAATCTAAGGAAGGAGAAACTACCCTATAGGATACATACAAAGGTTATACTTGTTATGGTATGATTGTGTACACACCAGAAAGAATGATTCATAGTAATTGATAGAAAGACCATGCTTGACCATCCCCAAGGATTTAATCCATATTGATACCATCACATTTCCTGTTGTGAAGCCCAACTTTGTACTTGCCTTCCATTGCCCTTACATGATTGCTTCATCCTCATATGGTTTATGCCAAGTCGCCTTCGCTCTTGAACTATGTCTCATACTATTTTTGTCCGCATAAGACTCTATTGTAAAGGGACTTCCTTGGGTATCCATTTTGAAAATTGATTGATACTCACAAGCATCCCCTCTTGCCCCCACGCAATGTGTTGTCCTCGAACCTGTCTTAATGCACACAAAATTCAAAATCCTTCGTTGTGAGAGAACCTAAACCTCACAGTTGACGAGTACACCAAAAACTCACAATATCATGAGAGTGGTCTGTCTAGTTCGGGCTTGAGGGGGGGTTGTTGGGTTCAAGCCCTGTATGGTCTAATCCCGTGGGAACATCTCCTAAAAGCATGCAAATGGACTTCACTTATGTTTAGAAGTCTGCATGGAAAGACTTAGCTTATATATATATAACTCATTGTAATCAAACAATATAGCATTGCTTTGTTTTTCTTCTATGTCGACTATCTGTCTGTCTCTCTCGTTCCCTCTTTCTTTGCACGCTCAAGGAGCCATGTACCCTCATAGGAGGCATTGCCCTTAGCCGCCACCACCCAACACTGGTATCAGAGACCAAGTGGTGCTAGGGCAGGCCTCACAAAATAGAGGAGAAGGAGGTGGAGAAGGAATCACCTGTTGCATGTGCTAGGTGGGTATAACTCAGGTGCTCCAAGCAGGCACTTATGCATGCATATCAAAAGGTAGAGAGAGGTGGTGCAACAGAGATTCCCTTGGCAAATTGGTGGTCATTAGTAGATAGAGTGTTTTCGAACGTTGGCATCAACACAAGAAATGCCATTTTTGCCACAGTGGTGCTACAACAGAATATCAAAATGCAGGCCTTTATTGCATATTGAAATGTAGGTGTGCGTGTTGTAGGCAACAAAGGCATTTCAAAACGCAGGGCATAGAGGTTGTGTAGAGTCTGTTGGCGAGATCTTTTCAAAACGTTGTTGTAGAGCACATGGTTGAGGTTGGCGAGTGGAAGTGGACTTCAAAGTGCTAGATCAAGAGCTAGGCTTTGAAGCTCAACAACAAGCTTCTCAAAACACCCTTCTTCAGTGGACAAAGCTAACCAACAAGCAGCATATATATATATGGATAGTCGACACCAGCAGTACTTGTCATTGGCAAGAGAAGTTGTAATTTTTTGGGAATCACATAGAAAAAGTAAAATCACATGCTTGCATAGATGGCACAATTGAGCAAGATATGTCAACTAGCAAGTACAAGCTTTTGCAATCACAAGAAGATGGTCAATACACATATGCAGATCGATTCGAGGTATTTTTGACCAATCAAAGGTGATGACTTGAAGGACCCAAATGCTTTAAATATCATGGGTATTTTGCATATCAATTTTAACACAACACCTCTCTTGAACATGTATGCCATATACGTTAATTTAGTTGTTTTTCTTGTTAATCAAATACATCTAGCAATGAAGCTAGTGAAGACGTTTCTAGGTGTTTGCCAACGCATGAAGATTTGCTTTGAGATTGCATTAAAAGTTTTCAAAACTTTTTTTGCCTCTTGTAGTGTCATAGTTTGTTCAGCCTTTGTCTATTGTTAAAACAATCATACACTTTTTATTCAAAGCCTCTTTTACTTTATCTGTTGTCAGTCATGCCATGATAAAAATTGTACGGGTTAGACATTGCCACACATACATAAGTGGTAAGACCTCCCAACAAAATTTGTTCTAATCCCATTTTTTGTCTCGCTTCTCATGAGGTTACTGGATACACCTTAAACCCAAGGTTTGGTAGTGAACCAAGAACTCTATTTGTTGGTAGCCTAACAAAAGCACCAGGTTATGGATACACCAAAATCCTTGGTTGTGAGAGAACCTAAAACTCACAGTTGACAAGTACACCAAAAACCTGCGAAATTATGAGAGTGGTCTGTCTAGTTCGGGCTTGAGGGGGGATTGTTGGGTTCAGGCCCTGTATGGTCTAATCCCGTGGGAATATCTCCTAAAAGCATGCAAATGGACTTCACTTATGTTTAGAAGTTTGCATGGAAAGGCTTAGCTTATATATATATATATATATATATATATATATATATATATATATATATATATATATATATATATAGAACTCATTGTAATCAAACAATAAAGCGTTGCTTTGTTTGTCTTCTTCGTTGACTCTCTCTCTCTCTCTCTCTCCTCTCTCTCTCTCTCTCTCTCTCTCTCTCTCTCTCTCTCTCTCTCTCTCTCTCTCTCTCTCTCTCTCTCTCTCTCTCTCTCTCACACACACACACACACACACACACACACACACACACACATGTTGCATGTGCTAGACGGGTACAACTCAAATGCTGCAAGCAGGCACTTTTGCGTGCATATCAAAAGGCAAACACAGGTAGTGCAACAGAGATTCCCTTGGCAAATTGACAGCTCTTAGGCGCAGATAGAGCATTTAAGAACGTAGGTGTCAACACAAGCAGTGCCATTTTTGCCACGGTGGTGCTACAACAGCATATCAAAATGCAAACCTTTACTACATATCAAAATGTAGGTACAGGTGTTATAGGTAACAAAGGCATTTCAAAATGCAGGGCATAGCGGTTGTGTAGAGTATGTTGGCGGGAGCTTTTCAAAACCCTGATGTAGAGCACTTGATTGACCTTGGCAACTGGAAGTGGACTTCAAAGTGCTATATCAAGAGCTAGGCTTTGAAGCTCAACAACAAGCTTCTCAAAACACCCTTGGTCAGTGGGCAAAGCTAGCCAATAAGTAGCATATCAAAATGCCCTTAGTAGTACTTGTAAAAGTCAAGAGAAGTTGTGCCTTTTTGTGAACGACATAGATGAAGCAAAAGCCCATTCTTGAATAGATGGCCCGGTTGAGCAAGATATGTCAACTTTCAAGTACAAGATTTTGCAATCACTAGAAAATTGCCAATACACATTTGCAGATCGATTTAAGGTATTTTCGACCAAATGAAGGTGATGATTTGAAGGACCCAAATGCTTTAAATATCGTGGGTATTTGGCATATCAATTTTAACAAAACACCTCTCTCGAACATATATGCCATATATGTTAATTTAGTTGTTTTTCTTGTTAATCGAATACATCTAGCAATGAAGCTAGTGAAGATGCTTCCAACTGTTTGGCAACACATGAACATCATCTTTGAGATTGCAGTCCAAGATTTCAAAACTATTTTTTCCACTTTTAGTGTCATAGATTTGTCAGCTTTTGTCTATTGTCAAAACAATCATGCACTAATTAGTCAAAGCCTCTTTTACTTTCATGCCATGATAAAAATTTGTATGGGTTAGACACTGCCACACATACATAAGTGGTAAGACCTCCCAACAACATTTGTTCTCAGCCCACTTTTTGTCTCACTTCTCATGAGGTTAGTGGGTACACCTTAAACCCAAGGTTTGGCCAGTGAACCAAAAACTCCGTTTGTTGGTAGCCTTACAAAAGCACCAAGTTATGGATACACCAAAATCCTTGGTTGTGAGAGAACCTAAAATTCACGGTTGACGAGTACACCAAAAACTTGTGATATCATCAGAGTGGTTTGTCTAGTTCGGGCTTGAGGGGGGGATTGTTGGGTTCAAGCCCTGTATGGTCTAATCCTGTGGGAACATCTCCTAAAATCATGCAGATGGACTTCACTTATGTTTAGAAGTCTTCATGGAAA
Source organism: Adiantum capillus-veneris (assembly GCF_014529385.1). Classification (NCBI taxonomy): domain Eukaryota; kingdom Viridiplantae; phylum Streptophyta; class Polypodiopsida; order Polypodiales; family Pteridaceae; genus Adiantum; species Adiantum capillus-veneris. The sequence continues at coordinate 32,486,217 of NC_140943.1, forward strand.
GGCTTAGCTTATATATATATATATATATATATATATATATATATATATATATATATATATATATAAAACTCATTGTAATCAAGGAATATAGCATTTCTTTGTTTTTCTTCTGTGTCAACTCTCTCTCTCTCTCTCTCTCTCTCTCTCTCTCTCTCTCTCTCTCTCTCTCTCTCTCTCTCTCTCTCTCTCTCTCTCTCAAGAAGCCATGGACCCTCACGGGAGGCATCCCCCTTAGCCGCTGCTCTCTCTCTCTCTCTCTCTCTCTCTCTCTCTCTCTCTCTCTCTCTCTCTCTCTCTCTCTCTCTCTCTCTCTCTCTCTCTCTCTCTCTCTCTCTCTCTCTCTCTCTCTCTCTCTCTCTCTCTCTCTCTCTCTCTCTCTCTCTCTCTCTCTCTCTCTCTCTCTCTCTCTCTCTCTCTCTCTCTCTCTCTCTCTCTCTCTCTCTGTGCACGCTCTCTCTGCACGCTCAAGGAGCCATGGACGCTCACAGGAGGCATCCCCCTTAGCCATTGCCACCCAACATTGGTTTACATTGTGTCCCCCTCGATCATATCTACACACAATAATGTCGTAGAATACTTTGTCAAAGACACATGTAATAGCCATCCTAAAAGAAAATAGTCATGTAGTTCTTGATATCACAGGTCGGCAAGGTCGCCCCCAAAAATCTAGTGGAAAATATGCAAAGTAAAAATCTTTGAGTTCCTTCTTAGTGTCAACATTTGCTAATGAAAATGAGGAGATTTTTCTTTTACGTCAGGATTGTAAGTATGCTCAAGATACATCATCCTCTCCATTTCATCCTTCGAGCATATTATGTTTGGGGTTTTGGAATGACACCATGGCTATGGGAGACAAGGTGATACATGCAAAGTCACTACTTCATGACCAAAAAGCCACAAACTCACACTAAACTAGTCGATGGTTTGCAAGAGTATCTTGCCAACAATTGTTTCTCACATAAAAAATGTGAATGATTATCAAACGATGGACAACCATTTCCACGTTGTATGTGTCATTTTTGTAATGATATTCCAAAGTGCACTGATTTTCATCCAAGAGTTTCTAGAGTACAATCTTCTTCAACAAAAATAGGAAATAGAGGAACCAAGACTGGAATACGTTTAGACTACCTCAACAAGCAAGAAGTAAAAAACGAGTATACATCTACAAAGAAGGAGCTGAGGATAGCTTAAGACGGCTTTGGTGGGCACATGGAAGGATAGAAGCATTGTTAGTTAGTGCTAGATCATTGAAAGAGGCTAGCATGGAGAGTTTGCAAAGAAAATATTTTTGTCGCTTTTGTAATCACGTTATTGAGGCACATAGACTTGGACATTTTAAAGAAAAGCCACCACTGTGGGATTTTTCGCGAGATATTGCTCTAACTCTTGTACAACCAAAACAAGGAAATTTATTCAGAATGCATCAAAGGTTGTGTTTGAAATGGTCAAAATATGGGGAGGACCAAGCTAGAAAATATTACATCACATGGCCTAGAAGATATTTTATCAAATGGTCTAGATATTTCCAATTGAAGCACTAAACTAAAGTTAGCAGATTGGAAAATCAAGCTGGGTAGGTGCTAGGGGAGATATTATGGACCTTCCAGAGACTGATTTAGTAGTAGGGGGCACCTGGGAAAGTTGGGTGGCTGCTTGGAAAGGTGGAGGGGTTTCTTAAGCACAACCGTTGCTAGCCAGAAACCATAAATAGGCCCCTACTCACTCTTTTTCTCAGACTCGTAGACCCTAGAAAGTTCTCTCTAGCTTAGAGAGATACTTCTTAAAGAACACTAAGAGAGCAAAACTCTAAGTGATCAATCGAGGTAATTAGCCTGATCCTTGTAGATTAGTGAAAGTCAAATTAAACTATGTTTATTATTATAACTATATTATTAATTAGAAAAAATTAGCCTTTTTTCTAATAATAATTAACTTTAAATTATTTTGTTGATCAATAATTCTCTGAGTATGGACAACAAATTACTTAATTATGAGTATATATTAAGCTTAAAATTTTTGTATTTTGACTTGATTAAGAGAAAAAACAAAATTATTTTAGATGGTTATGAAATAACTTTCAGAGCTTCCACACATTGCTAAAAAGCTATGGAAATTATGTCAAAATTATCTTCCTAATTTTTCCAATTATAAGAGCAAGAATAATCTTTTTTTATCTTAGAATTATCAAAATTTTAGAGATATAACTTAACAAATCATAAGGCAACTACAAAGAAGCTTTTTACTGTTAACCAATTGTGGTAATTATTTTTTGATCATTTTTAAATCTAAAATTCTTTGCTTTTAATAAAATATTAAAGAGGATGATTAATTTATCAACTAAAAACTTCATGAGATAATATTTAAAAAAGTTATGTTATGTTTTTAAAAAGTTACAAAAAACTATATCAATGATAATTAGTTTAACTAATTACTATTGCCAAAATTCTCTATTTTTACTAACAATTTAAAGGAGATAACTAATAAATTAATCTAGAAACTTATGAGATAACTTTCAATATTAGATTTCACTATTCGAAACCCGTGATAAAAATATCCTAATTATCTATTTAGTTTTACTAATTACTATGTCCAAACTTCTCTATTGTAGCAGAAAATTCAAAGGGATAAATAGAACATGAACTTAGAAATTTATGAGATAATCTTTTGTTAAAAGTGATAAAAATATCATAGTTAAATATCTAGTTTTACTAATTATTATGTTTAAAATTCCTTTTTTTTAGCAAAAATTTAAAGAGGATATTAGTAAATCAACTCAAAAGTTTAAAGAGGATATTACTCTAATGTTGGATAATTTCCAAAATTAGACCACACAATTATAAACCCTTGATAAAATTATATTGGATAGATAATTAGTTTAGATATTTACTATATGTAAAATTTTGTTTTTCTAGATTGAATCAAAAGGAGAAAATTAGTAAGTTGACTTTGAAATTGAGGATAATTTTCAAAGCCACAAACCACTATCCAAAAGGTCTAAAAAATATATATTGATCAAATGTTCAATTTACATAATTATTATGCCAAATATTTTGTCATTTTGGTCATAAATTAAAAGGGAAAATTAGCACTCCAATCCAAGAAATTACATGATAAATGTTAATAAAACATCAAATCATTTGAATACCATGATAAATATAACATACCTAAATGGATTATTTATAGTACTATAATTCAATAAAAAGTCCTAGATTCACAAAAATTTGAATTTATTAAGTTAGGGAATTGGCATCTTGGAAAATCTTAGGATAAGCTTTTGAGTTTAAGTATTTGGCCTAATGGTTAAGTTTCATTTTATAAGGATTAACTATAGTACTATAATTCAATAAAAAGGCCTAGATTCAAGAAAATTTGAATTAATTAAGTTAGGGAAAAGGCGTCTTGGAAAATCTTAGGATAAGCTTTTGAGTCTACTTAAATGGACTAAGGATTAAGTATCCTTTCATAAGGAAAAAATAAATGGCCTTCAAACAAACGCGTGCAAGTAATCAGACAAAAGAGGAGGCCGCCGCCAAGAGGGCTAGGGCCACTCATGACAATGAGGCTAATGCAAGTAATTTGTCAATTGATGAGAGTATTCGAACCCCTAAGTTGTAGCAGATCCTAGCGCCAGATCAATCCCAGGAGGAAAATTCATTATCAAAACTCCTATGAATTAGTATAAGTCTTTAAGTTATAACATTGCATATGTTAGGGAATAGATAGGAAATATTAAATTGGATGAGAATGTAAGGATACCTTCCAAGAAACATCGTGCACTTGTTTGTTAAGCTATGAAAGAAATTCTTTTGTTAATATAGATGAAATAATAAAGATCTAATTGATCATCCTTAAGACATCTTGTCTCAAGACCACCTCTAATTCCTTGATATATTTTCCCTTCAAGTGATGAACAATGATGGCTATACGGCCATCTTTAAGTCGGCCACCCCTCTGAACGATGAGTCTCTACTATGTTCATGTCTTGATGTTTCTACTTAAGTTAAGATACCATTTTCTTATCCTAGGGCATGGGCAACTAGTTAGGCATATGGGCGTCGGGACTTTTGGGTGATGTCTTCTTCCACCTTGAAATTTGAATGATTGACATTTTTTAGGTCCCCTGTATAAGTAATCTTGAGACAAGATGAGTATTGGTCATGGTTATTAAAGATTATTTTCTAGTTGACGGTGCCTTGTCTTAAGTCTAAAGGTGTCTATTTGATGAAGGATATTTTCAATACTTCTTGCTTCAAGGAATCACTATTATTGGAAAATGAAAGGAAGTATTATTTTAAAGTGTTGAAAGGATGTGGTAGTAATTAGAAAAAACAAAGAATCATGTGTGAGTGCGGGGTGGTAAATGGGGATTGACTAAGATTGTTGATCATGGATGGGTGGATCCAATTAGTCAAGTAACTATCCATCCCCGCACGTTAACAGTTAGTAAACTTCTTCAGTGGAAGATGAGTCTACCAACGGGGAAAAAAAAAGTGGAAAATGACTTCTTAGCGTATTTGTGGAGGTCATAGGGCCAAAAACATTTTCGGTCTTTTAGGTTTTGTCCCATTTTTTCTTGCAAGACAAGAGTAGGTCATTTTTTAGGGCTATAGTCTCAAACCATTGTCAATGGTAAGGGTATGTTCCCTGGATTTTTCTTTCTTAGAGACTGTAATTTCTATTAGGCCTAGAGACCTATCAAGGTCCCGGTGAGTACTTTGTCTTTGGCATCGGTGGCCAAAAACTGCTTCATAATGGAAGCAGTTAAATCTTTCCAGGTTCATGGAGCTTCACCGTTGGCTCGTAGGCTAGACCACCATTTCCTGGCAGACTTTTGAAAGTGCATAGCTACATGGCATAGCTTAGAGGACTCCGTGAAGCCCTCATCTCCAAACGCCGCATCGAATTGCTGGATAAAGGCCAATACTTTGTCCGTAGCACCAAAGGTACCATCATAGGTAAGGAAAGAGATGCTCTTCCCTCCCTCTTTGAATTTCTTCAACTTGGATGGCCTCTTCCATGCGGCATAGGATTTCCTATGGCCCCTTCTTTTTGATGGTTCAAAGGTTGCACCATCACTTTCTTCAGAAGGTGAAGAATTTGAAGAAAGTGGAGAAGAGGGTGACCTGTTTCTCACCTTTTTCTTGTCTTGATCTTCGTTGTCTTCACCATCACTTTCATAAGAGGAAGAGGATGAAGAAGATGGAGAAGAGGGTGTCCTCTTTCTCGCCTTTTTCTTCTCTTGCTTTTTATCATCCCTCTTTGAATTATGGTGTGGAGAAGAGTGTGATGGTCTTCTCCGTTTTGGTGGTGATGGAGAGCGTTTAGCCCGCTGTCTTCGTGGAGCCATCTCCGCCGAGGTGGCGGGAGACTCACTTCTTTCTCGTTCCTTCGATGGAGGCTCTTGAGTTCTCCTTTGGGAAGGAGATGCATCATCAAGAAGTAAATTCTTGAGCCCTTCATATGGATTCTCTTCTTCTTCCCGAATCGGAGAGAGACCTCTTTTGGGAGTCTCACAAGGAGGCTTCCTAGGTGTTGTCTCGTCATGGTGATGAGCTTGGAGAATCCCGTGAGAACAGAGCTGCCGTTGCACTTCACTTTGGAGAGATGGATTGCCCATGGCTTGTTGAAGCCTAAAAACAAGATAGTTAACAAGCATTGAAGGATCATTAGTAGCTTGCTCATGAGCAAAATCAAAGTTATCAACATTAATTTCACTCTCTTTACTATTGTCAGCCATTCTAACAACTTTTAGGTGTAAACTTTTTAGGTGTACTTTGGCACTTCAAGCCCTAGTTGCTACTCCTCTTTACCCCTTTAGAAAAAGCACTCAAGCTACTGTACCCGCGGCTCGAATACCATTAATTGCAAGGAATAGAAGAGAGGGTCGTTCAAAACCAAAACAGCACCGGCTCCTGTCAAGCTTCTAAAAGCTCAATAGTGGTTAAGCCGTAGGCAAGCCCCGTAGGACTCCACTATTAAGACCATAGCTCTCGACGGTGATGCCCCGTTAACTGCACGAAGGCAGGCGCACTGCAAGGCTGAAAATTCCCTATTCTACTTACTCACATGCAATTAATAATACCAACCATTTATAGCTAGCTTGAGGACCTCCCTTCTTGAGCAAGAAAAGAGAAACCTTGTGCTCTGATACCAATGTAACATTTAATGGCCTAATAACTTGTGTGTAGCGGAAATTATCATGAACATAGTGGGCATTTCATTAGAATAGATTCCTAATGAGAATTACAAGAGTGCTTGGGTAGAGAGAGCAACAAAAATCATAACACCTAGTTAGATAGCATCAATAGTACTTTCAAAAGAGAGAGAAATTAAGCTATTGACAACAGTTGAGGACCGGATTTGCATGGAGCTGGTCCCCCCTCCAAAAGGCTTTGTATTATGGTTTCTCCCATCAAGAGAGACATTGTACAATACAATTCTTTGTGTTCCTTCAAGACTAGCTAGTGCAATGAAGATGAAAACTTCATGCACTAAGCAAAACACTTAACAAACACAACTTAAATTATCCCCGGTCTCAGACCCAAGACCTCACACACCTTCGAAGATGGTGAGAGCTAGCAGGGTATGAGAGTAGATTGAGAGGAAGAAGGAGTATCTTACGAGAAAGATGTACATCTCCTCACATAATCATTCATATTAGCATAGCTTAGCTTAGTAATTAGCTTGGTAGAGGAGATGAGCATCCATTGAAGCTTGGCTCTTGGTTGGATTTGCATCCACATGCCAAGAGTGTGTCGATGTAGGCTTCTATCTCACAAGCTTGGAGTACGTGATGAGCTCTCCATTAAAGCTTGGGAAGAGATAGTCTTCTTTGCTTCACACATGAGATTGTGTGAGTGTGTGTGTGATAATGCCTTGCAAAAATCATCTCCCTATCTCTCTTGGGCGAGCCCTCTTGCTATTTGCTCTTGCTCAACCCTCATTGGCCCT